>NC_143515.1:11921182-12251497 GCF_031878675.1 Megascapheus bottae | reverse complement strand
TGAAGCTGATGTTCAAGGAGGTCATGTCCTAGCAAGGACCATGTGTGACTTCTGTTCTGGTCTTACACACTTCTCCCATGCACACACACATCCATACCCTCACACACTCATTCACGTCATCACGGAGACTCATGCTGATATGCACATGGGAATTCATGCATTTTATTTTATTTATTTTGTGTAACTCGAGACTGGTACTAGAATACATTTGAGCCAAACCGCCACTTCCAGTTTTTTTGCTGGTTAACTAGAGATGAGAGTTTTTGCAGATTTTTCTGCCTAGGCTGATTTCAAACTGGGATCCTCAGACCTTAGCCTCCTTATTAGCTAGGATTATAGTGTGAACCACCAACATCAGATTTTCACATTCACATTTATACCTTCATTCACATCTGCACACATAATTTCACTCTCGATCTTACTCCCAACCTTGTAAACCATGATGATACTATTTTTGTCACACTCAGAATTCACACATCACTCCCAGGAACACACTCACCCTCTGAGTCACACACACACAATCCATCCACACTCTATGCATACAAGTGCACAAACACACAGTTCAACCCCAAGCAGAGCTCTCTTCTTGGTCTCGGAGAGAAAATGGCCTCAGAGTTTTGGTCTCAGACCAGATGGTTTGCGTTGTGAGATGCTGATCTGGCTTTGTTATCTTGACAAAATGAACTCTCTGCTTTCCCTTTTCCCTTAGGTATGAGAGGAATTTCTGGGATAAGTCGGTTGCAGCAGCATAAATTTTGCAAATAGGCAGAACTCCAGTCAACATGGCTCTGAAGAGTATTTTGACATTGCTGCAGTGTGTGTGTGTGTGTGTGTGTGTGTATGTGTGTGTGTGTGTATGTGCGCACGCACGCGCGCTTGTGTGTACACAAAGGGATATGGGATGTGTGCATCCTGTCTGGCAGCTGATTAGTGGTAGGTGGGGGGGGCTGGGTATTATGTGGAGCTCCATGGACACATGAAGAAGCCTCTCCTGTGGTTCAAGGTCTTCTCATACATAATCAGGGCTGGACTCCACTGAGAGCCAGCCCAGTCTGGACTATACATTAAGAAGTAAGTAGCTCGAGGTCCAACTAAATACCAGAGTTGCATTCTCTACACCATCTTCCAAAAGGAACCAGGGCTCCTTTAGAAATGATTGATTTGGGGACTGTGGCCCAGGAAGAGACGAGAATCCTGGGTTATCTGGAGTGGCAGGAAAAAAAAGGAGTAGGCAAAAATACACCAGAATGTACCCATGGAGCACAGAGGCCACTGTGAAAAATAATAATAAGCTAATGCTTTCAAATATGAAGTTTGGCGGGTGATTTACATCAGCTGGTAATGATTAGAGTAGAAAGAAGAGCCACAGCATGTGCAAAGGCCCTTATATATCCGTTCAGCGAATACGGCTGTAAAAAGTTTCTTAAGGACCAATTCTTCCTTTTTCCTATGCAGAATTGATCCCACACCAAGAGATTTATCCATGGATGGACTAGGAAGACTGTTCCAACTCATTCTGTGCTGGGATTTGTACTTAAGTTACTTCCATTATTATTAATTCCCACTATTACCCATTATTATTCCATTATCCAAGTTCAACTTGGATGCAGGCATTTCACTGGAGAAATAGGAGGGAGGTAGTTGATACCATAAGATGGAAAGGCATGTCTAAGAAATTTCCAGATCCTCTGAAATGGGAGGGCTACTTTACCTCCATGGTAAAGCACATATTTCCTCCCTCCCCTCTTTCTCTCTCTCTTCCCTCTCCCCTCTCTCTTTTTTCTTTTCTCTTTTTCACTCTTTTCCTCTTTCTGTTTTTCTCTTACTTTCTCCCTCCCTCCCTCCCTCCCTCCCTCCCTCCCTCCCTCTCTCTTTCTCTCTCTCTCTCTCTCTCTCTCTCTCTTCCTCCCTCTCTCTCCCTCTCTCTTCCTCTCCCTCTCTCTTCCTCTCCCTCCCTCTCTCTCCCTCTCCCTCCCTCTCCCTCCCTCTCTCTTCCTCTCCCTCCCTCCCCCTCCCTCTCTCCTTCTCTCTCTCTCTCTTCTCTCTCTCTTCTCTCTCTCTCTCTCTCTCTCTCTCTCTCTCTCTCTCTCTCTCTCTCTCCACAAATTCTCTTGAAAAGCTAGGATTACAGGCACAAGCCACCAGTGTCTGGCTAAAATACATGTGTTGCCTTTTCCTTACTGCATTTGTGTAGCCCATACCACATTTGCATCATGCATCTTTGGGTTGTATTTGGCTTCCAAATGGAAGAGAGAGAAAGTTGGGAGACAGACAGGATTTTCTTGGGGAAACCATTATGTTGTGAGAGAATAAAGAGGAAGAGATTAGAGAGGACTTGGACAGATATGTGTGAGGGGAGAATGTTTGTGGTAGAATTAACTATTTCTGTATTGTTATTTACTGTACACTTGAAGACAAAGAAACAAGGAATGAGAGAAGAGAGTGGAGTGGTGCGTGGTCCAGGGCAATACCACTCTCCTCCAGGAAGCCAGAGCTGAGGAAATGGAGTGCTATGTGCTCGGTCCCCTGCACTAGGGGGGCGCTGTTGATCCAGGAGTATTTAGCTGCTTATTGCTGGGGTAGGGGCACAGAAAATGTGTTTCTTAGGGTGGCTGTGTAAGATGTGTGGCTCTCAACAGCTAACTTGCATTTTTAAATGTTATGCAAATATTATCTCACTGAAATGGAGAAAGGCTTTGGGGTCTTCCACAGAGTCTAGATTCCATCTATCCTCCAACTGTTCTCACAGGTAAAAGATTTATGGAAAACGCTCAGAGGAGGCCATAATAGATTCTGATACATATTTCATCGTATTTTTCTAGCACACCACTTGATCTCACAGGCAGATTCATGAAAATGCCAGAATTTATTATACAATATCCATGTTTTATTAAATCTGATTACATTTCCAGGGAGAGATTTGCTGATGTGGCTACATCAGGCTGACTGAGGCTGAGCCCCCCTGAGGCCAAGAGGGGCCTTGGGTGTACAGGATGCAATCTGTCCATCACCTCCACCCCCCTTAACCTTGGGGGAGCAGCCTGCTTTTTCTGATGAGAGGAAAAGCACAATTCTTCCCTCTTCTCACCAGGGCCCCCAAGACTGGGAAGAGTAAATTAGTAACATGTTCAAAACGAGAGGCTCTCAATCTTATCAGAGCTAGAAAGGAATCTGGCTTGATACCAGTGTGCCACCCTCTGCTTATCTATGGAGGTGCATGGTGGAGTTCATCCTTCAGCCTCTGCAATTGCTTTGAGTTTGTTCCCTATGGAGTTTGTTGCCCTGCTTGCAAATGCGGGAAACCTGAGGAGAAAGTTCTCAGCATACCCGGCCTTCTGGGCCAGGAATCAATTGGCTTGGCTCAACTCTGCACTCCCCTGGGCTGAGCACTGGGGGTCCTGGCAGCTGGTAGTAACTCTACCCCTGCACAACCAGGTTCTTTTCTTTTCCTGAACAAGATTTATGTGGTGTGGTTTAGTCTTACCGCAGACAGACATTCCCAGGAGGGCCCTGGAACTTCTGGAGACCGCAGCCCCACTGTTCACTGCAAGTCAACTTGAAGATGGGGGCTTAGATAAAGTTGAGGTGATGTCCAGGGGAAAGGGAATTTGTATGTGATCAAGGAACCAACTTGATGGATCATGTTGACCCCTGGGATCCAGGGAGGGGAAATGAGGAGGAAATAAACTAACACAGAATGGGCTTGTTTAGGAGCTTTGATGGAAAAGTAGGCTTCTACTTTGCATTCACAAAAATATAACATTTAAGTCCTGGCTAGATAGGCCTCTTAACCTCCCTCAGCCTCAATTTTTTCTCTTTCCTGTGTGTGTGTGTGTGTGTGTGTGTGTGTGTGTGTGTGTGTGTGTGTGTATGACTCTGTGTGTATGTGTGTGTGTGTGTGTGTGTGTACTGAGGCTTGAACTCAGGGCATCATCTCTTAGCTGTTTCACTTAAGGCTGGTGTTTTACCACTTGAGCCACATCTCCACTTCAGCTTTTTTGGTGGTTAATTGGAGATAAAAGTCTCATGGATTTTCTTCCCTGGGCTGGTTTCAAACCTTGATCTTCAGATCTCAGCCTCCTAAGTAGCTAGGATTATAGGGGTGAGCCATTGTGGTCCAGCAGGTTTCTTACCTGTAAAATAAAGATGAAATAATGCCAAGCACAGAGAAATAAGTGGGTAAAATTGTTATTGCAAGGTTACTTAATTTCTTGGTGTCATTAAGCCAAAGAATGGTCTTGCTGTTCTTTTTTTTTTTTTTTTTTTTTTTTGGCACTCCTGATGAATGGAAAGAGGGAATGAGGGAAGTCAGTCTATTTAGTGTTTGACTGCTGAAGATGCTGGGATGGTGTAGCTAAGAGACACAAAATAACACACAACATTCTGCATACAAAGTGTGCATCTTGTATTTAAGTCTCTAGAGAGATTTCCCCAAAGCTGGCTATCCCTGCCATAGGCACAATTCTACATTTTTTTTTTCCTGAGGCTCAGTCTGCATGAATTCTCTCTTAGTTCCAGACACTAGGGTCTTGCCGTGAATCTGAACAGTAATCAGTACCTCCTGCCTTCCTCCAGTTCTCTATAAGAGAACTTGCCAGGCTAATGGCCTCCCCAGGGAGGCTAGCAAGCTTAGGTGTTTGCAGTCCACTTGTCTCATTGGCCTTCCTCACAACAGGCCAGATAACAAGGAGTCTGACTTGGTCTACAGTTTCTTTTAAAAACCAACACTTGTGTCTGTTGGCCATGGTGCAGTGGCATTTTTGTTTTTAAACAAAGACTTCAAGTTATTTTCTCTATATAAATTCTATCTAGATGTGTGTGCAAACAAACCTAGACCTAGGGGTTGCTTTGGGGGGAACTTCTTTCTATACAGACAACCCCCCCAAAAAAGGACTGAAGGATGTCAAAAGGCTGGTTTGAATATTCTGCAAATTAGATAGTCATTCGTGTGCATGTGCATTGTGTATGTGTGCATATGTGCATGCACACATGCCAGTACTGGGGCTTGAATTTGGAGCCTCATGCTCTTGCTTGGCTTTTTAATTCAAGGCTGTCACTCTATCACTGAATCAGGCCCCCACTTCCTGGTTTTGGCTGGTTAACCCAAGTCTTTCAGATTTGTCTGCCCAGATTGGTTTTGAACCTGGATATTCCAATCTCTACCTCCTGAGGAGCTAGGATTACAGGCATGAGCCAGCTGACTGGATGGAGTTATTCTTTCATTAGGATACATTGGCTGTTTGCACTAGTGGATCTAAGAGGCTGGGTCCTCAGGAACATGCATTCAAGGCATGATTCTCCATGGATTCAGCTTGGAATTACTAGTAACCTCAAGATACTGGCTCTGCTTCCCACCTTCCCTGTTGACTCTACTCCCATCCTACAGGTTGTGCTTGGGTATACCTAGTAAAAGAGGAGAAATGCCCACTGGGGAGTTTGATGGAAGCAGCAATGAGGGGCTTGGAGCGTGGACTTCTGTCAGCACCACATGTGTCCCTGACCCTGGGAGGTCACAGATCACTGCTGCAGCCCCTTCTAGAATGGATCCCATTCCTATGACTAAATTTATTCCATCAGAGCTTTTCCTTTACTGAAGTCTAATTGATACTGTCATTATGTCAGAGGGAATGTTATGATTTTAGTCAAAAGCAGTTAACTAGAGAAGACGGCCTGTATTATGACCTTCATCTCTGTCCCACAATGTGTGTCTTCAGGAAAAACCCAGCAAGACCTGATTATGTGCTGTCACCACCAGGTTAGGCCTTCCAAGGCCCTCAAAGAACAAACAGAAAACTGGTGGTGAATGTGTGCTGCACTTGACTATGTCTGCCTAGGCAAGAAAATAGCTCTCCAGCAGGTACCTAGGGTTTGTCTATCTCTCCTGCACAGGGAGGAACAGGGGGAGGTTTGTGGAGGGAAGGAAGGCTGGCAGGATGGAAAGATAGATGGATGGGCTTCACACAGCAAATTAACCCACAGCTTCTCCTGTCATGAGCTCATGTCCTGACTGCCCAGTGGGTAATAGCTGACATGAGGTGGGGAGAAGGAATCCATGTTTACATTCTCCCCCAGAAAAATGCATATCCAATTTCAGAGGACTCAAAATAGCTATAGATTGAAGTATGGAGTTTCAGCAAATCATCAAAGTAAATAATATTTTGCGAAATTACCACAGACTTGCAAATGTTCTCATGGCATGGTGTCCCTTAAACAAAGAATATTTGTTTTGAAGCCTGTATTTTATGCATGTATTTTATGCATGTATTTTTTCCCATATGATCTGAAGAATAGCTGAAGGGGAAGTGGAAGTTAGGTCATGTTGTCAGATGCATAGATAATCCCAATGGGCAGTTACATGCAGGAGTAAAACATGGCATACAGAAACCAATGGGCATTTAATATAAATAACATTTAGTACTTGGGATTTTTGTGTTTTATTTACTTGGTCCCTGAGTTTTTGTGCTTCCTTAAAATCAGTTAAGTGTCTCCTACAGGACACATGGAGCTGTCTGTAGATGGTTCTTGGGTTATGTCCTGAGAATGGCCGCAAATGACCCTATTTTGCACAAAAAGCACCCTGGCCCCCATCTTTGCTGTGGGTCCTTTCACCTGCTACCTAGCAAAAACCATTCAGATTTTGTCAAGCAGAACTGTGAAAATGAGCTGTTGTGTTTGTTTCCTGGGAAGTGGAGGAGGTGTAATAACAAAGCACCATAAACTAGATGATTAAACAACAGAAATATGCTCTCTCTGTCAGTTTTGCTGTTTGAAGTCAGAGATCCAGGTGTCATCAGGGTTTGTTCCTTTTGAAGACTGTGAGGGAAGGGATACTTATGACAGGCCTTATTCTGAGGCTTATAGGTAAATGTCCTAATGCTTATGAGACAGGGCATGTCAGTGTGTGTGTGTGTGTGTGTGTGTGTGTGTGTGTGTGTGTGTGTGAGTGTGTGTATCAACATTTCATCCTATTCATTAGGCAATCAAAATGGATGGAGTCCCACTTTACTTCAACGTTAAATCATTTCAACTAGGTACATCTACAATGACTCAGTTTCTAATTAGATGTGCTGAAGTATCGGGAGTGTGTTAGTCAGCTTTCCATTACTATAATAAAGTACTTGAGAAAATCTACTTTCAAAAGCTAATTAAAGCCTGGTGTGGTGGCTCACGCCTGTAATCCTAGCTACTCAGGAGGCTGAGATTTGAGGATTGCAGTTCAAAGCCAGCCACGGCACTAAAGACTGTGAGACTCTTATCTCCAATTAATCTCTAGAAAAGGGGAAGTGGCTCTGTGGCTCAAGGGTAGGATGATAGCCTTAGGCTGATGACCTCAGGGACAGCGCCCAGGCTGAGTTCAGGCCCCATGCTCTACAAAAAACAAAAAATAAAACAAAACAAAAAAAAGCTACTTAAAAAGTTTTAGGGCAACAGCCAAGTGATAGAAACAGCCCAGATGCCACACGACAGATGAATGGATACAAAAAATGTGGTACATATATACAATGGAATTCTACATAGCCAACAGACAAGATAAAATAATGGTATTCACTGGGAAGTGGATGAAACTAGAGTGAATCATGTTGAGTGAGATAAGTCAAGACCAAAGGAACAAAAGGTGCACGGTCTCCTTGATATGTGGATATTAGATCCAAACAGTGCAAGAGCGATAACTCAATATTTGGGTACTCAAGGTCATTGACATGATCTTGGAGATATAAATATAGTACATAGACATAAAAATCTATGATGGGATATATACTCTATAGACATAATGTTATACAGATTGATATGTAGCCATGACCTACAAACTCTCAGCTTAATTTTAATTTTGTTCTTAAATTTATGTGCCAGTGTATGCTATGTGCATATAGAGATCCCATTCTTGAATACTTATTTGTTAAACTTGACATTTGGAATATGGTGTAAAAAAATCAAGGTTAATAAATCTTTAAAACAAAGTTTCAGGGGCTGGGAATGTGGCCTAGTGTTAGAGTGCTTGCCTAGCATGCACAAAATCCTGGGTTTGATTCCTCAGTACCACATACTCAGAAAAGCTGGAACAGGTGCTGAAGCTCAGGTGGCAGAGTGCTAGCCTTGAGGAAGCTCACAGACAGTGCCCAGGCACTAAGTTCAACCCCCAGGACTGACAAAAAAAGTTTCAAACTATGGTTGGTTGATCCCGTTCCATGGCCAAGCAGTACATCATGTTAGGGAGTGTGTGCTGGGACAAAAATACTCACCTCATGACCTGGAAACAAAATGAAATGGAAACAGACTGACATCCTCACTCTCCTTAGAGGCCACACCGTTGATAACCTAGAACCTTCCTTTGGGCTCTATCTCCTGAAGTTTTTACTATCGCCCAATGGCCACCGGCTAGCCCCACGCTGCAACACATGGGTCACTGGGGAACATTCCCGATCCAAACAATAGTAGACAGGAGCTATTACTTCAACATGTGAACTTGTGGGACATACATAAAAAATTCTGCCTAGGCTACAGGATTTAGGACTGAGGAAGACCACCCAGTCCAGCCCCCCTTCCTCTATGTACTGTCCCCACAAGTGTCAGAAACTCCTTGGAAACTTGTCCCTTTATGTGTTGACGATGGCCTGCAGAGATCTCCCATGGCTGCAAGGCACTGGACAGAGAGGCACCAATAGCTCCTTAGCACGGTGGCTCTCAGCCTGTCAAGTTCGAATGCAAATGTGCTATTGATGCAAACCTCATGTCCATCCCATTATCCTACCACCACTCAAGAGGCTGCATTGGTCAGCTAGGTGACATGATGGCAGGCTGGCCTAACCTGCAGTGAGTGAGAGCTGAGGGGCGGATGAAGAACCCACTGATGATGTCCCCACTGGCACAGTGATGCAGTACTCAGATCCCGATAACCACAGCTGAGTCGTCAGGCTGTGAGAAACGTTATGACTTTTTTAGTAATTGTTTTTCACTTATTGTTGTTTCCTCATTCAATTTTTCCCCCCATTGGAAAGTTTTTTTTTAAATTTAAATTAAACTGAGGGGTTATAGTTACGTAAGTCAGGTAAATGAGTACATTTCTTTTTGAACACTGTTACCCCCTCCACTTCATTTTCTCCTACTTTCCCCCTCTTGTTCATTTTCTTTCCAAGTTGAAAAGATCATTTCCAGCCAGGTGCGATGGCTCACACCTGTAATCCTAGTTAGTCAGGAAGCTGAGATCTGAGGTTCAAAGCCAGCCAGGGCACAAAAGGACCTGAGACTCTTATCTCCAATTAACCTCTAGAAAATGGGAAGTGTGGCTTGGCTCAAGGGTAGGGCGGTAGCCTTGAGCTGAAGAGCTCAGAACAGTGCCCAGGCTGAGTTCAAGCCCCATTACCCACAAAAAAAACCCACCAAAATAAACAAGCAAACAGAAAACCAAGATCATTTTCAACATAGTGTTTAATGAGTATCATGCTGAATTGGTTCACTCTTTGTCCCATCATTTCTGTGATTCCCTTTCCCTTCCCCAAATCAGATACATTTATATACAAGAAAAGTTTAGAGAAGTAAAAAACAGAGACATCAGAGAATAAACCAAAGAGAAAAGAAAGAAAAAAAAGAAATAACTACAAGCAGTACAATTTAAAATCCTCTTGTTTCCATTTTTTGGAGCTCATTTTAATAAGCATCATTTTTTATGTCCGTAGGCATATCACTATTGAGCCATGTTGGTCCTCTCCTAAGAATATCCTAGACATAGTCTAGTTATTACAAGTGAGGGAAACCATGCAATCTACATTTCCTTGGGTCACTTAATATATTTTTTACCCAAGTCTTTCCCTTACAAATGGGGCAATGTCATTCTTTCTGATGGAAGCATAGAATTCCATTGTGTATCTATACTGCATTTTCTTGATCCACTCATCCACTAAGGGGCATCTGGGTTTATTCTGTAAGGTAACTATCCTCATTAATTTCTGAATGTCTGTTAAGATGAACCTGTTAATGTATTCCAAGGAGCTACAAATAAAGACAAATGATAAAGATGCCTTGAGTAGGTACAGTTTTGAAGTTGCTGCCTCATGGGTATAGGGACTGTTGTAGGGAATGGCAAGTGCATGGAGATGAACAGGAGTTATATTTAGAAAAATCCAAAGGGAAAAGTCAAACACCTGTGATTTTTTGGTTACCAGTGACTTATATCTGTAACCCTAGCAAATTAGAGGTGGTAATCTGGAAGAATACAATTCAAGACTAGCCTGTGCAAAAGAAAACCTGTTCAATAGTTCTCATCTCAGTTGAAAGAGCATGTGGTAGTGTGGTGGCATATGCTATCTTCTCAGCTATGGAAAGCTGTAGAAATATTGTGGTCTGGGCTGAATTTAGGGGAAAAAACGATAATGTCTCAAAACTAAGCAGGGCAAAAAGAGCTAGAAGCATTGATTGGGTAGCAGAACACCTGCCTAACATACGCAAAGCCTGAATTAAAACCCCAATACTACCAAAGAAGAAAACTAAATCAAAGGCAGCCATGGGTCCAGGAATTTGGCCTAGTGGTAAAGTGCCTGCCTAGCATGCACAAAGACGTAGGTTTGATTTCAGTACTACACATATAGAAAAGCTGGAGGTGGTGCTGTGGCAGAAGTGGCAGAGTGCTAGCCTTGAGGAAAAAGTCCAAGGACAGTCCTCAGCCCCTAAGTTCAAGCCCCAGGACTGGCCCTCTCCAAAAAAGGCAGCCATATCAGAGAAAGAGCAGGAAGGACCAGACAGACCTGGGTTTAAATCTTGCTTTGATGAGCATTCTGCCTGGGTGACATTGGACAAGTTTGTCTGACCTCTCCACCTGATGGCTGTGCTTCTTATAATGTGTATGTGAGGAGCTGCTAGAGGGGAAATGTCACAGAACACCCATTAGGTAGCTTTGCTATCATCGAAGATTTCCTCAGTCCCATTTTGGTCCAGCCCCGACAGTTAGTGAAGGTATCCCCTCAGCAAGACTACCTCAAAGGGCTCAGTGACCATGAACTTGCCTATGTCACAGAGCTAGCTGCTCTTATAGCACAATCTAGCCTTGGGAATCAGCTCCCTATTCTCCTGAGCCACTGTGGGTTATGCACAGCTGAGACTGCAGGGCTTCCTGAGCTGCTGGAGGCCAGGGCAGGAAGGGGAAGGAGAGCACTGAGGCCATGCACACCTGGGCTGGATGAATGACTACATTGTAGAGCAGCTGTCCAGGGTGGCAGGCTCTGCAGCCCTGAGCCCGTGTCAGCCATTACCCCACCACACGCTAGTTTGTCTGTCTGTCTGTCTTTCTTTCTTTCCTTTTTTCATCTTTTTTTTGGGGGGGGTGAGGGGATGCCAGTCCTAGGACTTGAATTAAGGCACTGTCCTTGAGCTTTTTTTTTTTTTTTTTGCTCAGAACTAGCCTAGCACACTACCACTTGAGCCACAGCTCTACTTTGGCTTTTTGATGGTTAACTGGAGCTAAGAGTCTCATAGACTTTCCTGCCTGGGCTGGCTTCAAACAGTGATCCTCAACATCAGCCTCCTGAGTAACTAGGATTATGAATGTGAGCCACTCATGTCTGGTTAGCATTTATTTAATGTTCTTCTTGAGGTCCATTTAGCTTATTATCAAGTTTTTTTGTTTGGTTTGGTTTGGTTTTGGTTTTGGTTTTGTTTTGTTTTGAACTCAGCCTGGGCTCTGTCTCTGAGCTTGCCCAGAGCTAGTGCTGTTGAGCCACAGCTCCATTTCTGTTTTTTTGTTTGTTTTTGTTTTTATAGATAAGAGTCTCATGGAATTTCCTGACAAGGCTGGCTTTGACCCACCATCCTCAAATCTCAGCCTCCTGAGCAGCTAGGTTTATAGACATGAGCCACCTGGCCTAGTACTATCAAGTTTTAAACAAAGACACAAGAAACATTGCAAAGTCTCTGAATGTTGGAGACCATTGCTTTCAGCCTCCTGAGGAAGTAAGATTATAAGATGGCGCCTGGCAGCTGGCTAATGAGTCAGTACTTGCTGACCAGGAAGTTTCTTTGCATTTGTTCATTTGTTTCTTCCTTGCTTATGAATAGAGTGGATCACTAGATTTCTTCCAGGTTTGTTTGTTGCTTTGCAGATGACCTTTACTGTGATTGGCTGTTTAAGGATATAAATAGTGTGGGGTTTGCGGGGAAGAAGAAGAAGGGAGAAAAGACGGAGAAGGGAGAGGAGAGAGGCAGAGAAGAAAGGAGAGAGAAATAAACGACCTCTGCTTGCAGTGATTTGAGTCTGTGATCATTCCCAGTATGCCTCCGAAGTGACGTGTTGTTGCGGTGGGCAGCGACATCTGAGCACTTATAGAAGGGTTTAGAGGTGTAAATCTTAAACACTTGGCAAAAAAACCCCACAAACATTAAACATTCGGTTGATGTTTTTAATTTATTACGATGACAACCATGTCCTCCAGTTCTTTACCCTGACTATACTGAGGTTCTGTAGCTCACTGTCAGTGTGGTGAACAGGATTTAAAAAAAAATAATAAAACCATAGTTTAAGTCACACATTTTTATCCTTAATTTTCCAGCTCCTGACCAACCTTCATTTTTTTTCCTTTTCTTTTCTTTGATGCTGGTATTGAGTTAAAGTCAGGGCCTCACTGCTGTCCCTTGGCCTTTTCACTTGTATTCTACCACTTGAGACATAGCTCCATTTCTGGCTTTTTGCCAGTTATTTGGAGATAAGAGTCTCTTGAACTTTTCTGTGTAGGCTGGCTTCAAAGCTTCATCATCAGAGCCCGGTCTTCTGAGTAGCAAGGATTATAGGTGTAAGTCACTGGCATCTGGCTCAGCCTTTGCTTTTTGATTCTCTTCATTCCCCTTAACAATTAGATGGATGAGAAGTACCCACGAATCTTTAGTAGAATCCTCTGCAAAACATAAGAAGAAAGGTGGACAAAAACCGTGTTCACGCCTAGCCATTTCCAGCAGAGGCTGCATTGCCGACTAGAAGGACCACAACTATGTGTCAGGAAACGATAGTGAAAGCTCAGAACCACAGAATTGGGAGTTTGGACTTAGGGCCTTAACACTTGCTAGGCCTGTCCCAAACCACTGAGTCATGCCTCAAAGCTTTGCTTTTTGTTGGTTAGGACAGGGTCTTCTTTCCTACCTACGCATGTGCCTGAACCATAATTTGCCTACTTTAGGCTTCTTGTAGTGTCTGGAAACTTGGATCACAGGCACATGCCATCACATATAACTTTCCTCTTGTAGAGATGGAATCTTGTGGGACTTTTTCCTGCTAAATCTCAGCTTCTCTTTGAATCTCAGGTTCTGGGTTGGGAGGGAGGTCACTGTACCCAGCTATGTGTTGAGAAGAGGTCTGGTGAGCTTTTCTTTCTGGGCTGGCCCTGAACCACAATCCTCTCAAGTAGGTTCTCAGCCTCCCAGGTATTACAGGCATGAGCAACTGGTACCCTGCCATAACACTCCAGGAGTGATAGCAGATGAAACCATAACACTGAATGATGAATGTGCTGCAAAGGAGGGAGTCTTTCCAGGCAGCCATCTCTGCAAGCATTCCAAGGGAACAGGTCCTAGGTCAAACTTGCAGCAAGAAAGGCATGGCTTGGTGCCTTAGCCCTGCTGGCCTGTCATCACCTCCATCTTTTCTGGTCTGACTTATTCAGCTATTTCTTATCCAGCAAGGGCATCTCCTGGCACACTTCATGTGGTTCGATGGAAGCCTCTGGGCAGATAGGTTCTCACACTAGCCTAGATCTGAAGGGCTCAATGTGTACCGCAGCCTACGCTGTCCACTTCGTCTATTCAGCTTGATCTTTTCTCCCTCTTATCTTCTCTGTTTTAGCCTCTTTAATGATGCCTGAAAATGAGCAAATTCTAGAACTGGCAACAAAGCTGACTTTTGCAGGTGGCCTCAAGACCACCCACAAAACTACCCTGGACCTCCGCCCCTGAGAGGAATTGCTCATAAAACACGGTCTGCGTTTCTCTGCCCAGACACATATTCTTGAAATGAATATGTCACCACCTTCTCTGGGGTCCCCACCTGAAGGAAAGAAGGCAAAACCACAGCTACTCATAGAGTCAGCAGCTAGAACAGTTAGTTTGAAAGAAAATGCTCACATTCCTAGAGCTATGTAGATTTCTTTAATTTCCACAGATGAGTATCACGTTGCTTTCATAGCATTTGGCCTAAATATAATGAAACCTCCTTTAAGATTCACACTTGAAAAGTGTGAATAACATAACTCATTCAACCATTTTATGAAAAAGAGAAAACGTGCAAAGCTCAGTAGAGGTTCTCAGGCATTCGTTCAGGAATTAATTGCCAGTTTTTATGCCCCATTAGAACCTTCCCAAATCTCTTTAGGAGCCATTCCTAAAATCGGGACTTTATTACCACTCTGGAGCCTATTTTCTCCATGACACCATTATGAAAGGGAAAATTCTTTTCCTGGAATATTCAAGCCTATACAATACCAAGGACTGACAGATGAATGCACACTTGTTGGGGTTGCGATGGTGCAGAGGCCCTGTAGTGCAGGGGACACAAGGAAGACAAAGGAGAAAGGGGTTGGAATGGTGACAGGTACTAGAATAATTCAGTCTGGGAATCCTGATAAATGGCTGCAATTATTCATGCTAATTTTACAGAAGATTTTTAGAGGGAGAGAGGAAAAGTCTATCGCCTAGACATAATATCAACATTTTTTTTGCCAGTCCTGGGGCTTGAACTCAGGACCTGAACACTATCCTTGGGCTTTCTCCAGGCTAGCACTCTACCACTTGAGCCACAGCACCATTTCCAGCTTTTTCTATATATGTGGTACGGAAGAATTGAACCACGTCTTTATGCATGCTGGGCAAGCACTCTACCACTAGGCCAAACTCCCGGCCCAGTATCAACATTTTTGTTTCCTTTTCTTCATTCTTTCTAAATGTACATGTTGTGCTTATACAAATGTGATCAGATTATGTGGCTGTATAGTAATCACCTTATTTTGCTACTGGGCCCTGAGACAGTTGATTTCCTGATCCTGTCTATGTGGCCTTCTTTAATCCCTGTTCCTTTATTTGTTCAACTGATGGATATTTATGAACTTCTTTGGTAAGGGCCAGGTCCTGTGAGTTCTGGAGTGAATAACACAGAATAGTACTGTCTTTTTCAATGCATATCCTAGTTAAAGTTCAACAATTGAGCTATCATGCATGTGTGATGAGATGCTTCTGGAAATTTCTAAGTGAAGAAGGGTAACATCAAGACAGGGTGCTTGCTAGGTAGGTGCTCTATCACTTGAGCCACTCCACTAACTCTTGTTCAACACCTGTAAACATGGTTTCTTCTGTATGGAGAATGGCTCCCAGAGAGGGAAGAGCAGCACAAGGAGAGTAGGCAGGAGGTCACTGCAGCCGTTGGTGTGCAGCTTGATAGAAGGAGGTTAGGGGGCGGAATGTGTGGACAGCTGCATCTTCAGAGCTTGCTGATATGTGTCATGGATGTTAGGGGGATAAAGAGTGTAGGATGTTGGGATGAGTGTCTGGGTGAATAAAAATGTGAGCAGTGATTAGAGAGGAAGTTGTGTTCTGTTGTGGATGAATGTGATACTCTTTGGACATCAGATAGAAGTGTCAAACTTACAGGTGATTGAATGAATCTCAGGCCCAGATCCAGATTATCTAATCAAGTATTATTGATCCATGGATAGCACTTAACACTATGGAATTGGATGGGCTCACTTGGAGAGAGGTGAATGGAGAACAGAAAAGTCCCATGTTCAAACCTACCTAACTTTAAAAAGCCCTTCGTACAATACACAACAGGGACTACTTGTACCCCCCAGACAATGCAGGCATGTGTACAATGGAAGTCAAGCTCTTCTATCAGCTTATTTCTATTCTGTATTCTATTTTGGAACCTCTTAAACTTGTGGAAACACTGTTTTATACTTTTGATCATGAGATAACAGATTACATATTGATAACTCTAACTTTATTCTGTAATATGTATGCTTAACTTTTATAACTTCACATAATAAAATAATTTCAATATTTCTTAAAATTTGATGAACAGCTTATATCATTCTATATTCTCTATATATCATTTTTGTTTTTGAGACAGGATCTTGCTATAAAGCCCTTATAAGTGTTAAATTCATAATTCTTCTGTCTCAGCCTCTAGAGTGCTGGAGTTGTATGTGTGAACTATTAAGCCCTGCTCTGATATATGTACATTTTGGATCTTGTTGTTTTTTTAACCAATGGACTTTTCAAGTCTGTTTTTAATTTCTAAGTGTTTCAAAAATTATTTCATGATTCTTTTATGGCCTGAGGACATACTATGATTTCATTTCCTTTAGAGTTTTTTTTTTTGCCAGTCCTGGGGCTTGAACTCAGGGCCTGAGTACTGTCCTCAGGCTTTTTCAAGGCTAGAGCTCTACCACTTGAGCCATAGCACCACCTCCAGATTCTTCTATGTATGTGGTACCAAGGAATGGAACCATGCTGGGCAAGCACTCTACCACTAGGCCAAACTCCTGGCACCTCCTTTAAATGTTTTGAGTATTGTCTCAGCATATGATGCATTTTGTTGAGTGTATTTTTTGCAATTTTTTGTCCGTGTCGTCCTATTGGCTGCTGGTACTGTTCAGCTTTTCTTCACTTTGCTGATTTTCTTCTAGAAATTCTATTTTTTTTGTACTTGTACTAGGACTTGAATTCAGGGCCCTTCACTTTTTGTTGAGCTTTTTTTGCTCATGGCTAGTGCTCACTACTTGAGCCAAACTTCCAGTTCTAGCATTTTGTTGGTTAATTGGAGAAATGAGTTTCTTAGATTTTTCCCCAACTGGCTTCGAACCATAATCCTCAGATCTCAGTTTCCTGAATAGCTAGGATTATAGATGTGAGCTACCAGCATCCAGCTTTTTCTAGAAATTCTATTAGTTGCTGAGAAGAAAGTGTGGAAGTTCCAATTATAGCTGTGGAAGGAAGGAAAAAAAGGAATTTCTTTTTTGCTCTATTAGTTTTGCTTCATTTTGAGGCTCTGCTATTTGGTATGCCTATATTTAAAATTGCTATGTCTAACTAGTGAAGTATTTCATTACTACGGATCGTCCTTCTTTGTCTGTTGTAATTTTCTTTGCTCTAAAATCTAGTTGCTCAGATATTAACATAGCTATGAATAACAATAGAACTATGTTCTAATTATTGTTTAAATGGTACATTATTCTATACTTTTACTCTCATCCCACCCATGTCATTGAATTTGAAGTGAGTTTCATATAAACATCAAATAATTGGGACACATTTTTAATCTCTACAGCCAAAAAAATCTGACTTTTAATTAGCTTACTTAGATTATTTACATTTAAGGTAAGCTGGGTATGGTAGTTCATAGCTTTAATCCTAGCTACTCCAGAGGTAGAATGGAGGGTAGAAATCTAAGTCTAATCTGGGAAAAACAATTTTAAATAAAAAAAAAAACACTAGGAAGGTGCCAGTCACTCATGCCTGTAATGCTAGATGCTTGGAAGTTTGAGATTGGAAGTGTCACAATTGGAGACCAACCTGGAAAAGAAGTTCCTGAGACCATTTTTTGACTGAGCATGCCTGTCAACACTATATATACAAGGAGGCCTAAAATAAGATGGCCATGATCCAGGTACATGTCCAAATCTAAAAATAAGACATAATAATAATAATAATAATAATAATAATAAGAAGAAGAAGAAGAAGAAGAAGAAGAAGAATAGTGCAGCTGGACACCAGTAACTCATGCCAATAATCTTAGCCACTTAGAAAGGCTGAGATATGAAGCATCAAAGTTAGAGGCCAGCCTAGGGAGGAAAAAAAATCTGTGAGACTATATCTGAATTAACCAGCAAAACGATTGGCTGGAGTCATGGTTTAAGTGGTAGGGAACCAATCAAACAAGCATGAGGCCTCAAGTTCAAACCAAGTAGGGCATAGTTCAAGTAGTAGAGCCAAGCTGAAGGCCCTGAGTTTAAGTCCTAGTTCTACAAAAAAAAAAAAACAAATTGATGACAATTTTTTTTATTGTCAAGGTAATGTATAGAGGGGTTACAGTTACATTCACCAGGTAGTTGGGGCATTACTTTTCATACATTGAAACCTCTTCTCATGTTTTTGTCCCCATTTCCCTCCCTGATGACAAATTTTTATGATTTGTTTCCTGTTTCTCATTTGTTGCCTTTTTGTAAATTTTAGAGTTTTGCCTTGATTTATTTGTACCATTTCTGATGTGTCACTTTGCCTTTTGGAGGTTTGCTCTGGCTACTGCAATATGTACCAGTGATATTTTATAGTCTACTGTGAGCATTTCACCTTTTTGGTGAGGCATGAAGCCCCGGGGGGGGCTTCATGACTTAGGTATAAGATGACATCATACTTCTGTTTGCACAGCCAAATTCCATTCTTGAGAAAAAGTCTTCTCTGTATGTTCTTTCCATTATTTCTCTCCTTTCTTCTTTGCCTTCAGTCATGGGGCTTGAACTCAGGACTTGGATGTCATCCCTGAGCTTTTGTACTCAAGGCTAATGCAGCTCCACTTCTGTTTGGGGGTTGGTTCATTGGAGATAAGAGTCTCAAGGACTTTCCTGTCCAGGCTGGCTTTGAATTACTGTCCTTATCTCAGCCTCCTCAGTAGCTGGGATTACAGGCATGAGCCACCAGCACCTGGCTGAAGAAGTTTAACATTAAGTTGAATTTGTGTTTGATAATTCAGAACGTGAAAAATATGTGCCTTTTCCTTATGGCCTCTGTGATGAGAAATCCAGTCTTCCCATGGGGACTGTATCATTTTCCTCTGGTTGCTTTTAAGAATTTTATTTCTTTTCTTTATTTTCCCCAAATTTAATTATTATTGTATCCTGCTATGGATTTCCTTCAATGCATATTTGGAGTTGGCTCTTCATCTACAGTCTGTAGTTTTATGTCTTTTTGCCAAATTTAGGAAGTTTTTAGCCATTGTTTCTCTGCATTCTCTTTCAGCAATAGGATCCACTAGGCCCTGTGTTGCAAAGGTTGAACTTTTGGGTTTTGTCACGTGGTTCCTTGAATCTTTGTTATTTTTCCTCTTGGAAGAAAACTATTTTCTCTTTTTTGTTGGGATTGGGTTCAATCTGGCAATACTTCCTCAGGCCTACTGACTACCCTTACTAATTCACACTTCACTATTGAGTTCAGACAATGTTGTATTTTTTAATATTTAAAGTTATGGGATTTTTATTTTGTGATTTCTAATTAATTTTTCATATATAGTTTCTGTTTCTTTTTTATTATACTTTATTGTCCAGATAATGTATAGAGGGGTTAAAGTTATATTCATATGATAGTGGGTGCATTACCTCCCATGTTTTTTCCCCCTTTCCTGCCCCCTCTCCCTCCCAATCATCTTGTTTTCCCCTTCCCTTCCTATTTCAAATAAACAAATATATTTTTAACGATGAGCTTGTGTTTTATTTGGTTTGATTTAAATTTTTTGTGATTATTATAAAAGTGATGTATGCAGGAGTGAGCTTCTGTTTCTTTACTGAGATTCAAACTTTTTTTCCTTTCTACTGATAGAATCTATAGTTGATTATTAGAGCAATTTAATAATGGTGATTTTAAATTCCTTGTTGAATAATCTCCAAATCTGATTCATGTCAGATTTGACAATCAGATTCATTTTTTGTTTTAGTTTTTTCCTTCTGGGATGTTCAGTATTGAGTTTTTCTTTTTTTTAAATTTTTATCCTAGGACAGTTTGACTATAATGTTAAAAAATAGAACAAAACAACTGTTATTTTCTTTCTTGCTTTAACAATAACATGACTTGATTTCAGGTCCTTGTGTCTTGTGTTCTTAGTTTCTCAGCTGGCATTCTATCATTTAAGCCACACGTCTAGCCAGCCTTTTTACTGAAAACAGACTTTTCTGCCAAGGTTGTCTTTGAACCTCAATCCTCCAGGTCTAAGCCACCTAAGCTTCTAGAAATACAAGTATGAGCCACTGGCACCTGGTTATAAGTTTAGCATGCAGGCTACTTTTGTGTGAGCTACAATTCCAACACTGATTTCATTCTCACAGCTGTTGTGGTGCTAGCTTGTTGCACTTGGTTTACCTGGTGTTGGTGAGGCTCCCTTGCTGTCCCTCCTAGCCCCTCCTAGCCTGCCTAGAAAGAATTCCCCTAAGCTGGAGGGAATGGATCCTCTGGTCTTTGTACATATAAAGTACATATAAAGTGGGAGGATCCCATTTTTCCCTTCCCCCACTGGGGAACCCTGAACCCCAGTGTCTCTTAGTGGAAAGACACTGTGAAGGCAAAGGGGCTTAGACAAAATCTGCCTAAGTCCTTCTCTGTTTTTATGTCTCTGGATGGAGGAACAGGGTCTTATGCCTATTGGAATAGAGAGCCCTTCTCTTTTGTCAGTGGGACCCCTGATTCATCCCTTTGGCACTGGCTTTTGCTCCATACCGAGGAAGGAAGAGGCAGCCTGGGCTACCTTGTCCTGCAATACCCAGGACTGCAAATGCTGAGGCCAGGGACAGTTTCTTCTCATGGGTGCAGTGTTGTGAAAACAGCCTAATTCTGCACCATGTTGTTTTCTTCCATCTCTAATAAGTCACCTTCTTCCCATCATTTCAGTCTTCCCTCTTGTGTTGTCCCTTACAGTAAAGAGGAATTTTTTTTAGGAACTAAGACTAAGTAAAATGCCCTTGGACGGCACACCAAAATCCAATTAACACGGGAGCCTTCAGCAAAATTACAATTGTTTTCTCCATTAAGGGCCCTGTGAAAAGAATGAAAAGAGTAGTTACAAACTGGGAAAATATTCCCAAGCCACATACTATTGAAAGAATAGAACTTCAACATTCAACAATTACCAAGAGAATGAGAAGACAAGCCATAGAGTAGTAAAATGTATTCGCAAAAGATACATGTAGCAAAGGACTACCATCCAAAGATCTCTTAGAAACTCAATAGTAAGAAAATAACTCACCTTCACAATAAGCAACAGACCTGAGCAATCACTTCACCAGAGAGGATATTAGGATGGTGGAAAAGCACAGAAAAATGACAATCTTGCCAAGGGCTATCTACGCAATACCCATCAATATCCCAATGTCATTCTTTAAAGAAATAAAAGAGGCAATCTAAAATTTCATATGGAATAATAAAAGGCCCCGTATAGCAAAAACACTTCTTAGCAGAAAGAACAGCTCAGGAGGAATTTCAATACCAAACTTTAGACTTTATTACAGAGCTATAATAATCAAAACAGCTTGGTACTGGCACAAGAACAGGCCTGAAGATCAATGGAATAGAACTGAGGACCCAGATATTAAACCACAGACCTATGGCCACCTAATCTTTGACAAGGGAGCCAAAAAAATAGAATGGAAGAAAGACAGTCTCTTCAACAAGTGGTGCTGGCAGAACTAGTTAAGCACATGCAAAACTAATGTTGGATCCTTCTTTGTCACCCTGCACTAGAATTAACTCCAAATGGATGAAAGACCTGGAGGTAAAAGCTGACATACTGAAAACTTTACAAGAAGGAATAGGAGACACACTAGGCCTCCTTGGCACAGGTCGAGACTTTCTTAATAAGGACCAAGAAACACAACAAATCAGAGAAAGGCTGGATAAGTGGGACTGCATTAAACTGCAGAGCTTTTGTATGGCAAAGGACATAGCTAGTAAATTAATTCGGAAGCCCACAGAATGGGAGAAGATCTTCACTAACCATACAACAGACAAAGGCCTCATATCTAAAATATATCAACAACTCAAAAAATTGAATCAATCCAAAACTAATCTCCAAAGTATCAACCATCCCATTAAAAGATGGGCTAAAGACTTAAAGAGAGTCTTCTCTGAAGAAGAAATAAAAATGGCCTATGGACACATGAAGAAATGCTCGACATCTCTGGTCATAAAAGAAATGCAAATCAAAACAACGCTAAGATTCCACCTCACTCCAGTTAGATTGGCCAGGATCAAGAAAACTAATAACAACAGATGCTGGAAGGGATGTGGCCAGGAGGGATCACTACTACTGTTGGTGGGAGTGCAAACTCATTCAACCACTATGGAAAGCAGTATGGCAGTGCCTCAAAAGACTAAACATAGAGCTCCCCTATGACCCAGCAATTCCACTACTTGGCATTTACCCAATCATCTAGAAACAAGGGCATACTAAATCCACTAGGACAATGATGTTCATTGCAGCACTATTTACCATAGCAAAGATATGGAACCAACCCAGATGTCCCTCAGTTGATGAGTGGATCAACAAGATGTGGTATTTATACACAATGGAATTCTATGCTGCTGTCAGAAAGAACGACATTGCCCCATTTGTTAAGAAATGGAAAGACTTAGAAAAAATCATATTAAGTGAAGTAAGCCAGACTCAAAGGAACTTAGGCTCAATGGTTTCCCTCATTTGCCATAATCAGTAGAAACCTTGGTCTCTCCTAGCAGAGATTTGCAATAGAGCAAAACCTAGATACATAAGGCCATATAGTATGAAGCTAATTGAAAGGATCTCTAGGATATAGAAACAAAGCCATATAACGAATGATTGTTGTCCTTAATGTACTATGTTGTCTCTCATCTCCTTTGCTGTCCCTTGGGTATCTCATATTGTTACAGTATTTCACTTTGTTATGTGTTATATTGGATAAATGCATATATGGTTATTTGAAATTGGATAGGGAAGGGGGAAAACAAGATGAGGTATGGGGGTGTGGGGGAGGGAAATGGGGACCAAGACATGAGAAAAGGATCAATGTATGTGAATTAATGTACCTTCTATCTGGTGGATATAATGCAACCCTTCTATTAATTATAATGAAAGTATACGAAAAATAGTAAGAAATAATAATAAGAATTGGTAATGTTAAAAAAAAGAAAAGCACAGAAAAAGGCTGTTCAACATTGTATGTCATTAGGAAATTGCAAATTAAAACAATTGAGGCAGGGGGCCGGGAGTTTGGCCTAGTGGTTAAAGTGCTTGCCTAGCATGCATGAAGACCCGGGTTCGATTCCTTGGTACCACATACATAGAAAAAAGCCAGAAGTGGTGCTGAGGCTCAATTGGTAGAGCTCTAGCCTTGAGAAAATCCAAGGACAGTGCTCAGGCCCTGAGCTCAAGCCCAGGACTGGCAAAAAAACAAAACAACAACAACAAAAAAAACAATTGAGGCAGGCATGGCGGCACACTCCTGCCTCTCCTTGAGGCAGAGATAACGAGGAGCGAGGTTCAAGGCCAGCTCAGGAAAGTTAATGTGAGACCTTTTCTGAAACAGCTCAAGCCCAGGAGTGGCAAAACGAAAAGAAAAGTAGTAACAATACCAAATGCTAAACGTGAAGATCAAAAAACCTGATCACTCAAACCCTGCTGGAGGAATGTAAAATGACACAACCACTCTGGAAAAAATATTGTTATTATCTTTAAGTCATTGTACAAAGGAGTTGCCATTTAACAAATCAGTTTACAAATACAATGTGTCTTCACCAATTCATCCCAACCCACTTCTTCCAAGTTTGATGTTTTCAAATAAGATTAAACATACAAGGACTATATGACTCAGCAAGTGCACTCGTGGGCATTTATGCCAGAGAGATGGATACTCATGTTCATATAAAACCCTCTACATCCATGCTCATGGAAGATTTATTTGTAAAAGTCAAAATCTGGGAGCAATTCGATGCCCTTTGCTGGGTGAAATGCTGAACCACAAGAAAAAGTGGTGCTGCTCAGTAATGAATGGAAAGAACCAACTGGAACTCACATGACCATTTGGAGAAACCTTTTGGATTCTTAGGAGGACGTTGGGCTAAGTGGAAAAACTCAATTCTGGAAGGTTTCATATTAGATCATTCCATCTATGTGATTTTCCCAAACTAAAAGAATTGCAGAAATGGAAGTGATATTGGGGTTGTCACATTTTATAGACAGATCAGAGGCAGAATGTAGATGTGTCTATTGAAGATCAACAGAGAATCCCCCACATGAAGAGAGCTGTTCTGTATTCTGATTATGTGGTTGTATACAAACCTACAAGTGTTATATAATTGCATAAAACAAAACAGACACACACATATACAAAAACATGGACAAGCTGGAGAATACCAGTGGATTCTACCAATGTTAGTAGTACAGTGGAGTATTATAGAATGCTACTGTGAGAAAAGCTGAATTAAGATGTCTATATTATTCTGAATGTGAGTCTACAACTAGTTAAATCTTATAAGCTCCTTTAAAGTCAGAGGACAATCCATTCCTTTGTGAACTGAAACTGTACAATGTGTGTGTGTGTGTGTGTGTGTGTGTGTGTGTGTGCAGCAAAGCCTGCCTCAGGTTTAGCAGCTGCCTGTGTCCATCCTCAAAACAGGAGATTTGCACTATGCTAGCCTTTTCTTGCTGATAATAATACTTTTGAGCAGTTGTTTGCTTTTTAATGAAAAAGGTTATGGTACTCATCAATAGGAAGTAATTATAAAATACAAATAACTCCTTTTACTTGGTGGTACTGAGGATTGAATTTACCCTTTCTCTATTGTTATTTTCAAGATAGAGTTGAGCTTCAGTCCTCCTACTCATGCTTCCCTGTGTCTCTGGGTGTGACAGAGCACAAACTACTATGCCCAGCCATTGAGCTAGGATAACAGGTGTGTGCTACCACCAAAGGCAGCCACTGGTTGAGATCCTTTCTGTTTGGATTGGTCTTGAATCTCTATTCCCAAATACTTTCTAAATAGCTAGTATCACAAGCTTGAGCCACTGTGCTCAACCCTAAATACTAATAATCCTGTAAAGCTTAAAAAGTTAATATAAAAATCTCTAATATGATAAATAATTAGCCATATTTATTATAGCATTCTCCACAGTCTGCCTAGGTGCCTATCAGTGGATGAATGAATAAAATACAATATATCTGCAGGAAAATGAATATACCTGGAGATTATTATATTAAATAGTATAAGCTAGGCTCTGAAAGACAAGTTGCATATATTTTCTTTCATATGTAGAAGGTAGACAGAAAGACATGAATGTGGAAGGGGGCTAGTGGGGTAAGAAGGGAAAAAGAGGGAAGCGGGATGATGGGTAAGAGTAAATGGTAGCAAATAATACTTAAAAAATACAGGGGCTGGGTGTTTGGCCTAGTGGTAGAGTGCTTGCCTAGTGTTCATGAAGACCCAGGTTTGATTCCTCAGTACCATATACACAGAAAAAAAAACCCAGAAGTGGTACTGTGGCTCAAGTGGTACTGTGGTTGAAAAAGCCGAAGAACAATGCTCAGGCCCTAAGTTCAAGCCCTAGGAGTGGCAAAAAAAAAGTAAAAACAAAAGCAAATAAATGCTAGAACAATAGTAAAAGGTGGTAAAAAGTAAGATGAAAATCTCACAGCAAAATTCATTATTTCCTAGAGTTAATATATGCTAATGTAATGTTTAAAAATAATTGTGCAGAATACAGAGAAGGATGGCAGTGGGAAAAGCATTGTAAAATCTATGCGTAGTTTATGCATAAGTAACGAGAGACAAAGCTTAATTAAACCACTGGAAACACAGAGACACAAAGTCAGTGAATCCAAACACAGGTAGAAACTCTACAGTCTCCCAAAGGAGATGTGTAGATGCTCGTCACCCCCTACAAGGCTTACCCAGCATCCTCCCTGGGCCTTGTCATCCCCGATGGGCTTAGCTGGCATCTTTCCTAGGTATCATTGTATTAACACTTCTGCAAAGCAATAACTCCTTGAATCAGAATAATTTTGCTTCCTTTTATAATGTTCACTGGAGTAGGTACAGCATCTTTTCCCTAACCATCAGACATATTCAGCTTGTCTTTTCCACCCCAGTATTGGTTATGTTCTTCTGTGATATTCTCAGGAGAATCACCAGATGAAACAGAATGAACATCTTGATGTATAATGATGCATTTTCATCCATTTCCTCCCCCTCCCAAAGACTTGTATAAATTTACATCCTGTAGAAGGTTCACCACAGGAAAGCCTTTCCAGAATCTAGTGGGGTATGTTTAAAGGGAAACATGTGCTAATTGTGTAACAGGAAAGTGGTATCCCGGAGTTCTTTTAATTTGCTTTTTCTTGGTTGCTAGGTAGGTAATACCTTACTCTGTGTGTCTTTTAACAATTTGAAGATCTTTTGGAAAATTGTTTGTGTTTTTTGAATAAAGCCTATGAATGGAACTCTTCCATTTTAATGACTGTGAAAACTTCACTAAGAAGCCAAATTGTAATTTGCTTAATCCTTCTGTCTTCTGTGCTGGATATGGGTTGTTTATGAATTACAGTATAGTAAATGAACTCTTGTATTTATACAGCACATGGTAAGTTGTGTTGATCACATGTACATAGCCATGGCTCAATCAGACAAAGCCCCTAAAGGTAGGGATGCTTGACCCTATCTAAATGTCAATAGGACGGCAGTATTCTGGAGAAAAATAAACATAGTAAAAGGGAATTATGGAAGATAAATTCTGTCTTCTAAGAAGGTCTGACTAGTAAAAGGTGATAAAAAGAAGATGGAGAGCAAGGCATGCAGCTAGCTATTGGTAGGGTACATTTTTCAGTGAGAGGATACAAAATTGCAAAGGTCCAGCCAGATTGTGGTGGCTAATGTCAGAAATCTCAGATACTTGTGAGGCCGTGATCAAGTCTGAGGCCAGCTTAGGTATACACATGAAACTTCTTCTTAACTGATTATTGGGTATAGTCTGGTGTGCGTGTCATTTCAGCTATGTGGGGGGCTAAAATTTGGAGGATCATGGTTCCAGGTCAGCCCCAGGAGAGAAATTTGTAAGACTCTACCTCATTAGAAAGAACTGGAGTATGATGGCATACATCTGCCATCTCAGTTATGATGAGAAGCCTAAAATAGGCAAATTGGGGTCCATACATGGTATGTAAGCAGGAAATGGGAGTCTAGCTGAAAAATAGCCAGAGGAAAAAAGGGCAGAAGTCATAGCTTCAGTAGTAGAGCCACTTGCCTTGAGTTCAGATTTCAATATTGCATAACAGAAATGCAAGGATACTTACTCAGGTACTGTAGAAAGGACAAGGAGGCTAGTGACTGGCATGCAGCAGGCTAGAAGCAGGGGAAGATTTGGACTAACAGATGGCCAAGAACTAGATTTTACTAGTAAGTAGATGTAAAGCCCCTGCATAACTTGAGGCATAGAAGCAGCAAGGAACAGATGATAAGACTTTAATTTGTATGGCCACTATAGGAAAATGGATTACAGAGGCACGAGGGGAAACAGGAAGATTGGTTATGACATTAAATATTCCTGATAAGGTGATAACATACGTAATGATGTAGTCTAAGGAATCAGATGGTGGACCAATTGTGGCATTTGGTCAGGGACTGTGATATTCACTCACAAGTGAAAAAGGGCATAGTTACTGACATCTCTTCTGGATGTGGGAAGCTGGAGGTGATATCTGAGCCAAAGACAGGTGTGAAGACAACAGCTGGCCAAACATCTATCATTCCAGGAAGAGGCCTGGAATAGAAACCTGAGTTCAGAGCAAGAACTAGTTCAGTAGCAGAAGCAGGTGCTTAGCATGCACTAAGTCCTCCTATCCTTGATTGCTGCAGAAGTTGTGAGAGATGATAAGTAATGATCCCTCCCCATAAAGAGGGTATACAGACAGAGAAGGTGAGGTCTGAGACTCTCGGGTGGTAATTATGAAGTAGAAGAAATCTGAGGAGCATTAGGCAGGAGGAGAATGGTGGTATTCTGAGAGCCAGGAAACCTGGTTTTCAGGATGAGATGGTGAATTCGAGGAGTGCATAGAACTGAACACAAGGTTATCGCAGAGGTGCTAGCAATGACCTCAGCTGACATACAATAATGAAGATAAAGGCCATGGTGGGGTAGGCAGAAAAGAGATTGCTAGAAGACAGAGACAACAGGCCACCCTCTTGAGAAGTTTAGATTTAATGGAGAGTGGAGGAATGGAGCTATAACTCACAGAGCTAAAAAGATGATTTCTCTTTCTTTTTTCCACCCTCAAATTGAGAGATGTGGATGTGATCCAGCACCCAGGTGCAAATGTGGACTAAGGTAGGGACAAGGCCAGATCACCCGCTGTGACAGTAGCAGGCAGAATGTCCAGGTCCAGATTCCAGTGAGGTGGGTTTGTTGGTAGATTGTTTGCAGAAGAGGTTTTGATAGTTGCATATGTCTTTTCATTGGAGTAAGAAGCAAGTTTATCAGTGAGATTGGAAAAGAGACAAGGAGTGAAAAGCTGTGGACAGTGAATGGATAAAGGTATACGGAGGTAAATTTCATCCTGGTTGGTGTATTGTCAGATGAACAAAGTGCAGGGAGAAAGAGGAAGAGATTCCAGGTCACAAGTACAGGAATGATGGCTGTCACTGGAACCTAAGCCTAGTGAAGGATATAAAAGCAGAAAGGATCTGCTGTAATGATCTTTGTCATCAACCTAACATTGATGCTTACATGTTTGAACTAGAATGATAGCAGCACCTAAAGAAACATAAACTTAAAATGGTGGTCATCATGTGAAAAACAAATTATTTTCATAGTCTGTTTTAATGGGCCTAGTGGGACCCATTTATAATCCTAGCACTCAGGAGGCCAAGACAGGAAGATCAGTGTTCTAGACCAGGCCAGAATACATAGAAAGATGTTGTTTGGCAGAAAAAAATCTTCTTGTAAATCTGATTCAAACAAGTAAGGTATCTCCCCAGCATAATAGTTTCAAAATAAGGGTAATATTTTGTTGTTTTGTTGTGTGTGTGTGTGTGTGTGTGTGTGTGTGTGTGTGTGTGTGTGTGTGTTTTAGACTTGGGCATTACGTTTAACTTACTACTCTGCCTTGCTTAGGGGGAAAATGAGTAAGTACATTTCACATTAAGCTGCCTAACCACCATAGTGGGCGCCGGAAGAGACTGAGTAGAATTGTGAGCTGCTTGACTGAGAGGATGTCAGGCATTGCAAAAGAAATTATTATTCAATCCCTGTTTCAGTCAGCTGTTTGATGCTGAAATACCAGAGGTAGACTACTCTGGAAACAAAAAGTGACTTATTTAGCTCTTAGTTCTCAAGGTAAAAGTTCAAATAGCAGAGAGAGTCAAAAGATGGCACCAAGAAAATAGGGACCCAGCCTAGCTCTCTCCCACAAAAAGAGAGAACCAAGGAATCCCAGAGCCAACTATTTTAAGAAACCCACAACTAGGGCCGGGAGTTTGGCCTAGTGGTTAAAGTGCTTGCCTAGCATGCGTGAAGACCCAGGTTCGATTCCTCGGTACCACATACATAGAAAAAAGCCAGAAGTGGTGCTGAGGCTCAAGTGGTAGAGCTCTAGCCTTGAGAAAGTCCAAGGACAGTGCTCAAGCCCTGAGCTCAAGCCCAGGACTGGCGGAAAAAAAAAAAGAAACCCACAACTACAAATTCAAGAAGCAATGGAGAAGTACACAAACTGGAAAATAAATCCAGATAAAACTTATATCCAACGTTCTCATAGAATCCGAAATGTGAGGATCCTTCCCCCAACCCTCCCGCTGGCTCTAAGCCAAGGAACCCATGGCAGAGGGCTCCAGGGCCCGGGGAGCTGAGAAATCCAGCAACTCCAGCAAGTGTGGAATCTACACACAGGAATCCCTCACAGACTGGGAACGGACAGCACAGATGGTGGCAGAGACCAGAGTGGAAGCGAACAACCCTCCAACACCACAGAGCAGCTCACAGCCAAACCCCTAAAAATAAGTAGTCCAGTGGGTTCCCCCAAACCCATCGGGACAGCAGAGTTGGTGGTAAGCTACAGAATTTAACTCAGACCCCTCCCACCCCGCCCAAGAAAGACTGTCCTTTCCCCCAACAGCCCCCTCCCCCAGGCCATTGACTGGAGACTGACAAGTGGGCGGGCGGGCACCAAAGGGGGTTGAGGTGACACTGCTCCCAACTACCCAATAGCCTCCTCTCCCAGGCCACTGAAACTGGAGACTGAAGGTCACTAAGACCCTGCCTTCCAACAGCAGTTGGGGGCATTTGAAAGTCTGTGAGCCAGCCTCTGACTGACCCAAACATAAATGAGGCGCCCTCCTGCTGGAAGCCTCCAGCAAGACAACACCAAGAGGCCCCCCACCGAGTCACAGAAAGACTCTCAGCCAAAGTGGCTGAAACACAGCAGGGAATTGAAGGGCAGACCAGCAGGGGCCTAGCTCACCCTCTGAGAGCCAGAAAGGCTCTGCTCAGAGCTTGCCCTCCTATCCCATGTCCTGACTGGGCCTGGCTCCTGGGAACAGGGTGGAATCCAGTCAGTCTGGTTTAGCTGAGAGCTCTTGAAAACTCTCAAACCCCAGGCTGTCGCTGGGCCCCACCCCTGGGAACAGGGAAGACAAACTAGTCACCTGCTGGCTAGCTGACACCAAAGTGCAGAACTCCATCCTACGGCCCACTGGGGGACCACTGGTTGGGCTGAGAGCTAGCTGTGTAGTGGAACACAGCTTTTGGGAACAGGCCAAGCACCTTAAAAGCTACAAACTCTGACCTAGTCAGCAGAGAACCAATTTGGCTGAGAATCACAGGTATACACAGATTCCCAGAACCACTAGTCCCAAACCAAATAAAGACCTTCACCTACCAAGCACAGAGCGAACCTACAACAACAGTCTTCAATGCCTCGGAAAGTGCAATGACAAATTAGGACATATGTAAATAATCAAACTCCCACACAAAGCCCAAAAGGAAACAAGAGTGAAGGGACGAGAGAGATGTCACCAACTCAAGAAATGACACCTGAAGAGACACGAAACATGACTCTATTCACGGAGATGATTATGGACATGACTAAAGAGATTAAAGCAGAATTCCAAAAAACAATTCCAGGAAAACAAGCAGGAAATTACCAAGGAGCTCCTCGAATTCAAAAGAGAAATGGAAGAAAAGATTAATACCCTCTAAGCAGATATGATCAGCTCAGTGTTCACAATTCAAAAAAAATGGAAGCATTAAGCAACAGATTGACTGAGACAGAGAATAGCACATCAGGAATGGTAGATAAAATGCAAGAGCTGGAACAGAGAATCACCAGTCTGGAGAAATCAGTCAGAATTCACCAAAGAGAACTCCGGGACCTGGAGACGCAGCCAAAAAAATCTAATCTTTGTACAATAGGGATCGATGAAGGGGTGGTGTTTATCAATAAAGGAATGCAACCCCTATTCACCAAAATCATAGCAGAGAACTTCCCCAACCTCAAAAGGGAAAATACTCACATTATTGAAGGCTTCAGAACTTCAAGCAGGCAAGATCCTAGGAGGAGCTCGTCTAAACACATCATAGTAAAAGCACTAGACCCAAATACCAAGGAGCTGATCTTAAATGCTGCAAAACAAAGAAAGAGCTATACCACAATGGAAAAAAAATTAGAATAACTGCAGACCTCTCCATGCAAACCCTAAATGCAAGAAAAGCTTCATGCCCTGAAGACTGCCAACTGCCAACTCAGACTGATATATCCAGCAAAACTAGCATTTACGGGGGAAGGGAAATGGGGACCAAGACATGTGAAAGGGTATCAATGTATGGGAATTAATGCACCATTTATCTGGCAAATATCATGTAACCCTTCTATTAATTACAATAAAAAATATATTACAAAAAAACTAGCATTTGCATTTGAGGGAGAAACAAGAATATTTCATTCCAAAGAGAAGCTAAATGAATACATGTACACTAAACCAGCATTACAAAAATATTAAACAATCAAGAACAAAATGAACAGCAATAACCCCCACCAAGAAGTAATCACTTATAAATTACTAAACACAAAACAGGAAAAAAGAGAGAAAGAAACTCAGAAGTAAAAATACACAATGACCAAAGACACTGACCACTTCTACATAATTTCCCTAAATGTGAACGGGCTGAACAATCCAATCAAAAGACACAGAACAGCAGACTGGATTAAGAAACAAGGCCCATCCATATGTTGCCTCCAGGAGACCCATCTCACTGCCAAAGACAGAAACAAACTCCAAGTGAAAGGATGGAAACGAATTTTCCACTACAATGCACTAGGCCAAAAAAGCAGGAGTAGCAAACTTAATCACCAACAAAATTAACTTCTCAGTAAAATCAGTACATAAAGATAAAGACGACCACTACATATTAGTAAAGGGTACAATCCATACCCACACTATTACAGTGATAAACATTTACTCCCCCAACACAGGAGCATCCAATTTCATCAAGCAAACTCTCTTAGAATTACAGAATAAGATAGACTCAAACACAATCATAGTGGGAGACTTCAATATGCCACTCTCACCAAATGACAGGTCAACTCAACAAAAGATAAGCAAAGACACCATCGACTTAAACAACACCATAGCCTAGCTGGGCTTAACAGATATACACAGAGTCTTCCATCCAACGGCGAAACTTTTTGCATTTTTCTCAGCAGCACATGGAACGCACCCCAAAATAAATCATGTAATAGTTCATACAGAAAACATAAGCAGATATAAGAGCAGTGATATAATCCCATGCATTCTATTGGATCACAGCAGAATCAGACTAGTTCTGAACAATGCAGTAAAAGTCAAAAAACATTCAAATACTTGGAAGCTGAACAACACACTTCTGAATAACTCCTGGGTGACAGATCAGATCAAAGAAGAAATTCAAAATTTCTTGAATATAATCACATTACATTCAAGAAATATCAGAAAGGAATTTATGGGACACAGCAAAGGCAGTTGTAAGGAGAAACTTTCTTGCACTAGGAGCCCATATTAAAAAGACAGAAGAGCATGTAAATAACCTAAAAAAGAAATTGAAGCACTTAGAGGAACAAGAAAAAGTTAATTCTAAAACAACTAGAAGGACAGAAATAACAAAAATAAAATCAGAAATATCAGAGATTGAAATAAGATCCACTATACACAAAATTAATAAATCAAAAATTGGTTCTTTGAAAGAGTCAACAAAACTGACAGACGCATGGCATGATTAATCAAAAAAGGAGAGGGAGACTCAAATAAACAAGATTAGAGACCCCATGGGAACAATCACGACTGATATCCAAGAAATGCAGTCCATTATGAATAAGTACTACCAGAGCCTATATTCAAAGAAACAAGAAAATCTAGAAGAAATGGATGACTTTTTAAATAAATATAGGATACCTGCATTGAAAAATGATGAGGTAAACAAATTGAACAAACCAATTTCATACAATGAAATTGCAGAAGCAATCAGGGAAATGCCAACCAAAAAGAGCCAAGATCCAGATGGTTTCACTGCGGAATTCTACAAGAGTTTAAAGATTTAGTAACATCTATACTCTTGAAACTCTTCTGAGAAATAGAAGCAGAAGGAGCAAGACCAAACTTATTTTACGAAGCTAATATTACTCTCATTCCCAAACCAGGGAAAGACCCAACCAAAAAAGAAAACTACAGACCTATCTCTCTAATGAACACAGACTCAAAACTCATTAATAAAATACTAGCCAACAGAATCCAGAAACAAATTTAAAAAATGCAAGGCTGGTTTAACATTTGCAAATCAATCAATGTAATATATCATATCAATAGAGCTAAGGATACGAATCATATGATAATTTCTCTGGACGTGGAGAAGGCATTTGACAAAATACAGCATCCATTCATGTTGAAAGCACTAGAAAAAATAGGAATAAGAGGTATATTCCTTAAAATAATTAAAGCCATATATGACAAACCTACAGCCAGTGTTACACCAAATGGTGAAAGACTGCAACCATTCACCTTAAAATCAGGAACTAGACAGGGATCCCCATTCTCTCCACTTCTCTTCAATAGAGTGCTGGAACCCTTAGCCAGAGCAATAAGGCTCAAGAGAAGGACATCAAAGGGATCCACATATGGAAAGAAGAAATTAAACTATCCCTATTTGCAGATGACATGATCCTCTACTTGAGTGACCCAATAAGCTCCACTCCCAAACTCCTAGAGTTAATAAACCACTTTAGCAAAGTGGCAGGATACAAAATTAACCTTCAAAAGTCAGTAGCCTTCTTGTACACCAATACACAAACAGAAGGCCAAATCAAGAACATGATCCCATTTGCAATAGTGCCCAAAAGAATAAAATACTTAGGAATTAACTTGACCAAAGATGTAAAGGAATTATTTAATGAAAACTATAAAAGCCTAATGAAAGAATTAAGGAGGACACCAGGAAATGGAAAGACATCCCATATTGGTTGGGAGAACCAATATAGTGAAAATGACCATACTGCCAAAATTGATATACAGATTCAATGCAATCCCCATGAAAATCCCAAAGACATTCTTTACTGAAATAGAAGATACAATCCAAGGGTTCATATGGAACAAGAAAAAACCTAGAATAGCGAAAACAATTCTAGGCAAAAAGAGCAATGGAGGTGGTATAACAACACCAGACTTCAAACTCTACTATAGAGCCATAATAACAAAAACAGCATGGTATTGGCACAAAAATAGACCAGAAGATCAATGGAACAGAATAGAAGATCCAGAAATAGAACCACATACCTATAGTCAACTTGTATTTGACAAAGGAGCCAAAGATATACAGTGGAACAAACAGTCTACTCAATTATTGGTGCTGGCAAAACTGGGCAGCCACATGCAGAAAACTAAAAATTGACCCCAGCTTTTCACCATGCACAAGCAGTAACTCAAAGTGGATCAAAGACCTCAATGTCAGATTGGAAACATGATAGAGTAGGAGAGACACTGGAACTCATAGGCACAGGCAAAAGATTCCTGAACAGAATCCCAGGGACACAACAGACTGGAGAGAGACTCGATAAGTGAGACTACCTAAAAATAAAAAGTTTCTGCACAGATAAAAGCATAGCCACAAAAGTAGAGAGACAGCCAACCAACTGGGAAAAGATATTTACCAATACACATCTGACAAATGCTTAATATCAGTATCTACAGGGAACTCAAGAAACTAATCCCCCCGCAAACCCAACAAACCATTCACTAAATGGGCAAGGGAACTAAAGAGAGACTTATTGAAAGAAGAGATTAAAATGGCAGAGAAGCATATGAGAACATATTCATCATCTATGGTCATAAAGGAAATACAAATAAAAACAACACTAAGATACCACCTTATCCCAACAAGAATGGCCAAGATTTTGAACTCAGACAATGACAGATGCTGGTTGTGGAGAAAAAGGAACCCTACTATACTGCTGGTGGGACTGTAAATTATTTCAGCCACTCTGGAAAGCAGTTTCTTAAAGAACTGAAAATTGACTATTCCTACGATCCCGCCATACTATTTCTGAACACCATAACCCAAGATATGATAAGGACACCTGCTCAGCTATGTTTATCTCTGCATTATTCACAATAGCCAGGCGATGGAAACAATCCAGATGCTCTACTGCAGATGAATGGATACAGAAAATGTGGTATATATACACAATGGAATTCTACATAGTCAACAGACAAGATAAAATAATGGCATTCGCAGGGAAGTAGATAAATCTAGAGCAAATCATGTTGAATGAGACAAGTCAAGATCAAAGGAACAAAAGGTGCATGATATCCTTAGATCTAAACAGTATAAGAGCGAGGACTCAATATTTGCATACCCAATGTTATGGACATGTTATTGGAAACATAAACACAACTACATAGACATAAAAGCTTATGATGCTATAAAGTATTTTATTATTGGGCCGGGAGTTTGGCCTAGTGGTTAAAAGTGCTTGCCTAGCATGCATGAAGACCCGGGTTCGATTCCTCGGTACCACATACATAGAAAAAAGCCAGAAGTGGTGCTGAGGCTCAAGTGGTAGAGCTCTAGCCTTGAGAAAATCCAAGGACAGTGCTCAGGCCCTGAGCTCAAGCCCAGGACTGGCAAAAAAAGTATTTTATTACATAGATTAATATGTATCTATGACATATAAACCCTCAACCTAATTTTGGTAATGTTCTAAAATCTAAGTGTCAGTGATTGTATATAGAGATTCCCTTCTTGAACACTTGCTTGTTAAACACATCTGTTGAAATATGATGTAAAAGTCAATATTAATAAAATTTTTAATTAAAAGCAGTTCAAATAGCACAGCCCAGATTCTGGTTAGAGCCTGATGCCAAATGGCAGGACTGAATTGTGCAGAAAAAGATCACACTTCAAAACAAAAATCAAGAGGAGATGCGGGGGGAGGAAGAGAGACAGACATACAGACAGGCAAAGGGAGAGAGAGAGAGAGAGAGAGAGAGAGAGAGAGAGAGAGAGAGAGAGAGAGAGAGAGAGAGAGAGAGAGAGAGGGAGAGGGAGAGAGAGAGAGGGATTCAGAGGTTGAACTTGCTCCTTTGGGAGCTACCTTCATTCCTTCTGAAAATGTGCTCTTAATTGCTTGAGAATTAGCCACTAAGTCCCACCTTGTGAAGATTCCATTACCATCTCTCAATACAACCACCCTGGAAACCATACCTGTAAGTACATGAACCTTATTGGGCTACACCTAAATTCAATCCCTCAGGTGAAGAAATAAAAGACTCCTGCCCTCCTTATGTGGCATACAGTGTAGTGGGAAAGAAAGCAATAACAGAATTGATTAGACTATTTGCAGGTAATGTGGCATTTAATGACACTTCTGTAAGTATTTGAATTAAAGGCATGAGCCTGTGAATATTTGAGAGGAAGAGTTTTCCAGGCCAAATGAACAATATACAAAGGGAAGAGTGTTCCTGGTATTTTGTGTGTGGAGGGGGGCTTTTACTCAAGGCCTGGGTGCTGTCCTTGAGCTCTTTTGCGCAAGGCTAGTGCTCTACCACTTTGAGACAAAGTGCCACTACTTGTTTTTAAGTGATCTATTGGACATAAGAGTCTCACAGATTTTTCCTGCCTGGACTGTCTTTGAGCCATCATCCTCCGATCTCAGCATCCTGCGTAGCCAGGATTACTGGTGTGAGACATCAGCACCTGGCTTTGTTCCTGGTGTTTTAAGGAGACCATGAATCTGAAGAGTTAAAGTATATCTGCCCTATGGTGTGTGTGTGATGAGGAAGGTAAGAGCAGAATCAGAGAGAGGGAGAGAGATGAGACTCCTATAGTCACCAAGGTGAAAGACAATTCTGGTTTCATCAGTGGAGGAAGCCATGACAGCCACCGTTCCTCTGTGTAGTTCTCAATCTACTTTGAAGGCTCCATGGACTCCATGTATGATTTCAAGACAAGAAAAATCTAGTTAATTGGAAACAGTTTGACAAGAACTTCCCTCAAGAGTCAATTGGGAGAACAAAGATTTTTTTAAAAAGACTATTCCAAATAGGAAGGAAGTCAATAACTATAAAATGTGAGAACTGGCTTAGCTTGTCCAGTTATGGAGCCTGAGAATTCCCGACAGAGGAGACAAATGGAACAGTTTCAGTCCGAGTCCAAGTCCAAGAGCAAATGAAGACAGATGTCCCAGCTCAAAGACAGTGAGGCAGAGTAGAAATTCCTTCTTACTAAGCTTTTTATTCTGTTCAAGACTTGGATGTCCTGGATTGGCCACCCATTCTGGGGGTGATTCAACTGTTGGTCTCCCACAGGGGCTCCCTCACAGATACACTTGCATCCATAAAAGGGTTAACACCATCCTTAGTGCTGAAAAACTTTCCCTGCCCTCCTGAATATGGCAGAGATGCTCTCAACGCTTCTATTCAATATTGCACTGGAGATGCTAGGCAGAACAATTTGGTGAGAGAACAAAGTAAAAGACATCTAGATTGGAAAAGAAAACGTACATCTTGATATATGAAGATGTTTTGTATATAGAGATAATCCTAAAAAGTCCACTCAATTGTTCCAAACCCAAGACAAGAGGTCAAAAGGTCAATATAGGAATATCAGTTGTTATTTCTACACACCTGAGATGAACAATCTAAGAATGAACCCAAGAAAAGTATTTCATCAAGATGGCACTGGAGAAAAAGTTTTCCCTTAGTTTCTATATAAACAGTAAGATTGAGAGCCTCAATCAGGCTCACATTAGTAAGTGGGCGTCTTAAGGTGGTGACATGATGACTCCCAGTAAGAATATAGTGGGAAAGTTCAAAATTGAGGACAATACCTTGATGAAGCTGGATGCAGTGGCTCATGCCTGTCATCTGGTGTGGGACAGTGGAGGAGAAGGGGTAGGGTTCAAGTCCTGTCCCACCAAAAAGGTAAAAAGCTGGCACATGTTTCTCATCCCTGTTACATGGGAAGCATAAATAGGAAGACTGTGGTCTAAGATAGGAAACTCTGTTTTTAAAAATAACAGAAGCAATAGGGGCAGGAGTGTGGCTCAAGTGGCCTGCCTAGCAAGCACAAAGCCCTCAGTTCAAACCCCAGTACCACCAAATCCAGTACATATATGTGATATATGTATATATATGTATATCCTAGTGAAAACTGCTTTCTAGTTCTCATGGAAAAGTCCTTTCAGATAACATAAAGTTGCCCTTAATGTCAAGAAGCAAATAGCCACAGCTACCCATTTGTTGAATTGAGAAACCAACCAATTTAGAATGACTCCCTTCCCCAAATGAATCCCACAGTCCTTCACTTGAGGAACTTAAAAAAAAAGAATTTTTGGTTCCTGCAACTAAAAAAAATAGCCTCTATGACATTTGTACCATAGTATGAAAGAAGCTGTAATCCATTTTGTTCTCATGACAGAGATAACAGTGGAAAGATATGGTGTACTTCTGAGCACCAAAATTTATTGTAATTAATAGAAGGGTTACATAATATTTGCCAGATAGAAGGTGCATTACTTCACAAACATTGATACCCCTTCTCATGTTTTTGTCCCCATTTCTCTCCCCCTTCCCCTCCCCTCATCTTGTTTTCTCCCCTTCCCTATCCTATTTCAAATAAACGTATATACAGTATACCAGATAACAAGGTAAGATACTGTAACAATATGAGAATAACCAAGGGAAAACAAGAGAGATGAGAAATAACATAGTACATTAAGAACAACAATCACACATTATATGTGAGCACCAAAATTTAAACTGGAAAGCAAATGGTTATTTAAAAAACAAACAAACTGTGTGTGGGGGTGGTGGTGAAGGAGTGCATGGATGCACTTACACTGGTACTGGGTCTTGAACTAAGGGCATTGCATTCTCATTTGGCTTTTTTGTTCGGAATTGCCACTCTACCACTTGAGCCTCAGCTCCACAGACTTCTCTGTCCAGGGTGGCTTTGAAATAAGATCTTCAGATCTCAGCCTCCTAAGTAGCCAGGATTACAGGTGTGAATCACCAGTGCCTGGCTCTAACTTTTCTTGATTCTCAGTGTTGACTTTGAACTCACTAATAATGATTCCAAAAGAAAAGAAGATCCCTTATCCTTGGGTTGAGTTTTCCAGTGTACAGAGTTTGGGTATGATTTGAAGTGTCTCAGTGAAGATACCTAGAATGTGGTGCCCATTTCCCAGGAAGAAAATAGGACATACAAATACTGATCACCCAACGCTATGCTGTTATGAGATGAGAAATCCAGGATTCAAGTTCAGATTTCAAAATTCCAAAGCTTGTGTTATTTCAATTGTATTAATGTAGAAATATCTTGTCCACATATTCCAGATAGAGATTTTAAAATCACTGCTAATACTTTTTACTATGACACAATTCACTTAAAAACTATTTGTAAGGGCAAGTTATGGTGGCTCATGCCAAGATATTTGAGAGTTGGAGACTGAAGGCTGAGTTGGAGGCCAGCCCAGGCAAAAAGTTAGTAAGACCCCATCTAAACCCATTTCAACCTATATATACATATATGAATAATGAAGGGAAGAACAGTACAAGTATTAGTGTGCTTAAGTTCATTTCTTGACCCCGAAAGCCATATCCTGTAGAGGATGTATAAAATTGCTATGCCGTGAGACCATGTTGGAGAATTTACTGTTTTAATATAGGCCATGTTCTGACAAATGAGTTAAGACATATAGAACTGGCCCTTGCTGGAGACCAGGAATATGCACTTTGATTCAATTACTATAAATCCTGAGAGTAATGCTAATGATACTAGCATTTGTGCTAGTCAGAGTCAATAGGAATTTGCCTCGCTCACGTGTCCCTGTGTGGGTGGCCTGAAAGTGGTCAGGGCTTTTTTTTTTTTTAAGACAAGCACTCTTACAAAATTTCCCTTTCCAACATGATCTGGGTCATTGCCTTCCCAATGGGCTTTGTTGCTAGTGAGGCTGGAAGAAGGGGAATGGATGTCTTCCTGGTACACACAGGGCTCTGGTGGCTGCACAAATGCTGCATTGGAGGCAAGGGTGGGGAGTACAGAGTGGGAGGAAGGGAGAAGGGGGTGACAGCAGGGCACCTCAGTGTCAGGTCGTGGTAAGTGTCTGGTAAGTAGTAACCAGTAACTTGCAAGGTTTTGCAAGGCAACACGCACAAGGTAGGGCACTTTGATGAAAGATGTGTCTTCAAACATTCATGAGCAAGCACAAACTACATAAATTCATTTAAAATTAAATTATTTTTAATAATTTCAGGAATGTCCGGAGACCCTGATCACCCCTCCATCTTTCTCCTTTGGTTGGCCAAAGGACCAGTAGGACTGCACTGAGCATTGAGATGGTGCTGCTGCTGAGGGCTGAGTGGGAAGGGATGTTCAGGCAATTGCAGGAACAGAATTCCCAGTGCCAGTGAGGACTCTGGCAACGAGGACAGCAGACAAGACAAGACGGAACAGGACAGCAGCAGCATGTCTGCTAATTAGTGTTCTTGTGATCTGGAATTTCCTGCCAGCTTCTCTTAAAACATTCGAGCTAAAGAAAAGCCTTTCTGGGAAACAAAGGAAAGTGTGTCATTGTATTTTTATTGAGACATCTGGGGACGTTAACATATACCATAAAAGAATCATTTTTCCAAGGAGTGAGGAATAGCAATCTCATGAAGTAACCTTGGCCCTGTGACTACAGTTCTCTGGGTTTGAATTTCTTCATCAGGAAAATGAGGAAGATTTGGGCTGGCTAATCTCACAACTGGAGATTTCTCTGAGGACTCCTTCCTGCCTAGGAAACCCCTGGATGTGAGGATGTTGATGGGAGCATGGCCAAGACCTGGTGCTGAAGCTTCCTGCACAGCTGCAGTGAGGACTGCGAGTGGAGAATTCCTCAAGGAGACAGTCCAGTGCATCCACTGAGGCATTCCATTCTGCCAGTACCCAATTCTAGCTTACTTTTTCCAAGATGGACCCAAGACTGTGCTTACAAAGTGAATGTTTCTGAGGCTTCTGCTCAACTCTGGGGCCAGAGGAGCCTGAGTTTGTCTTGCCTACTACCTTCGTGGGGACGCTGAGCAACTTCCTTAACTCCCCGGATAGCTCTCATTCTCTTCACTAGAAGAAAATGAGAGTGAAGGTCCTCCCTCTTCACCTGTAAATTGGAAGCACAAGGTTTGGAATAGGGGAATTTCTGTAAATGTAGACACTGGAGCCTAGGGGAATACACCTGCAGATCTTGGCTTCAGCTCTTCTATGGAAGCCATGGCTTCCAAACATTTGCATGGCCATTTTGTAGAAATGCAGTATAGCCCATCTGTGTATTAGTCGTCAGGGACAAAATAAGATCATGAAATCCTTCAGCATATGGACGAGGTTGTAGTAAATAGTTGTGAAAATTCCTGGAGGGAAGTGGACATGGGTGATCCACCCAGGGGGCCACCATGAGGGTCACTGAATGAAAGGGGCTTGTTTTCCCTCCCCTCAGATGCTGGCAATCCATCAGTCCATTTTCTGTTCCTATAACAAAATATCTGAGCTGGGTACTCTATAAAGAAAAGAGGTTTATTTAGTTCGCAGTTCTAGAAGTTTAAGAGCATGGCACCAGCTTCTTGGCTGTGTGAGGGCATCCTGGTGGGTGGTATCACAGTGGAGGGAGTGTGGGTGAAGATGGTGATCCAGACTCACTCATGATAAGCATCTTCCATGAGGCCCCACCTCATAAAGGGTATACCACCTCAGTTCTACTATACTATACTGGGGACCAAATTTCTAGGACATGAGCCTTTGGGAGACAAACCACATCCAAACCATCATAAAAGACATGCTGCTAGGAGACCCTTGTTCTCTTCAGTGCAGGGATAGAGAGCCTGGATTTAACCTATCAGTCTGGTTCAGGGCAGCTGATTCCTGACCTAGAGCTCCCTGTGGGATTGGTAAGGACTTCACTGATCAAAGCTCAGCTCTTTTCTTTATGTTTTCTTCCCCTCCTCTGTCCTTCCCTTTCCTCCCCTAAGTATTGATCCTAGGAGCTCAAGAATTATTCAGAGTATCCACCAGAGTAGTAGGTGGTGGTGAGACTAGACAGGCATTGTGGCATCCCATGTTTGGAGTGCTAAGTCAGTATCACACGCTATGTGATTCAGAGTCCTGAGCTATATGGCCTATTCACTGTCCCAGCCTTGGCATTAGCCCAGACCCTCTGATGTAGACTTCTAGCAAAATCCAGGATCATTCTCTAACCACAACAAAGAAGTAAGCTGTTCGTGGTTCTGGCCACAGGTACTAGGTAGGTAAGTTCTGAGGTACCTGAGGTCAGGGTGGATTTGCCTGTTGCTTTCTGGGCATAAAGAAAAGATCCAGGTAACTAGAGCAGAGGCAAATGTCACACTGTCATTTAAGGGACTGTCTCTGCATCTTCTTGGTCTGGCATGCTGTTCTCACACCATCAGGGTGAAATGACCTCCAGGCTTGAATGGTTTTGCTGGTCAACCCTATTATTTCAAAGATAATCTTTTGAAGAGGCAATCCACATGTGTTATAGAAAATAAAAGGGTCATAGATGATTTGCAACTTTCAAATGCAATTATCAAAGGATAATGATTTCCATCTCCCCACAAAAAGGAAAAACCTCTAATCAGTTATAAATATTTATAGCTCAGTTTATTATTAATTTATTTCAGCAGGAACTCAGGAAAGTACCCAAATTTTTACAATTGAACTGTTTATTCAGTTCTAACTCTGACCACACATAATGAGCATGAATCATATCAAGAATCTATCCAATGAAAATTTCAAATCTTACCTTTGTAGTTTCCTTAATTACAAGAGGAGCTAGACTCCAATCTTATGACCAAAACAGTCCCTCTCCATCAATCCTCTCTGTACAGACAAAGCCATAGCAATATGCTTCAGATGGCCTATGGCTTTGGTGTTACAGAGACCAGGGGATATATTCCAACTCCTGCAGGTGGCCTTATCACCTTAGGCAAACCAACGCATTCCTAGACCCACCTGTTAAATGAAGTTTCTTATGGGATTTAGCTGAGGTGGGAACTTTTAGCTCATAAGAAGGGCTGAATAAATACCCCACATAGCTATCTCTCAGTGCACAGTGAGTACCTGCTCTAGTTTACACATGTTGAAATGCCCAGAGCTAGAATTCAGCAGGATAAGAGGAAATACGCTATGAAAAAATGTACCACCTAGTCTGGGAGAGAGAAACAAAATGGTACATGACAGTATCAGGAGTCAAACTCTACACACATAAGTATGGTAAAGAGTAATGTTCCAGGCTTGCTACTACAGAAACAGAAGACCTAAGAGGCTCAGGGCAGCCTTCTAGACAGTGGTTCTCAAGGCCCTAGTCCTACTTTGAGACTTGGGTGAAATTCATTTGGGACTGAGCTCTTCAATTGTCCTCCTTGGTTTCAGCATGTAATCAGGGAGGGCCTGATTACATGGCCTAGACCTTTCCAAGCTCTATGCTTTACATGGTTTCCAGGAGACCATATTGGTAGAAGGAAGACATTTGAGCCAAGGCCTGCAGACAATATGGAAGTGAGAATTCTGGGTCTCTTGTACTCTGTGGTGATCAATGCCACTAATTTACACTAATTCCTTAGTGAGGAACAGTTGGCCCTCAAAACAGTCAAATAGCTCACAGAAATGAAATGGAGACTTGAAATTACTCAATTAAATGTATTCTCACAAACAAATTATATAAAATGAACGAACCAAAAAATATGTAGTATCATTATTTTCAAGACCAGCCTCTGGGAGGGGGCTATAAGTATTTAGCCGTTTACTAGATAGGCAACATGCCTAGGATTTGCCACCAATAAGGGGCAAACCTGGCCATTGGACCCTGTCTCCAGCTCTGTCACCTCTTAATCGCTATTAGAAACCTTACTCACAATCCTATTAAGTAATTAAAACATTTTTATTTGAATGTTGGTCCAACAGTGGAAATGGAACTTCCCTGAGGCCTGAGTAGTGGAAGTTTCTCTTTCCAACCCTAGGTACTGCCCCCTAAGTGGTTCCCAGGAAATATGCCAGCAAATGTCAGCTGGAGCACAGCACTCACATGTGGGCTTGGCCCACCCTTGCAAAGCAGCCTGGGCAATGCTCCAAAGCATGCTGGGAAACCTCCAGGGTGGCTTACTGCCTGCCCTCAGCCAAACTGAGGACATTTATGGGCTGACTCTGCCAGAAAATGCTCTGGGAGGACAAGTAAGAACTGGAACTAAGTCCTTTTTGGGAAGCAGGAAGCCAATGAAGATACTGCTACAGAAGAAGGATTCAAGACTTTTTGAGGAGACTATGTAGAGGCTGGTGGATGAGAAGTGAGACAGGCCAGGGGTCCACTGCTGTCCTGGAAGCCAACAGGTGGTGAGGGGTAGTAGATTGAGTATTGTACCTTCACCTGAAACTTCTGGCCTCTAATTGTCCTTTGCATCCCCTTGTAAAGAAGATTCCTAGCCTTGCTAGCTGGTAGCTGGTGGCTCATGCCTGTAATCCTAGCTATTCAGGAGGGTGAGTTCTGAGAATCATATGTCAAAGCCAGCCTAGGCAGACAAATCTGACTGTTATCTCTAATTAATCACAAAAAAGCTAGAAGTGAAACTGTGGCCCAAATGGTAGAATGCCAGTCTTGAGTGAAAAAGCTGAGAGACAACACTTGGGCTCTGAGTTCAAGACTCAGACCCACTACTGGTACAAAAAAGAAAAAAAAGATTACTGTTGAGTTCATGGAACAAGACTTAGCTACTTGCTTTCTCATTTCCACACTGTTAGTTTGACTACTGACAAAGGCTATTTATCTTTCATACAAATTGAGAAGTAATTAAAAGTTCTTTGTACAGTGGTTATGATGATTACAAATGACAGAAGAGCATTGAAATATCAGGAACCCTCAACTCAATCCCTACCAGATTTTAAGACATTTTTACTTTTATTTTTGAAGAAGGGGCAATGCTTACTCTCACAACAGCAGAGATATAGAGAACCACAAGAGCAGAGAGAAGACCTTGTCCTTCCCAGTGTCACTTCCCTATGTTCATATGTCACGAGTGCCCATGCTCAGAACTCACACAGGCTGGGCTGACTCCACTAACCCAGATCCCACTCACTACCACATTATACTGATGGCTCTTGCTTGGAGGGAGCTTGGACTAAATGGGTGGCTCCCATACCAAGCTCCTCTTAGGCAAGGCAAGTTATAACAGCTTTAGATAACTTCTGTTAAAAGAATTTTGGGGGCTGAGAGTTTGGCCTAGTGGTAGAGTGCTTGCCTAGCATGCATGAAGACCTGGGTTCGATTCCTCGGTACCACATACATAGAAAAAAAGACCAGAAATGGTGCTGAGGCTCAAGTGGTAGAGCTGTAACCTTGAGAAAGTCCAAGGACAGTGCTAAGGCCCTGAGCTCAAGCCCAGGACTGGCAAAAAAAAAAAAAGAATTTTGGGGCTGGGAATGTAGCTTAGTGGTAGAATACTTGCCTAGTATGCATGAAGTCCTGGATTCAATTCCTCAGTACCATATAAATAGAAAAAGCCAGAAGGGTGCTGTGGCTCAAGTGGTAGAGGCACTAGCCTTGAGCACAAGGACAGAGCCCAGACCTTGAATTCAAGAATTTTTATCTTTTTATTATCTTTAAGTTGTTGTACAAAGGAATTGCCATTATGAATACAGTAAGTCTCGATGAATGTCATCCCTTCATCCATCATTCTCCTCAATCCCTTCAACATTATCCCTCCCCTTATGTTTATATTTAGTTATTTATTTCCAGTCCTGGAGCTTGAACTCAAGGCCTGCATGCTGTTTCTGAGCTTTTATTGTTCAGGCTAGCCCTCCACTACTTGTGTCACGTCTCTATTTCTATTATTTCTGTTTTTGTTTTCTGTAGTTTATTTGGAGATCAGAGTCTCACAGAACTTCTTTCTTCAGCTGGCTTTGAATCAAGATCTTCACATAGGAAGATCCTCCTGAATAGCTAGGATTACAGAAACTGATACTCAGCTGTCCAATTTTCTTTCTCTCTCTTTCTCTGCAACTCCTATTTTTCTTAATTTTGTATGATATGTATTGAATTTTGTGACTGCATTCCTCTCCCTTTATTCTCACCCTCTTATTATTCATCTGTCCCTCTCTCCTTGTCCACATCTCCCACCTTTGAAACACTATTTTATTATTTTTGGTCATGGGGCTTGAACTCTGGGCTTGAATACTAATTTTTTGATATTCATTTTTTGAACTGTGAGTGTTGCTAAGGAATAAAACCGCTTGGATTCTTCTCTGAAAATTTCATATTTTGGTTAATACACTTATGTACATTTGCATACAACATCAGTAAAGCCACCCGAACAACTATGTTCGTTGCTGCATTATTCACCAAAACCATGTTATGGAAATATCCTAGATGCCCCTAAACCATTGAAAATGTGGTATATGAGTACACATGGAATTTTACTCATCTGTTAGGAAGAATGATTTTATATTATTTGCAAAGTAATGGATGGACCTGGAAAAAATTAAATGAAGTAAGTCAGGCCCAGACAGACAAAGGACACATGTTTTCTTTCATATGTGGAAGCTAGAACTAATTTATAAATATAAAAGTAAACACATTGGGGTTGTATGCAAGAGTACACAAAAGAATTCTTTTTGACAGTTCATTTTGATTAGAGATGCTAGAGCTAGCCTGAATGGCTGGCCAGCAGACTTGGTCCTACTGCAGACCACACATTTAATGGGGATACATCATTCCCCTTGCTGAGGTCCAGGAAGCCTCATTAGATGAGGCTGGGTGGATGGCCTGTATGACCTCTAGCCACTCGTACCTGTTATTGTACTCATTGTAGTAGACTTTATATAGTGAATTAACTTTGGCTTTATTATCAAACTATACATATAGTCAATGTATGAATGAAGCGATCTGTTATTTATAGCAGATCTATTAAAGGTTTTATGGGGCTCTAAGAAACTGTGGGCTGAGTTGTCCATGTCTGTAATTCCAGGGTAGCAGTCGTCTAGCTTTTAGTATTAGTTGTTGATATTTGTGTTACATAGCTGGGCCACCTAGTGAACAAGAAATACTCATAAACATCCAGCAAGGGGCCGGGAGTTTGGCCTAGTGGTAGAGTGCTTGCCTGGCATGCATGAAGACCTGGGTTCTATTCCTCGGTACCATATCCATAGAAAAAAGCCAGAAATGGTGCTGAGGCTCAAGTGGTAGAGCTCTAGCCTTGAGAAAGTCCAAGGACAGTGCTCAGGCTCTGAGCTCAAGCTCGGGACTGGCAAAAAAAAAATCCAGCAAGAGGGAAGGAGCCAGTCGTGGGACTTGAACTCTGGAACTGGGCACTAACCCTGATCTCTCCAGCTCAGGACTAGTGTTTTACCAGTTTGAGCCTCAGCATACCTCCTGTTTTCTGGTGTTTAATTGGAAATAAGAGTCTCATAGACTTTGGTGCCTGGGCTGGCTTTGAATTACAGTACTTAGATCCCAGCCTCTTAAGTAGCTAGAAGTACAAGCAAGAGCTATTGGCACCCGGCTGGGGAAGTTCTTTTCTTTTCCTTTCTTTCTTTCTTTCTTTTTTTTACAGCAAAATACCAATTAGCAAATGTTGGGCAAAGTTAAAGGATGGGGAATATGGTAGAACATTTTGTCCAGTATGTGTGAAACCCAGGGTTACCTTTACTAGTAACCAGCACAGAAACAGTTGATCCAGAGAAGCATCAGCTTTGAGAAACATGCTATCATTATTAATTCCAAAAGGAAAACTGGTAAATTTAGTGGGTGAAAAGCCTGCTAACCACTCTGCACCAAAAGATCTGAGCTTATATTAGCATGTAAGACAGGTTAGCATTAGATACTGACACCCTGAAGTCAATCTAGATATTAATTCCTAGATGTAGCCATTGAATGTTGTGGCAGACAGGTTCTTAAGGCAGTACCCATGAGCCCTACCTTCTGATATTCTTGTCCTGTGGGACATCTTCTCATTGAGATGACCTAAGACTTAGGGTTGACCTAAGACTTCTTCTAACTCATACATCATGGCAAAAGCAAGGTCAGTAATTATGTGCACACCATTATTTGATTGTGTTATGTGAGGTTGCAGCTTTATCTTGCTGGAATCTCTCACTCCTTTGCTAGTTTTGAAGAGGAAATTGCCATTTTGTGGATTGCTTACCTTGGGACCTCCAGTTTCTCAATGCAGCCTCCATCAGGGGGCCTCTTGTAGATAGTCTGAAAAAAAAAATAGAAGTTTCAGTCCTACAGCTTCAAGAAACTGACTGACTGCTGACATGAAAGCAGGTTCTAGCCTCAGATGAGACCATGACCATGAATGATATCTTGATTATAGTCTTGTGTACCTACCTCTCTGTAGAGTGCTTAGCTAAGCCACACCCAGGCTTCTAACTCACAGATAATAAACAGAATTATTTTAAATTGGTATATTTGTGGTGACCTATTATTCTGCAATAGAAATTGTGTTCAGATGTATTTTACACAAGGATATCCTATTCATGAGAATCACACCCCAAAGTCTGTGTGAGTGGGGGGGAGGGGATTATTATATCTTTCACTAACATTGAAATGATTCTACAAATGCACTAAAATAAAACTATGTAGTTATAGAGATAAAGAGTATGCATTAGCCTTTGAGATTCCAGCTAAAGGATTTAGAGGAGTAATCATTGCAAATGTTCTGAAAGTTTGAACTTTTCCTAAGTAACCAATTTATTTATTTATTTTTATTATTGGGGTAATGTATAGAGGGATTACAGTTATAGTTGCCAGATAGTAGGTGCATTACTTCTCACACATTGATACTTCTCATGTTTTTGTCCCCATTTTCCTTTCCCCACTCCCTCCTAATCATCTTGTTTTCTCCCCTTCCCTTTCCTATTTCAAATAAACAAATAAACATACATATATATAATATACCAGGTAACAAAATCAGATTCAGTACAATATGAGATTAATCATAAGGGCAAAAAAAGAGAAGAGAAATAACATAGTACATTAAGAACAACATCACACAAGATAAAGCTCTTGTTTTCATATCCTAGAGAACCTTTCATTTAGCCTCATCCTATATGACTTTATGAACCTAAGTTTTGAGTTATCATAATCCTCTGCTAGGAGAGTCCTAGATGTGTCTAAGTAACCAATTAAAAAAAAAAGCAATCCAAGCCAATACGATCATCTATTGTCCCCCAAACCATCACATTCTCTTACCATCCACATGCTGCACTAGCTGAAGTACAGGATGGTGAGGAATCTATATGCCTCCTTTTAGGCTTCTCCTCAGTCCTGACTATGGGAATAAGTGGCATAATCATAATCTTGATTGTTAATTTCTTGTGTGTATTGTTTCTCTTGGTTTCGAAACCCATGTGCCTTTGCCCTATTCTTTGTGCCTGCAGGAGCAGGCTTGTCTTTGTCCTGGTTGCCTAACGTTTTTGCCCTTGATTCTCCAAGATGTGATTCATTTGTATTCAATGGTTGTGGGTTGAAAAGTTCATGGCATGTTAGTGAAATTGCAATATTCCCTTGTTTGTAGTGTTCCCAAGAAAAGAAAGTGTGTGTTTTTTTGTTGTTTTGTTTTTTTTTAAGGTGTGATTCCTCTAAAGAGTCATTGGGGTCTGAAAAGGATTGGGCTACTCGATGCAATGGCCTGTAATTACAGTGAAGGTATTGGCTCAGATTTCCAGAGAAAGTCAACCAACAGACTTGCTCTAAAAGCCCCAATCAAGGTATTACACAAATTTTGCCTTAGGACTTCTCAGAGCTATTTTATTATGAAAGCCATATTGAGAATGAGATGATATTTAAAACAGCAGAGAAGCCAATGCACAAATGTGAGGAGTCTTCTGACTGGTGGAGAGAGGTACAGTGGCACTGATCTGCCTCAGGGAAAAGAGATATTGCCCAATATCAGTGAAGATGGCATCAGAGACAGGAGACTCAAGATTCAGATGAACCAGGCCTTTGTGGGTGAGTGATGCTTTGTGCCTTGCTGTATGTGTTTGTAAATGGCCCTGTTTCCTAAAAAGTGAATGAGTCTTGAGTCTGTGCAGTCCTGAAATGACAGAATAGCGCTGGACAGGGGGATACTCCCCACTGACTTCCCTGTTCTCTGATCCGCATATGCTGAGCCCACTGTGATTCAGGGTCCAGAACCTGGGACCTTCAGTGTCTTTTAACAGTTATCTGTGGCCTTTCAGCCTACAAGGGGGCCAATGGCTAGCAGTGATTTTCTCATTAACGTAATGCCTTTATTCCCAAGCCTTCAATTTTCTGAGAACTTCTTGTCCTTTTGCTTTTCCTGGACAGATGATGGCATTGCAGCACTTCTGTTGGAAGCAAATCACCAAAAGCAGCTTCCCTTTATCCAATCAGACAGGCAAAAGAGCCCCAGGGTTCCAGCTTTTGTTTTCCCAGTCCTGGATGAAACCAATGAATGCTATAATCTCTGTATTTCCTAAAAGGGAGATGTGAAAAATCCTGCATTTATACTAAACACGTTCCTACCTCATTGAAATTCAGACCTGAACTATCTACCCTCAATACGTCCAAAATTTCTTCCTCTAGTTCTAGAAGCAGTGATCTCAGGAGAGAAATTTCCCATCTGTCTCCTTATGATGTTGGGATGTTAAGTCAGTTCATTATTTATCACATCTCCAATTTTGGGTCAAGCCATGATTTGTTGTTTTTGTTGTTGATTTGCCTGCTATGAAGAATTCAGTGGAGTTGGTTTGAAATTAGGACTGGCATGCATGTCTACTTCTGCAGACTGACTTTTTGAATGGCCTATCTTAGTGGAGTTTAGAATGATTCCTAAACTGCTTTCCTTTCTAAGTAAATCCTTAATATTGGCTCTGGCTGTTCACACAAATGCTGTCTCTTATCTGGTGTGTGTTTGTGTGTGTGTGTGTGTGTGTGTGTGCGCGCGCGCGCGCGCGTGCATGCGTGCATGCCTGTGTGTGGTGAAATTAAGAGGTAAGGTCCTGCACGTGATGGTTGGTCAAGTGTTTGCTCCTTGCAACAGAGAGAAGCCATGTCCACAGGGCCTCATGTTCCCAACAAATCTGAATAGGCAGTTTGTGACATGTGATTTAAAAAACAAACAAATTAGCAGACAAAACAACTGACATTCCAATGGTCTCCTGGTCCCCCAGGGCAGATGGTGCTGTGGCAATAATGTGTTTATCAGAGCAGAGCTTTCAGGCATGTGGGGATGAGGGCTGGGCTTTGGTCTCATCTCTTTTCTTCCACTGGATTTGGGCTTCTGTTTCTCTGGCTGAGGCCTTTAGCTAGCTAGCTAGCACTCTGCAGGGATCTTGCCCTTCCAGCCTGGGGGTGCACAGCTGAGGATACCAGTGACACAGGGAGCAGTGGAAACAGGACTACACAGGAAAGATAGGCTGTTTGGGGTCATCTTGGAGTGAGTTTTTTCTTCCTCCACTGGAGCCTCCACAGTCCTTGGTCACTCATGTCCTCTGCCCTGCAGAGGTTCAGGGCTAGTGAACGAGTCCAGAGAGACACTTCTTTTATTGCAACAGACTCTGATTATTTCCTACTCAGCCCCAGAGTCAGAAAGGGAAAAGATCAGTATATTTTACACCATAATTATATATCATTTTTCTTATTGAAACAGTATCTAGATTATTCCACAAAAATCTTTGCTTACAGCCTTGACTATAAATGGAATGTTGTCAGCCAAAATAGTATCAAAATGCTGGCTACCCCAGCTTCCTACAGTTGATCATTTGGTGTGTTCTTTGGAATAAACAGTCTTATCTCTCCTGTCATACAACCCTGTCTTTAATTTAATGGCGATGTGATTAAGATAACAATCTCTATTCAATTCCATATTGTACCATATTAACATACACAATTGGTAATGCCTTCTCAGTTATGAAGAAAGATGGATGGTTGCTTTGAAGTTAAATTACCTTTATCATGATAGCACATGAATAAAACTACAAATATTTACCAAAGTGTATGCTAATTTTTATGTAATTTTAATGCTACTTTTATCAACCAAATTAACCAATGAATTTTATTAAAGAGAATGTTATTACAGAAGAGAGCTTCCAAAACTCAATTCCATCTGCTTTTATTTATATAATTTTGATGTTTTCTTTTCCTCTTTCATTTCATTTTTAATTAGGAGGAACACATGGAAAATTGAACATTTGGGACTAATTTTAGCAAAATTTGGAATAATTAGAATTCTTTTCTTGTTAACATGTAGATTGTCATTGCTGGAACTACAGGATCAGTGTCATGCCTTTAAACATTTCTCCAAATGCTGTCTTGCAAAAACTGTTCTATAAATTGGCAAGATGATGAAGGAGGTATGGCCACAGCCTCAATTCCAAAACTAAGACACAGTACATACACACACACACACACACACACACACACACACACACACACACACACACACACCACGCATGTACGCAAGCACTCACGCATGCAGGCATGCACACATAGGAATCCCAAACAACTTGCCTTGGTGCTTTCAAGCTTGGGGAAGCCAAGCAATTCCTGTTTGTAACTTTAAAATGCAAGGAGCAGAATGTCATACAGAAATACCTTCACATACACCTTGTGAGCTGTCACCTCCTCCTCCTCCCCCTCCTCCTCCTCCTCTTCCTCCTCCTCCCCCTCCTCCTCCTCCCCCTCCCCCCTCCTGCTCCTCCCCCTCCTCCTCCTCCCTCTCCCCCCCCTCCTCCTTCTTCACCTTCGCCTTCGTCTTCACCTTCGCCTTCGTCTTTGTCTTCTTCTTCTTCGGCTTGAACTCAGGGCTTGGGTGCTGTCCCTGAGCTCTTCAGCTCAAAGCTAGCACTCTACCACTTGAGCCACAGTGCCACCTCTGGTTTTCTTGTGGTTAGTGGAGATAAGAGTCTCATGGACTTTAGTGCCCAGGCTGGCTTTGAACCATGATGTTCAGATCTCAGCCTCTTGAGTAGCTAGGATTACAGACGTGAGCCACCAACACCTGGCAGCGTTCTTTTTAATAGTACATAAATGTAATTTTTCTCAGCTCTGGAATTGCCTGAAAACTTATGATATATAAATATTTGTGTGTGTGTGTGTGTGTGTGTGTGTGTGTGTGTGTGTGTGTGTTTACTTGCACATGCACACATCAGCACTGAGGCTTGAACTCAGGGCCTGAAGTACTATCTCTTACCTGTTTTGCTCATGGCTCAAGCTCTCTACCACTTGAGCCACACCTCCACTTCCAAATTTTTGGTGGTTAATTGGAGATGAGTCTCACCAGCCACGTGCAAGTGTCTCACACCTGTAATCCTAGCTACCCAGGAGGCTGAGATCTGAAGATCATGGTTCAAAGCCAGGCTGGGCACTAAAGTCCATGAAGCACTTATCTCCAATTAACCACCAGAAAACCAGAAGTGATGCTATGGCTAAAGGGGTAGAACACTAGCCTTTAGCTGAAGAACTCAGGGATAGTGCTCAGGCCCAGAGTTTAAGCCCCATGACCAACAGTAACAACAAAAGTCTCATCAACTCTCCTGTCCCTGCTGTCTTTGTCAGATTTTAGCCTTTTAAGTAGCTACAATTGCAAGCACAGGCCACTACCATCCAGTGAACATGTCTTTGTAAACAAAAGCTGTGTTGAGGAATTTCTGGATCTTTCTAGACTTGGACCTCCTGGGTGTAAATTTACTTGACTTTGGCTTGCCCATAAAAACACTACATATAGCAAAAGTGTCTGTGGGAAATGGTGTATCTAGGCAAAGCAGGTTGCAATCAGAAGAGATGTACTTATATCTTTGGGCTTGATAGAAATTGAAATATGCTAAGTTTTTACTTGATCTTTAGAGACCTGCAAAAAATTAGAACTTATACCTACTAATCATAACCTGTTAGAAGGAAGCAGATAATTTTTTTCATATATTTTTTATTGTAATTAATAGAAGGGTTACATTATATTTGCCAGATAGAAGGTGCATTAATTCACATACATTGATACCCTTTCTCATGTCTTGGTCTCCATTTCCCTCCCTCCTACCCCATCCCTTATCTTGTTTTCCCCCTTCTCTATCCAATTTCAAATAACCAAATATAAATATATCCAATATATCAGATAACAAAGTGAGATACTGTAACAATATGAGATAAGCAAGGGACAGCAAAAGAGATGAGAGATAACATTAAGGACAACAATCACTCATTATATGGCTTTTGTTTCTATATCCTAGAGGTCCTTTAATTTAGCGTCATACTGTATGGCCTTATGTATCTAGGTTTTGGGAAGCAGAGAATGTAAGTGGTGTCTCAGATGCTGTCAGTGAGCAAATGGTCTTCAAGGTCTTCAGGAAGTGTACCCCCTGTTCCAAGAATAGTGGCAACATGGTTTTGTATCTTAAACACCTCTGAACGTCCATCTGATGGTAACCTGTACAAAGCATAGAGATACTGTGCCATGAGCCAGGCAGGCTCTTTGCCTTGGTGCAGGCTAGCCAAATTCATACTAAAAGTCATGTCCTCATGAAAGACTCAGGCACCAGGAGAATGTAGTAAAGTACAATGAGGTTGGTTGACAGTAGATGAAGTGATTCCTATTGCCTATCATTTTTGCTTCCTCTCCCTTGGCTGGTAGTGAATGGAATGGCTTGTACTGCCTGCTGAATGGGCTTCCTTTCAGACCACCTGGGCTGTAGACCTGATGTGTAATTATGAACAAGCCACAGGGTCTTTCCAAGCAGCAGCTCCTTTATCTGTAAGATTAGACAAATACCTGCTTAATCAATAAAGTATGACAAGTAACACATCTTCCTAATGCACAAGATCTTGTTGAGAGAGAAAAAAATGTACATGAAGTTGTTTTAAAATATGGTAGTTATCCCTTTATCTCCAAAGGGTATGTTCTAAGACTCCCAGGATTTCTGAAACTGTGAGTAGGACTAAACTATATATACTATGCCTTTTCTTACATGTAAAATAAAAGTAATATCAACACAGGAGCTGCAGTACCACCATAGTGGACCTGATACTTGGTACTGTTCGTGAATAATGGATGGGTAAGATATATATTATGGATACTCTAGGCAAAGATTGATTTGTACTAGGACTGGATTGAATGAGATGGTGTGAGATCTCATCACACTGCTCAGAACAATTTACAGTTTAAAACTAATGAACCATTTAGTCCTGGCTTTTTCCATGGAATACTTTTGGACTATGCTTGACCACCAGATAATGGGAGCCACAGAAAAAGAACCAATCCTTACATATGATCCCTGTGGTTAAAAACAACACAGTCGGGGCCGGGAGTTTGGCCTAGTGATAGAGTGCTTGCCTAGCATTCACAAAGACCTGGGTTCGATTCTTTGATACCATATACAGAGAAAAAAAAAGCTGGAAATGGTGCTGCGGCTCAAGGGGTAGAGCCCTGGCCTTGAGAAAGCCCAAAGACAGTGCTCAAGCCCTGAGTTCAAGGCCCAGGACTGGCAAAAAAAAAAAAAAACCACAGAACACAGTCCTGTCTATCATGAATTGAAATAAGTGACATTTTCCTTTGAAAGCAAAAAAGGGTACTGAAAAAATAAATTATAAAATACCTGTGATCAAAAAGAAATAATTTCCAGTTTCAAAAAAACATAACTCAAAAATGGTCATCTTCAGCTCTATCTGGTTTGGAGGCTCAGAACACATTTCATCTTATAAATCTAAAAACAGGTAGAGGGCTTCTTATTTCAAATTGGAAACTAATAATTTGAATAAGGTTCATGTGTACCAATGTTTACATAACTTGCTAGTGGCTGAGGTGTCCTTACTTCCATATAGTGACAGCAGCCAGCTGAAAGCTGAGATGAAAATGGACTGTCTTACAAAATTTTATGGCAGTACCAAATGGAAATATAATACATCCAATCCTTTCTATGCCTTACTTAAGCTGGCACTTAACACCTATGGCAGACTCATAAAATGCGGACTCTGGCAATTTAGACTTAAATGATAAAGACAGTGTGTTCAGGAGAGATCCCCGCTCTGTGAGATACTATTTACCCATCAACATCTTCATTTCTCTAAAACCACATATCAGAAGTAAATCTTTTAATTTAGGCCATGGGGAAGAAGGCAAGAGCAAATCAACTAAAGCAAGCCATTGCCATTCTTCATTTCTGAACATAAATCCTCCATTGGCTTTCACCCTGAAATCAGGCATTTGTCAAAGACAAATATCTCATTTTCTATCTCTACAGGATATGTGTCTTCTTACTTTGGATGCCCTGTTTTTAGGAAGGAGAGATGTTTCAAAAATGTATTTTAAATAGGAAAAAAATCAGTCTCCTTATAATTAGCAAATATAACCCGATTATTTGCAATCAGCGTAGTCTTAATACCTTATTATCCTAATAAAAGTTATCGTAAACAATAACAAAATTCACAGAAAGAAATTATATTAAGTGATGATAAAATGACATTAAATGATGAAAACCTTTTACCTTCCAGTTGGCTCCTTACTCTTCACCAACATCTCTAACCTACTCAAATCCATCCTTTTACCTGCATTCAGAGCATGTGTGCTGGCCTCCAACCTCAGAATGAGAAGCCAGGTAGTCAGATAGGAAATCTCTCACTGTTATTCCTACACTTTGTATCTTTTGGTTGGAGGATACATTTCTCTTTGCCCCTAATCTGTGATTTTGCTGTTGACCTGTTACTCTCATGCTTTGTGTCAGAGAAGCAATCAGAAAGGAAATGACCATTCTGCAGGCAGAAGGATAAAAATGTACAATGGTGTACATCAGCTAAATGAGGAAGGTCTTCAAGCCAGGTGAAAGAGTGGCTTGTCTTCAGTACTAGGAACAGGTAACAGCCGAAAAGTTCTTCACATGCTTGGAACTCATTATATTGGTCTTGGACTCATGGCTCCTTTGACTCTCTATATTAACACATAGTGAATAAACTCAAGGGAAAACAAATGCATATTTATTTCCAAGTACATTAGGACTGAGCAGCTTGTCTGCTAAGAGATCTGACAATATCTTCATAGCAGGTGGAATGAGGTTGATAAGGAATAAATAAATATGTTTTCCAAGGTGATAGACACAAGTCCACAGCCCACAGCAATGTCTCATAATGTCTCTAATGAACAGGCAATGTATGTATGATCATTACTGCATGAACATGAAGTGCGTAGTTCATTCAGAACTTTCATCTCAGCACCTAGGACAGAGCCTAGGAGGCACCTAGCACAGGCACTCAAATACAGCTATCTCCCAAGTTTGTAAATAGGAGATAGAGAAGTCAATCCCTTAATTCTAGACCTCTTCATCTTTCCACTGCCCTCTTGCTGCTTGCTTCTGTCTTTTGAGCGGTCAGTTTGGAAGCTCTGGGTCATTTGGATTCTTCTCCCAATGTTCTGTGTATTCCATCGGTTGGCAAGTCTCTGTCTACAGTGTCCTCTTTATTCACTCCACGATGGCCCTCAACTTGGTTCTCTTTCCTAGGCACCTGCTGCAGCCTCCTCATCTCCGCAATGAACCCATACAAGGCAGGGTTGGAGGAGTTTAGAACAGCTCTCCCTCCACCCCCACAAACACACTCCATCCATGGAACGAAATGCAAGCATCTCATACAGGCTTGAGAGACCCTGCATTACAGTAGAGCCCAAAGTCACTTTCTTGGACTTGCCTTCTCTGGGTATTTGTTATGCTGAGGAGTCCTCTTTAGTGCTTCATTTCTTTGTGTACACTTTGATGCAGATTGTTCAAAATATAGACTTTACTATTATTTTGGAATGGTGAGTCTAGTAGCTCAGAGGACAGCTATTGAAAATATAACTTACATTCATTGTTTCAAGAAATAGAAGCAAGAGTGTTTTTTTTCCTTTGTTGTTTTTGTTTTCGTTTCCTTTTGTTTGGGAAGGTAAGGGGGGTAACAAAAATGGAGGGACAGGGGGAAAGATACAGTCATTATATTAACTGAACACAATGCTGAAAATGAACCATAAAACTTGTGGGTGGAGACTGGAGGGAAAAACTGGGAGAGGGCGAGGGAAGGAGTGACATTGTTCAAAAAGAAGTGTACTCTTGTTATTTATATTGTAAAGATGTTGAATACTTATGCAACTGTATCTTTACAATAACAGTTTAAAAAAAAGAAAAAAAGAGAGTTGGGAGTTTGGCCTAGTGATAAGAGTGCTTGCCTAGCATGCACGAAGACCCAGGTTCAATTCCTCAGTACCACATACATAGAAAAAAGCCAGAAGGGGTGCTGTGGCTCTAGGTAGGGCTCTCGCCTTGAGAAAAACCTGAGGACAGTGCTCAGGCCCTGATTCTAAGCCCAGGACTGGCAAAAAAGAAACACAGCTTATTATTCTCAGATCCCAAGAAGCAGGGATAGGATCAGTGAGCTACCAAGAGGCACTTGACTATAGAGAGCAGGGAAAAATATGAGGCAGAGGTTGTTTTTGTTGTTGTCATTTTTTACTATAGTTTATAAACGAAGGATTGGATAAAACAGGAGAGACGGGCTTAGATTTAGCTATTTTGTATAATATCACTCAACTTGGGAGTAAAGCACTCCTTGGCTGGTAACTGGCCCTGAGTTCATAGGATAAGGCCTGGATCAACAAAGCAGTTGGGATATAGGCAGTCCCTCCAAGGCCAGATAGGCCCCCAGGAAATAGAGAAAATAAAGAAAACCTGAAACATGATTAATGTAAAGAACCCAAATCCTTGAGCCATTCAATAATTCAACTAGCCATTCTCATTCTGTTGCTGGCGTCTGCTTTACCTAAGACCCACTCTCATGTAGACTCCCATCCCCAGCTTCAGATGTAAACTTAATTTTCTAGAAAATGCTCCACCATGAAGGGAATTATTCTTGAGCTTTTCTGCTTGCTCCTTGGGAGAACTGCTGATCCTGAAATTTAGATGTTCCCTCATACTTCTGGCTCAGTGCAGAAGGCTGCCAGCGTCTGAAAGCCTGCTGTGGTCCATTTCCCTTACAATTGGCCATTAAGACTCAAACCAGTCATCTTTTCAGCTAGGTAGTCCACATTTGCCAATTCTTAATGCTTAAAATAGTCGTCTCAAACTATTTTGTTAATTTTTAATAGGTTTTGTCGCTGTGACTGGATGCTGATTCCTGAGTATAGCCACCCTGCCAGCTCCTGCTTATTTAAGAACTTGGCCGGGCCCCCAGAGGCTGCTTTTCCATCTCACAGACTTTTATTCCAGCTTAGGACAACATAAATTCCACCTGATTACTCACTATTTCATTCACACTTAGTCATTAATTAGTTTTATTAAAAATGGTGGCCAAAGCAACTCACCATTTCATGTAAGTGGTTTTCCTGCAGGATTTATTTGAGGAGGGCTGTCTCTTTAGTTCCATTTCCCCCTCCAGAAAACATGTGGATTATGACCAAAAAGTTTAGATTTGGACATTGTCATTATTTCTTATGTCTCCATCAATATATTTCTTCAAAAGAAGCATTAAACTTTCCTTAGGCAATGACTTCCTAAACTAAGATATATTGTATCCACAAACTGCTTTGTTAAATGGAAAAAAAGCTAAAATTACAGTGATTAAATAGCAAAAAATTATTTACTGTATTTTAGTAACTTAAAAATTATATATACATACATATACATGAAGATTAAACATACTTTTAAAAATTGCAAAAGCATGTTTAAACCTACTATTTTATTTAAATGTCAAGTATATATGCATATATGTGTCAGATAAATGTGTGAATGTATATGAATGTCAGATATGTGTACATAAGTATATGTACATGTACACATGCAATATAAAAACATATTTCTGAGATTTATGTACATATATGCACAAACACGTATATCTGGAATACATATGCATAGGGATCAGACATCTAAATGTAATAGTAGATGAAATATATATTTATTTATGTGTGTGTACTTACTTTATTCACATTTAGTCATTAATCAGTTTTATTAAAAATGGTGGCCAATCATTTAGGGACTGAAACCCAGGGGCTTGCTCTCTCCCTTGTTTTTCTTGCTTAGCCTCTTACTCTTGGCTGGTGCTCTATCACTTGAGCCATACCTCCACTTCCAGCTTTACGCTGCTTAATTGGAAATAAGCTAGCTCATTTGGTTTCAAATCACAATTCTTAGATATCAGCTGCTAAGTAGGATTATAGACGTGAGCCACTGGCACCCTAAGAAAATACTTTATGATATTTTTTTGCCAGTCCTGGGCTTGAGCTCAGGGCCTGAGCACTGTCCTTGGACTTTCTCAAGGCTAGAGCTCTACCACTTGAGCCTCAGCACCACTTCCAGCTTTTTTCTATGTATGTGGTGCCGAGGAATTGAACCCGGGTCTTTGTGCATGCTAGGCAAGCACTCTACCTAACTCCGGGCCCCACTTTATGATGTTTTTATGACTTTCCTCCCATAGTAAGCTTTTGTGCTGAGGAGGAAGAGAAGGAGGAGGAGGAGGAGGAGGAGGAAGAGGAGGAAGAGGAGGCGGAGGAGGAGGAGGGGAGGAGGAGGAGGAGGAGGAGGAGGAGGAGGAGGAGGAGGAGGAGGAGGAAGAAGAAGAAGAAGAAGAAGAAGAAGAAGAAGAAGAAGAAGAAGAAGAAGAAGAAGCAGCAGCAGCAGCAGCAGCAGCAGCAGCATTAAGGTTTAATTCTAACATCTGTCGTTCAGTAGGATGGTGTTATTTTTGTGTTCTACATGTAGCTGTTCTGTGGTAAATGCAGACATGTGTAAATACAAGATGAAGGTCATGTGATTTGGAGTAGTTAATTGCATGGGAAGCTTAGGTTACAATCACTACACAAAACATGTAGTCTTAGCAAATGTCCAATTTGCTTAAAGATGGTTGATGTTAAACAGACCTTGTTTGTAAGAATGATAATAATTCTAGTCATTGTGATAAATATTTTATTAAATAAATATTTAATCTTTAGCATAAGACTAGGATGTAGGTACTCTGCTCTTGTCCATCAAATGGATGAGAACACTGAGCTGAGGCTCAGCTAGCCTGGACACCTTGGAGCCTAGGCCCCAGCTTCTCTCCTTTGTGTCACCTTCCTCCCATTAAAAGTGTAGGAACTGCAGAGCTGGCATCCCCTTGAGGACTGTAAGCTCCCTAAAGAAGAACAAGAAGAACATGTGTGAATCTTCGTGTGTGTGTGTGTGTGTGTGTGTGTGTGTGTGTGTGGTGTGTGTGTTTTGATGTGTTGATTGTTGATTCTGGGGCTTGAACATAGGGCCTGGATTGCAGTGCCTTAGCTTTTTTCTGCTCAAGGCTGGTTCTCTATCATTTCAGCTATACCTCTACTCCCAACTTTTTTGCTACTGGATGGAAGATTAGAGTCCTAAGAACTTTCCTACTTGGGCTGGCTTCAAACAGCAATCCTCAGATCTCAGCCTCCTGAGTAGCTAGGATTACAGGTGTGAACCACCAGCACCCAGCATGAACCATCTTAGTCACTGTAGACTCCTGCACAAAACAATCTAGCAGAGTAGTGATGATAATAGTCCTCCCTGTCTCCACACAGCAGTGCTTAGCTGAGGAAAGCCTGGGCTTAGTGGCCATGGCCCCAGCCCAACTGGAAGGCTTCACAGCGAATCTGAATTCCTGCTTTGGATTTTTGGCTCTGTTCTTTGCTTGTGGCGGTAGTCAAGTCATTTAACCTCTGCTTTCTCATCTATAAAAATGGGGGTGAGTTTGCTTCGTGGGGCGGTTGTGAAAACAAGTGAGAGCATTATTGTGGAAGTGTTTTGTAAACTGTAATTAATACAAATATAAGCAGTTATGCAAACTCTGGTTGAATTATAGCACATTTGATGCTCAAATCCAAAGCCCTCCAGCTACACAGTCTTCAGGCATCTTTGGTTTCCCAGGAATCTCAAAGCCTGAGTCCACATTGCACAGGTTCCCTGGGAATGCCAAGGAGAAAGGTGGAATATACTTCGTAAAATTCTAGGAGCTCCAAGGCCAAACTCCCTATCACCAAGTAATTCTGCTGGCCCCACTCCATAGGAGCAGAAACCATCACCATCACCACCTTACTCTGGCCACTTCTAATGACCAACACCTTCCATAGCCATTTGAGGCAAGTACTGATATTATCCACCATAAATGTACAGAGACTACAGGGAGAAAGATGCAAAGGCAGAGCTAGTGTCATCAGTAAGACCTGGCTCTGACCACCCGACTGGGAACTTCCAAGCTTTCCTCTCTAAAACATAGAGAGCTCTGTATACGCCATTCACTGGCTATGTCTTGTAGGGGATATAATCCACAAGCACTACTGGCACATGAGATATAAACCATCCTTTGACACCCGACGTCCTCCATGCCCCTCTTCCTGAAGTCAATAAGAAATTTCAGTGTTTGATTCTGACTGTTCTGTGGGGAAGGTACATCAAGTTCATAGCCAGGCCCTATAAAGCTAAGACTTGTGAGAATAAATGTGGATACCTCTGACAAAGGAGGATGGCTGGGCCTGTGGAAGGGAGAAGGGATCAAGGCTGGGTACTGCCTGGGAGAGGGGTGTGAAAGGACGTATTGTAGCTTTCCTGTGGTAAAATTCACATAAGCAATCATTAAATTGTGCCACTCATAGGATAGGTATTAGATATTGATCCTGCATTCTCCTCCACTTTCCTCTCTTCTTTCCTCTACTCCCTACCCCCTACCCTTTTCCAGTACCAGTTTCCTGCTGTTCATTTTGTTGGACTAGACAATTTTGCAAATACTAGACTTTGGTTACTACATTAGTGTGCACTTGCATACAGTCCTGCATGTGTTTACTTGTAGATTTGTGAATTAGTTCTACTTCCATATATGTGAGAGAACATGCATCTTTTGTCTCTCTGGGCCTGACTTACATATATTCTCCAAGTCCATCCATTTCCTTGCAATGGAGGTGATAGCATTCTTTTTAACAGATGAGTAAAATTCCATTATATACCTATACCACATTTTCTTGATCCATTTATGCATTGAGGAGCAACATATCCTATGAAATGCAGAAAACTGAGGGAGGGGGATGGGTCAGCAGGGATGCGGAGAATTATGCAAGAGGTGACATTGATCAAGATGCATTGAATTTATGCACTCATTTGTTGAGTGGTAACTCCTTTGTACAACTACTTAAAGACAATTTTTAAAAGTGTACATACAACTCATGTTTGTTCAGCACATGGCTATTTAGTACCCTTGGAAGTAGTTTAACCACCTCCATTTAACTGCAATACATTTCACCACTGCTGTCTCAGTCTATTTTGTGTTGCTTCAGCGAAATGCCTGAGGTGGAGTAATTTATAAAGAAGGTAGGTTTATTTAGCTCATGGTTCTATTAGTTTAAGAATATGGTCTATTAGGCTAAGAATATTGATTTCTGGTGAGACCCTGTGATAAATAGTATGAAATGATAGAAGCTCAAATAAGAGAGATCCAATACATTTCAAGAGAGGAAGGAAGAAAGAGGGCAGAGAATGCCAAACTTGCTTTATAACAACCTACCATCCCCAGGACCAACCCAGTCCTACCAGGTGGACATTAATCCCTTCTGAGGACCTATGCCCCCATGTCCTTATTGCCTGCCACTAGATACAATCCCGTGAAGTCCTACAACTTCTCAGTAGTGCCCACTGTATGCCAAACTTCCAGCACATGAATCTTGGCAGGGGAGAGAGGCTAAATAAGCTACATCCAAACTAAAGTAGCTACTAAAGGAGAGAAGGTTTTGCTGTTGGGAGCTATGCATATATGATACAAACCTGCCCTGCCTTTTCCCACTACTTCTATTCCAGTCCCCCTGGTGGGGAGACCCAAGGATGTCCATGTGTGATCCCCTCCTCAGGGTTAACAAGGAACCCAATGTGGATAAGATCACATGGAGAGTAATTGTGGAGATTTCGGGAGCTAGTAGGAGGTCACTGGATTCTAACCGTGCAGGAGAAAGGAGGCGGGGCTGTAGGCTAAAATGGTGTACCTTACCTCCAAATGCACAGAGGCCCTAGTTGACCTAGGTTATATAAGCAATTTGTTAGTCTGAAAGGCAGCCACTTCCAGCTCAGCATAGAAATCTCCTAGCACATGCAATGCCTTCCTCAGAGCTGTACCCATTGTACCTCATATTACAGAAGCCTCTGTGCTTAGACAGCGTTGTAAATTGTCCGTGAAGCAAATGCTGGCTTTCTATTGGCTCTGTGATCCTCTCCAAGGCATATTCCTGTCTCTCACGGTTTCTGCCTTGGGCTGATGATAATGGTGCAAAGCAGCCAAGGAAGGGAGGGGCGCCGGGAGAAGAGGCAGGCTCCAAGTCTTGCTAGTGTTGGCCTCTCTGAAGACAGAATTACCAGCTTACTGGAGCCTATAGCCAGACCTAGCTTAGGCCTGGTTGGGCCTCTCCCTCCTGCTCCTGCACCTGCCTGCTCCCACAGTCTCCTCCACTCCGGAGCCAACCTACATTTTAAAATTTCCCTTCTGGTACATTCCTTGTATTTCTTAACTGTTTTGCTAAAAAATTGCTTCAGAGAACAGGTTCATTCTTGAAACCAAGGTATATATCTATCTGTGTTTTCCTGAGCTAAGATGGTGTTTTATGGAGGATTCCCTTATGTTGTGATTATTTAATGGACAGTCTGCTCTGTTGGGGATGGCAGAAAATACAACTATTGACAGAGGGAGAAAAGATGCATTTTCTAAAACACATTTGGCAAGGGAAATCTAGCTTCTTACAAGAAAGGAATGTAATGAATTTTCCCCTATTTTTAGTTACCCATAAATCCCTTTAATAGGTTTGAGCTCAAAACTCCATATTTGTCTTGGTTCAAAGTAAAATCTACAGGATAAATGGAAAGAACAGCATATTTGTCTAATGCTATGCATGCAGGCTTCCCAAGTGGGAGGCGAGGTTTTGCAAAACCGTGGATGTCATGGCAACCCCAGAACTGAGACCCACAAACGTGTCCAGGGATGAGAAGGAAAGGATTTGTCTCTGCTTTCTTGGGGACAGGCCAGATGGGTATGAAATGCTCACTGAAGATATGTTGGATATATCAGAAGAGATGAGTTTGAACTCCGCCCTTAGGAAATTTAATGAAGGCCCAAGTGGAACAGGATATCTGTGTGATAATTGAAATGAAAGATGAAGAAAAAGAAGAGTCAGATACCAGTGGCTACTTTGGAGGCTGAAATTAGATCAAACAAGACAAGCTCAGGCAGAAAAGTTTTCAAGATCTTGGGCTGGAAGTTTGGACTAGTGGTAGAGTGCTTGCCTAGTATGCATGAAGACCCGGGTTTGATTGCTCTGTACTGCATACATAGAAAAAGCCGGAAATGGTAGAGCTCTAACCTTGAGAAAGCCCAAGGACAGTGATGAGGACCTAAGTTAAAGCCCCAGTACCAGCAAAAAAAAAAAAAAAAAAAGTTTACCCTTCAGCCAATATCTGAGCAATATCTGAGACTGATGTGTGCTTGTCATCCTAGATATATGGGAAGCTCAGATCCGGAGGAACCCAGTTCTAGGCTAATTAAGTTTTAGAGACCACATCTCAATGGAAGGAGCTGGGCATGCTGCAATAGGAAGCCTGAAATAAGTGGATCACCAATCCAGGCATGTATTGGGCAGATAGGCTCTATCTTCAAAGATAATCATCACAAAACAGGACAGAAGGAATTATGCTGTGCAGTAGAGTGCCCTACTGAGCAAGAGCAAGGCCTTGTGTTCAAACCCTCAACTCCCCACTCCAAAAGGAAGTATATTACAGTAGGACAGGGTTAATTGTCATCCTAAAAACATCCTCATCTGAAGTTTTTTGTTGTTGTTGTTTGTGTTTTATTTTGTTGCCAGTTATGTGGCTTGAACTCAAGAGTCTGGGTGCTGTCCTTGGGTTTCTCAAGGCTAGTACTCTATCACTTGAGCCATAGCACCACTTCTGGCTTTTTCTGTGTATGTGATACTGAGGAATCAAACCCAGGGCTTTATGCATGTGAGGCAAGCACTCTACCACTAGGCCACACTCCCAGCCCCCCTGGCAGAAGATTTAACCTTTTTTTTTATTGCAGTCCTGGGGCTTGGACCCAGGGCCTGGGCTGTATCCCTAGCCAGTGCTCTACCACCTGAACCACAGTGCCACTTCCAGTTGTTTTTTTTTCTTCTGTATATGTGGTACTGAGGAATTGAACCCAGGGTTTCCAGAATGCTAGGTAAGCACTCTACCACTAAGCCACATTCCCACCCCAATCTTTTTTAAAGCCTTAACACAGGGAGTCTAGACCCTAACCAATGAACAGGACAAGGATTATTTATATAGAATGAAAGAGGTGACACCACATAGGCCATCAGAAAGGCAACTAAGTAGGTGAAAACAACAAAGGAGTACAAGGTCATATAGTCTAACATAAAATTGCCCAAGTGCGACACCAGGTCTCCAGTACCACAGGGAGCAGATCATTAAAGGCTGGAAATGTGAACAGGAAAGGGTAACTCTCTTGATTTTAGAGACAAAAAGTTTCAAAGGAAAATGCCACCAGGAATCTGGAAGGATGTTAGTGTTGGAAGTTAAGGAGGAAGAGAGTGGTGGGCCAACTCCAGTAGACTCATTCCCCTTACTATCCCTTCAGGTGTCTGAGGTCTATGAGTTCAGCTTATGAACTCTTTAGAGCAAGTAGCTTGGATGAATTTGGATTCATGGGCTACAGGTTACTTATGAGATCTCTCCAGTTCTTATCATGTCCTATCTTTCCTGAATAAGCAGCGCTCAAAGAACCATTGACCTTGGAGGTGCTGATATCACTGCTGAGGGAAAGTACCGATGTTCACGTCTAACATCTATCCCAGCTGGCTCTGTAAGGCAAAGTCAAAGCTCCCTCCCTGCATTCTGCATTCTTTCTAACACCCTCTGTTCCCTGAAAGCAAACCAGAGTGCTTGCACACAGGTGGAAAGTAGAAAAGGGGTATAATGTGTTCCTAGGATGTTCTGCTTTTCAAAGCACCCAAGCATGTTGTCACTTTATTGCTTTTGACCCTCAGGGAGTGAGGCAGGACTGAAGTCATTGAGAAATGAAGCCACAAATAGTCTTAGCCACTCACCCAGGGTCAAAAGCTTTGCAACTAGTAAACTGAGTGCCAGGGTAGCTCATGCCTGTAATCTCAGGTAACATCAGGAAGCTAACATCTGAGGATCTGAAGTTCAGAACCAGCCTAGGCAGTAAATCCAAGAGACTCAGCTTCAATTAATCACCAAACACTTGTAAGTGGAGATGTGGCTTAAATATTAAAGTGGCATCATGGAACAAAAAAGCTATAAGAGAGCATGAGGCCTCAAATTCAAACCCCACCACCCAAATGAAAACAAAATGTTTTTAACTCTCTAGAGCACCAGTCTCTGGATTTCACCTCCCCAGCTTCACACATGTCTTTGGAATCTATATTGCACAGAAAAAAAACACTCATTTGAAGTCATTATGTACTTAAAAATGGGAATATTCAGAGAAAATCCCCTATGAATCTGCCCAGTATAAAATACCATCAGAGAAATGGAAATCAATCAATCCTGCCAGGTCAAAACACTTTTCAGTATAAACTTCCATGAGAGCTTTTTGAAAGGTTCTTTGCTACCTTCAAGATTAAAAAAAATTTTTTTTTGCCAGTCCTGGGCCTTAAACTCAGGGCCTAAGCACTGTCCTTGGGCTTTCTCAAGGCTAACTCTCTACCACTTGAGCCACAGCACCACTTCTGCCTTTTTTTCTCTATGTATGTGGTACCGAGGAATCAAACCCTGCGTCTTCGTGCATGCTAGGCAAGCACTCTACCACTAGGCCAAACTTCCGGCCCTATCTTCAAGATTTTTAAAATTTGTTTTGTCTCCTGTGGGTGCATATGCCTGTATGTTTATGTGTATGTACACAATATGAGATCCATCCTGGTAACAGGGATTGAGGCACAATGCTGTGTTACTTTAGGCCTCACATTGTGTAGCAGGCATCTCGAATTTCTTCATTTTAGACATAATGAAGCAGTTATCAGTGTGCCTGCCCATTGAGTGTAGCTGGATACCTACAGGATGCCCTACCCCTTTTTATCTTGGTCACATCATCCTGCTGGAAATTTCGGTCCATATAGACCTAATCATAGTAAGGAATTTGCTGTGAAATTTACATCTAAACCTGAGCAATTTAAATAACGACAGGCATCCGAGTCCCCCCTCAGTCCATCGGTGTGTTCATTCCCTATAAGGCAGAAATTGCCCCCTAATGTTCTTTCTGTAATGGGTAGAAAAATTAAATCTTCACAAATGTTCCTTCTTTTATATCAGTTAACAGCACCGAATCAATCTCATGTTTACTTTTTTCAAGAGAATTCTTCTTTAAGAGGAGGACATTTCTGTAAAATTTCTATTGAATTCAGGGCAACAGGGGAATCTAGATAGATCACAAAGGTAGTTTTCAACCTTCTCTATAGTAATGAAAACATATACATCAGTCCTGATGCGTGTCTGAATGCAAGCTAATGCACTCTGTAATTGAAAACAAAACAAAACAAATCTCTGGAAACCACTGAGTACTTTCATTTAGATTTTTGCTCCCAATACTGTTTGTCCAGCAACTCTGCTTAGTGAGCAGATAACAAGATAAGGTACTGTAACAATATGAGAATAACCTAGGGATAACAAATGAGATGAGAAATAACATAGTATGTTAAGAATCACACATTATATGGCTCTTGTTTCCATATCCTGGAGGTCCTTTCATTTAGTCTCATCCTATATGGACTTTTGTATCTAGATTTTGAGCTATTATAATCCTCTGCTGGGAGAGTCCTAGATGTGTACTAATTATTATTACAAATGAGGGAAACCATTGAGCCTATGTTCCTTTGGTTCTGGCTTACTTCACTTAATATGATTTTTTTCCAAGTCTTTCCATTTCCTTACAAATGGAGCAATGTCATTCTTTCTGATGGCAGCATAGAATTCCATTGTGTATAAATACCACATCTTGTTGATCCAGTCGTCTACTGAGGGGCATCTGGGTTGGGTTCCATATCTTTGCTATGGTAAATAGTCATCACTATATTTCTTTTGGACTCTGCATCAAACTTGGAGCTCACTGAGACCTAAGGCTGACTTACTTATTTTTCAACCCCAGCATCCAGGAAACTGTCAGTCCTAAAATGGGCAGTTCACCAATACTATGTGAATGAACATAGAATTGTAAGTCAAATGAACAAGGTCAAAAAGGCTCTTCTGAGACAAATAAGGCACACTGCAGTTTTCATGTTGGCATGCATAATTCATTAGCACTTGCTATATGCCAGACTGTATGCTAGATGATAGAGTCTTGAACAAGTCAGACTTGCTCAAGACTATGAAGGAATTTATAATGTAAATATTGGGAGAATTTACAAAAAAAATAGGTGATTATAAGTGTGTTAAGTTTTTTTTTAATTAGGAGAGGGATGTGTTCTTTGTAAAATCATAGCAAAAAATGCAAAAATTGGGAGTGGATAGTCTAAACCAAGGGTGGAAATCTCAAATGCCTACAAGTCCAGGAAAGCCAATAAGTGTTAATCCAGACAAATGGGAAAAGAGTGAACTGGCGAGAGTAAGTTACCAATCCTCAGCTTGAGCATATAATCCTTGTCTCTTGTGGGACCAATATCTTTTTTTAAGAAAAGCCCCAAACTGGATTTATATTGTTTTTACTTCTTTATTTTTGTGCTAGTCCTAGGTCTTGAATTCAGAGCTAGAACTGTTCCTGAGCTTTTGTGCTTCAGGCTACCACTTGAGCCACAGACCTACATCTGTTTTATTTGTTTGTTTGTTTTTGTGTGTGGGGGGGTGGTAGTTAATTGGAGATAAGAGTCTTACAAATTTTCCTGCCCTGACTGACTTCGAACCACAGTCTCCTGCGTAGCTAGACTTACAGGCATAAATCACTGGTGCCCCGCTGCAACTTTTATTTTTAAATATCCAAAGTACAGAACCACATAGAATACGTCAGTAGACCTGATGTCAGCTTCCCATTCATTTAAACTGCTGGTCTAAAGAATGAGCAAGAGTTAACCTGGAGAAGAAGGTATGGATGTATTGGGTCTGGAGAAGGTGTTTCAATGAAAAGACAGTTCCATAGCAAACAATTAGCATAAATAGCCCAAATAAAATCTAGAAGGTAAAAGAGAATTTAGTAGTGCTATGAAATGGGAGGGACACATGGCAGTGGATGATGCTAGGCATCCAGGGCTGAAAGTGAAGTCTTTTGATGGTTAGTTACTAAGCAGAAACATGTCATTTGAAGGAGGGAAGATCTCTCCAGTCCAGGGTCTATGTTAATCATGGTAACCTCAATACTTCAAGTATTGGTTTGGCATTAAGGAAGAACACCATATAATAGTTAAGACCAGGGATTGCACCAATCCCTATATATACTGTTTTTGCCCATACTTATCTATATATGATAATTATATAACTATAAATTATATTATATGATCATTATATTCATAAGGCACAGTAAAAGTTAATAACAATAGAAGGCCAATATAGCAATTGCTATGGTTAAAAATATAAATGTACTGGCACTGGTGGCAAGCACCTGTAATACTAGCTACTTAGGAGGCTGAAATCTGAGGATTATGGTTCAATACCCACCCAGGAAAGTCAATGAGACTCTTTTTTTTTCAATTGAATTTTGTTGTAAAGGAAATATAAAGGGATAAGTCAGGTTTCTTTTTGAGTAGTGTCATCCCCTCCCTCATTTTCTCCAAATTTGTAAGACTCTTATCTCCAATTAACCACCAGAAAATTGGAAGTGGTCCAGTGGCTCAAAGTGGTAGGATTCTAGCTTAGGGATAGCACTCAGACCCTGAACTCAAGCCTCACAAATGACTAAATAAATAATGTATAATGGGTGTGGACTCTCTCCACATCTTATGGTATTTTTAGCAACCTCAACATTTGATTTTTTTTTCTTATTAAATTGAGAACACTTTACCCTCTCACTAAATGGTATGCCTCCTCTGTGGCATATCTGGATTGCCTTCATCATCACTATTGCTATGAGATAAAACAATGCTCAGGAGAACACAAGCACTGCAGTTGCACATTAGGAAATATGGAAACTGAATGTCTATGAGGTAGCTAGTGGACAGGTAGCATATACAGGGTAGTTACTCTGGACAGTGGAAGGGTTCTTGTCCCAGGCAAGTGGAGTTGAATGGTATGAGGTTCACCATGAAACTCAGAGCCACGTGTGATTTAAAAAGGCTCATTTATTTCTGGAGCTTTTCCATTTAATATTTTCAAAATGCAGGTAACCTATAGAAATAAAAACCATGGTTAGGGAGAAACTGTTATATTTGCTAATGAGACAATAGAAAAGAGAACTCTGCAAAAATCTTGCTCTTAATGTAAGAATACACAAGAGCAAATAGCTCTGTCTCCCCCCACCCCCATTATAGTATTATGGCTGCCATTTTGGCATCAAATGAAAACCAATGGCTGAAGACAAATCAGCACACTGGAAAAGAGTTCATGAATTAACCAGTTCTAGCCCTCTACCTGAGACACCTAATTATGCGCCTTAGTATGTTTTCCTGTTGTTGGCCCATTGGAAGTTACCTGGTAATTTCTGCAGGAAAATCTTGAGATGAATTTCCACAAGTTAGGAGTTGGGACTTCATCCTGAGGTCACAGGGAGCCATGAAAGAGTTTTAAGGAAAGTATATTCTTCAAATATAACCTTGAGAAAAATTACCCTGGCTATGGTGAAGATAGATGACTAGAGTTAGATAAAAATACAGCACACAGGAACATGTGATTTTTTAAATTATGTTTGTTTGTTTGTTTATTCATTTATTGTCAGGTATGAGGCTTAAACTCAGCCTGGGCATTGTCCCTGAGCTCTTCAGCTCAAGGCTACTGCCCTACTGCTTGAGCCACAGAGCCTCTTCCAGTTTTCTGGTGGTTAATTGGAGATAAGAGTCTCATAGACCTTAGTACCTGAGCTGGTTTTGAGCTACGATCCTCAGTTCTCAGCCTCCTGAGTAGCTAGGATTATAGGCGTGAGCCACACCTGGCTAATTTTATTATTATTATTATTATAAAGGAAATACACAGAGGGGTTCTAGTTCAGGTAAACAGTGCATTTCTTTTTTATTTTTTATATTTTTATTGTAATTAATAAAAGGGTTACATGATATTTGCCAGATAGAAGGTGCATTAATTCACATATATTGATACCCTTTCACATGTCTTGGTCCCCATTACCTTCCCCTCCACCCCCCCTTCTTGGTTTTCCCCCCTTCCCTATCCAATTTCAAATAACCAAATACAAATAAATCCAAATGTATCAGATAACAAAGTGAGATACTGTAACAATATGAGATAACCAAGGGATAGCAAAGAGATGAGAGACAACATAGTACATTAAGGACAACAATCATTCATTATATGGCTTTTATTTCAATATCCTGGAAGACAACAGATGCTGGAGGGGATGTGGCCAGGAGGGATCACTACTACACTGTTGGTGGGAGTGCAAACTCATTCAACCACTATGGAAAGCAGTATGGCAGTGCCTCAAAAGGCTAAACAGAGCTCCCCTATGACCCAGCAATTCCACTACTTGGCATTTACCCAACCATCCAGAAACAAGGGCATACTAAATCCACTAGCACAACAATGTTCATTGCAGCATTATTCACCATAGCAAAATTATGGAACCAACCCAGATGTCCCTCAGTTGATGAGTGGATCAACAAGTTGTGGTATTTGTACACAATGGAATTCTATGCTGCTGTCAGAAAAAAACGACATCGCCCCATTTGTTAGGAAATGGAAAGTCTTAGAAAAAATCATATTAAGTGAAGTAAGCCAGACTCAAAGGAACTTAGGCTGAATGGTTTCCCTCATTCGTCATAATCAGTAGAAACCTTGGGCTCTACTAGCAGAGATTTGCAATAGAGCAAAACCTTGATACATAAGGCCATATAGTGTGAAGCTAATTGAAAAGAGTGCATTTCTTTTTGGACAATGTCACCCCTTCCCTCCCTCTCTTTTAGTTTTTCCCTCCCATCCCCACTCACAAGTTATATAGTTCATTTTCAACATAGTGTCCAATGAGTAACACTGCTGCATTTATTTACCCTTTGTCTCTCCATTTCTATGCTGCCCATCCCCACTTTTGCCTTCCCAAAGGCAGAAACTCCAAACTCCTTGATAGAGGAATCACTTTCATAATCTAGTCCAGGACATTTCTATGGTTGGCAATCAATGATTTATCAGTGAAAAGAAAATAGATCACTAGGTGACCATCTCTTCACCTACTGCTGAGAAGAGAGGCATCTAACTGGTCACAGTAGGTTTCTATTCACTGTTATTTTCCCTTTCCTTTTTTCCCTACTACTCCATCTCCTCCTTCTCCTTCTCTCTCTTCCTCCTCCTCTTCATCTTCTTTTTGTTTTCTCCTTGTCCCCTCCATCCTTCCAGCCCTTCTTTCCTTCTTCTTCTTCTTCTCTCTCTCTCTCTCTCTCTCTCTCTCTCTCTCTCTCTCTCTCTCTCTCTCTCTCTCTCTCTTCCTCCTTCCCTCTCTCCCTCCCTCCCTCCCTCCCTCCCTCCTTCCCTCTCTCCCTCCCTCTCTCCTTCCCTCTCTCCCTCCCTCCCTCCTTCCCTCTCTCCCTCCTTCTGTCCCTCCCCTTCTCTTTTCTCCTCCCTCCCTCCCTCCCTCCCTCCCTCCTTCCCTCCCTTCCTCCCTCCCTTCCTTCCTTCCTTCTCTTTTTTTCTGACACAGTATTATACAGAACCAGGTACATGATTGATTTATAGAACACGGGAGAAAAGGAATGTATGTACCCCTTCCACCCCTCCAAATGAGAAAGAATACCATTAAGAGTACTAAAATATAAGGGATTTCCTTTCATGAACATATGTTCTGTGTTCAAGTGGCTGCATTGTTTATTGGGACTTCACTTATGAAACACAAGAATTAACAATTGAAGTAGATAAGAACAAACCTTTTTCCCCAAGCCTGGAGCCCATTTGAGAGTAGGGCTCTGTGAGCCACCCAGACTAGCATCTAGCAGTCAGTCCTGCCAGAGTTCAGAGTTTTCATCCTTGAAGTGCACAGTGGGAGGTAAGTAAGAGGCAGGTGATGATGAGGAGCATTCAAACTGGTGCTTCTCCAGGGCCCAGGCAAAATGTAATAATAAAAAAAAAGAAGCATCAAGGAATGTAGCAGAGAGCCTCCATGTGAGCCCACCATCTGGGCTGCCTTTCCTCCTGGGCAGACAGCTCAACCACACTTCCCAGCGTCCTCAGCAGATGAGCAGTTGTACCTGAGTTCATGCCAAAGGAACATGGGTAGAAGTACCTGGCTCTGGGACGTCCTTGGGAGACTCGTCACTTTCTCTACTGCAGTGTCCTGGGAGGTCCTGGGTTTCAGACACTTCTACTACAATGAAAGTGTTCTGTTTCTGTGCCCCGCCCATGGGAACTGGCACTTGAGCATGAATTCTGTTGTCATCATTTTAAGCTGCTGAGATCTCCTTTTTTAAGATTGCTTCTTTCCCCATGAGTAATTCCCTACCTTGAATACATTCAACTAAAATTTGAAAAGTCAAGGTGGGTGGGGGAAGCATTAATGCAGACCCAGACTGTGAGAGTAAAAGCAGAGACTTCCCAGCTTTGGGAGAAGCAGAAAGATTCAGAACTTGAAGATACGGATTAAGTTTGTTCGAAGAGCAGGAGAAAGATATTTGTTGTTATAATCTGCCTCCATTCCCCAACCCGTTTAGCTCCCAAAGCACATGCCTACGAAGATTCTCCATTACAAATTTCGCCATTACCAGGAATTTTGAAAATGACTCTCGAAGGATGCAGTAATGTGGAAACCAAATGCACATCAGTATAAGGCAGATAAGGCAGCGTGCAGTCTTGGTGCACTGCCACTGTAGGTGCCACTGTCAGCAGTACTCTGACAGCCATCTTCAGTTATATAAGCTTGCGAACCTAGACCAAAGAATGGAGACAAGACAGACTCTGCACAGAACCCTCTCAGGCTGTAGGTAAGAATCAACTCTCAGACCCATATCATACAATTAGTAGGCCACAGTAGCTCTGGGGAGAAGGAATCCCTTCTCCCTCATGTAAGCCCTATTGGAAGGGCAGGGAGGAGGACAGGGTGGGGTAAGAAGAAGGGAGGGGAAGGGAAGGGAAAGATCTGTCTACCCAAAGCTAGACCCCTGGGTTCATTCCCTGGAAGAGTGTAGAAAGGGCACTAGAGATAAGGAGAGGGGAGAAAAGAAAGGTATCCCAAGGGACAAAAATGATCCAAAAAGTCAGTTGACCCCTTGCCCATGACCCAATGATGTTACAGGAATGGAAATGATCACCATTTACCTAAAAAGTAAAAGGAGCTTCTCAACTCCTGCAGCTTGCAGAAGGAAATCTAGTCATCTTAGTAAGATGACATTTCAAAGCACTATATCGTAACTTCAGATGTAGAAACCAAGGGTGAACTTTGCACAGGTGAGCAATGGTTGTATAGTGATTGTCCTTGACAGAAAGTGGGAAATGGGAGGGAGAACCAGGCTAATAGCAGGGATGACAGATGAATTCTAAGTGAGCCCTCAGGGCCTTTGCACTTGCTATTTCCTCTGCTCAGAAAACTTTCCTGTGGGATGGGTGCCTGGCTGGTTTCCTCACTCCTGTCAGTTCTGTACTCAAATGTCTCCTCCCCAGGAGACTTTTTAAAAATATCTCTGGGGATCCCCATCTCCTTATTCTGATTATTTTTCTTTGTAATTCATTTCCATATTTTTCTGAGATGGAATTATGTATCTACCTGATACAAAATCCAAGGTCTCTAGGACGTAGAAGAGGCACAAGGCACTAAAGTTCAGCAAGTATCTACTGAGCAATCTTACTTACTAACTCATATTAGCATCCATTAGCCCCTTGGAGGGCTGCATCAAGAAAGATTGGGAACACCAGAATATGGTCATTGTTGTCTACTGGGCTGCTTGGGCATGGGGCAGATATGGGGAGGGTTGGCAGCACTGCTGTGCAGTAGAAGGGTGGAAATGAAGCCCAGTTTGTCCTTTACTACCATACTACCCAGTAAAATAGGTATTATGAGTTATGGCAGGAAAGAGCATTCCGCTGGCATGGTTCAAGGTGAGGCAGGACAGGACTAGTGGGCAAAGGATAGGCCGGGGAAGCCGTGGTGGGAAGATAGCAAGGTCACCCGTTAGGGCACTCAGAGGCCGCCCTGGGTGGCAGAACTTGTCCGAGGTCTTGCCTAGGGGGAAGGGATGGACGGATGAAATGAAAAGGGATTGCAATGAACCTTTCTCCAGCTCCTGGCATCCTCTTTGTACTTCCTGACGCAGGACATTGTGAAAGAGAAATAAGAGGAAAATAAGCCCACAGCTCATACAGATGCCCTTCCCACTTGCTGTTATTTTCATCCTGGGCTGAAAAGCTTATATGTCAAATATGCATTTAATGATGCTGTCACTCCAATCAACAGGACCTATGGGAGAAATAATTGCTATTTTCCTGTAATCATGCACGTGACTGGTAGCTGACCACCTCTGGGGGTGGGATTGCAACTGGGGGTGACCACTTCTGCCCAGCACCACCACAGTCTTGTTCTACACACTTGAAGCCAGGGTGGAAACCCAAATTCAAGATCTGAAGCACAGTTTTTCCTAACTGTGTGTTGAAAGCAGTTTAAGTTCAATCATTGGAAGTTATGGGGCCATCTGGTCCCAAATATCCTTTAAACACAATGTTTTCTAAAATATACCTTAAACTTGGACCCATTGCAAATTTTTCTCTTAGTCTCTTTTTGGGCCAGAGCATTAGTCAGGCTAGGCAATACCAAGATTCAGTTCCATTTGAATTTTAGTCACAAATTAATGGTGAGGAATTGTTCTCAGGCCTTGCCAGGGCACATCAGAGTGTTGGTTTCTCAGACTGAGCCTCGCTCTCTCTCCCCTCTCATTCTCTCTCCCTCTCTCTCTCTCTCTCTCTCTCTCTCTCTCTCTCTCTCTCTCTCTCTCTCTCTCTCTCTTTCTCTCTCTCCCTCCTTCTCTCTCTCTCTCTCTCTCTCTCTCTTTCTCTCTCTCCCTCCTTCTCTCTCTCTCTCTCTCCTTCTCTCTCTCTCTCTCTCTCCTTCTCTGTCTCTCTTTCTTTCTCTCTCTCTCTCTCCATTACAAAGCAAATAGCAAATAAATGAACATCACTGACATCTTGGATCTGCCTCACCAATTTCTGGGATAGAGCACAGAATTGAAGGGCACATCTTTATTTCCCCCTACAATATGTATTTTTGTGTAATAATCTCCCTTCCATTTCCTAGAGTCTCTTCCAGCCAAATGATGACAAACATAATACAAACACCACTTGCAGAAGAGATGGTCTTTTATTAGTTTTCAGAAAGGGCCTAATTTCCTTCCAAACTCATCGTCGGAATGGGGAACCAGCTGATGGTTGGGAATGAAGCAAATCCAAAGAGTAAACACCAGGTTTTGGAAATATGATTATGCTCATAATGGTAAAATAATTATGAGCAGGGACCTTTAAACAGACTTGAGTTTACCCCCAGGAAGAATTGTACTGCTATGGTTTTATGATAGATTAGGATTGGGAATTTAAATGATTTAATTGTGCCTCTTTTGAAGTAGAACTGCTTTAGAGATACGGAGAAAATAATCTTTAGTGTCATATTTACATTTTTTTTCCTGAGTAGCTGTTTGGATTTCAGAGTTGATTCCTCACGCTAAAGAGGTATGGCAATGCCAGGAAATGATGCCGTTTCCCACTTGGAATAATTTAGTCTGCTACAAGCAGCAGAGTTTCTTGTTCTGGTACATAGCTTCTTTTTATGTAGATAAAATTTTACACAAATGATTTGAAATCCTAGCTTGTTCATTACTCAGTTGTTTAGTGTTCATTTTTAAAAACAAGACTTGAATTGAAAAGAAGCCTCTTCCTTCCAGGATGTACACCTGCATACTCCCTTCCTGATTAAGTGGCTTTGTTGATGGCACTTGAAATTAGCAGCCATCAGGGTGAATTTTTCCCCACACAGGCTCCAGCCCAGTGCCTCAGCATCTGCAAAATGAAGCGCAGAGGCTTAGGGAGGTGCATCCTTCAGTGCTTCTCACTTCACATCTACCCTTGCCCAGTCTGGAAAATGGTAACAAGGCACTGCAGGGGACCTTCCTGCCTACCAGGATGATTGAACTGTTACCGAATCTGAAACGCGCATGGGACGCACAGCAATTCCCTCTTTCCAGAGGGCTGATGTTAATGCACTTCTAAGTCATTCACATGAAGAATACGATCAAAACAGATCCTAACAAAAAAGGCCAGGGCCAGTGGGCTAGACGCTCTGAAATCACACAAGTAGAGAGGTGAGAGAGATATAAACAGTGGCTTAATGGCTAAGAAGATATCTAAGCACTGACTGGGTCAAGCACTGAAGAAGGGAAAGGCTAGTCCAGCATGAACTGTGTGGTGGATACAAGATGGTCCTCTCTCAGGCCTGCACTGAGACAGCCATACTGTGACAGGAGTTCCTAGAAAGTCAGAGAGAATAGCCCTCCTGGAAGGAAGTCTTACTTTCAGAGGTTTCCATCATTCCTAGAGGCCTTTCCCTTCCTTGTAGCCCTCTCCCTTCTGCAGCTGTGGCTGTATCCTCTACCTACACTGTGGGGAGAGCCCACCAATCCCCGTGCCCTCTCCCTTCCATTCAGCAACGAAGCAAATTATCCCAGGATGCCTGGGAAGAAAGCCACTGCCTAATGAGAAACACATGAGGGCTGGTATACTTACACTACAGTGCTAGTTGATGCCAGAGGCAAAAATGTGGAAACTGCCCTTGTGATGTTTTTTTTTTTTTTTTTTTTTGGCCAGTCCTGGGCTTGAGCTCAGGGCCTGAGCACTGTCCTTGGACTTTCTCAAGGCTAGAGCTCTACCACTTGAGCCTCAGCACCACTTCCGGCTTTTTCCTACATGTGGTACCGAGGAATCGAACCTGGGTCTTCATGCATGCTAGGCAAGCACTTTAACCTCTAGGCCAAACTCCCGGCCACCCTTGTGATGTTTTTGTTGCTAAAGTAAAGCAAACAGAAAGAGTCCACAGAGGTGAATTCACTCATTTGAAACAGCTTAAAGAGTGACCAATCTTCCTGTTTACCTGGACATCCCCAGAGTTGGTCGTAAAACTCCTAAGTACTCAGAAACCTTTTGTCTGGGGAAATTAGCACACTTGATCCTTTAGTCACCTTGCTTTTCTACAATCAGAGTTTATCATAGTGTGAAAGAAAAAAGTAAGTTTATTCATGTCTGGGTAATGAAAATCTAACAGATAGCTAGTACCAGTGACTCACGTCTGTAATCCTAGCTACTCAGGAGACTGAGATCCAGGGATCCCAGTTCAAATATCATCTGGGTAGACAAATCCTAGAGACTCTTATTTCCAATTAAAGTTCAAAAAGCCCAAAATGAAAGTCTGACTCAAGTGATGAAACACTATCCTCAAACTAAAAAGCCAAGCAATAGTACAAGCCCCCGGAGTTCAAGTTCCAGTACAGTCCCCCAAAAATCTAACAAATTAGTTATGCCATTATATCTCCAGAAATGAAAGTAGCAAGAAAATTCACTGGATGAGGTGATATATTCCTGTAATCCCAGGAAACTGAAGGGGGAATTTTGAGTTCAAGGCCATTCTGGGCTGTATCTTAAAGCACTATCTCAAAAAAATAAATACAAAAAGAAAATTCTATGTGAATTTGTTTATCAAGTAGACCTGAAAAGACTTGAGACAGGATACATGAACTTGAATCCCTAGCTTTAACAAATGTATCTCTGTGGATGTCAGCCTCCATCACTGTCACTATAAATTGGGGGGCTAAGACAGATATCTCAGGGAAGGGCCTGGTATTAGTGGCACAAAACTATGATCTAGCTACTTGGGATCTGGAGATCTGAGGATTACAGTTTCATGTGAACCTGGGAAAGCCAGTGAGACTCTTATCTCTGCTTAAGCACCAAAATAACCCAAAGTAGAGCTGTAATACAAATGGTAGAGATCTATCCTTGAGAAAACAAATAAACCAAATGAAACTTAGGAATAACATCCAGGCCCAGGCCCTGAGTTCAAGCCCCAGGACTAATACACACACACACACACACACACACACACACACACACATATCACAAAGAGTTGTTATTATAAATATTGAGCTAATACACTGACAGCAAGTATTTGATTTCTTAGTTGGTCACCACTATTGTCACTAGTCTTATTCTTTTTTAATATATTTTTATTGTAATTAATAGAAGGGTTACATTATATTTACCAGATAGAAGGTGCATTACTTCACACACATTGATACCCTTTCTCATGACTTGGTCCCCATTTCCCTCCCTCACCCCCACCCCTCATCTTGTTTTCCCCCTTCCCTATCTGATTTCAAATAACCAAATATGCATATATACAATATATCAAATAACAAGGTGGAATACTGTAACAATATGAGATAGCCAAGGGACAGCAAAAGAGATGAGAGATAACATAGTACATTAAGGACAACAATCACTCATTATATGGCTTTGTTTCTATATCCTGAAGATCCTTTCATTTAGCATCATACTATATGGCCTTGTGTATCTAAGTTTTGTTCTATTGCAAATCTCTGCTAGGAGAGCCCAAAGTTTCTACTGATTATGACAAATGAGGGAAACCATTGAACCTATGTTCCTTTGAGTCTGGCTTACTTCACTTGATATGATTTTTTACTAGTCTCACTCTTATGATCTTTTTTTCATAAACTTTGAGTTACCACAGCTAGGGTTAAAATAAGTAGATGTCCTAAATACAAATTAAGCTTCCTGTCTGTAGCTCAGTATTGTAATCTTCATATTATAAACTTGTCTGTTAATCCCTGGCCTTCACAGAAAAGCATCCCCTCTGTCCTGATTCTCTTCTTAACCAGCAGTTCAACAGTCTCTGCTTCTTCTCTTTCTACTGGTCACTCTTGCTGCCACTATACACATACACAGTACCCAGACTACCGTCACTACTTGGTCAGGGAGGCCTAATTCTGTCCTTAGGGACTGACTGGTTGGACCTTCAGCATCTGAGTTATTCTCATTTCTTCTCATTTCTTGGTAGTTGATAGTTGAAGAGGTCAGTGCAGATAAAAAATGAATTAACCTGAATACTTGCTGAATATCCTTCAACCCTACCTTCTTTCAGCCTTTTCACTTCTGTTACCCTATACATTTTTGTCCTCTATTCTGACTCTTTTCTAGTCACACACTTCGATATTCAGCCTTTTCTCTGTTCTGATAGGTGTAGTATAGCTCCACTTGTTTCGGAGTCCCTTTCCTTGATGCTGGTTTTTCTGTGCAGAGTAGAGACAGCATTTGCTGACTGTTCATTTCTTTTGCATTTCTGCTCATGCCTATCCTCTGCGGGGCTTATTCCAGTCTCATCAGGCAAATGTTGGATCAGGGCATGCATGCTTAGAGGAGCTCCTTTGTGTCTGTCCTGTGGATTATGAGCTCAGGCTTTTCTCATCTCAAGGGCTGTCTTCATTCCCTGACACAAGGGAGTCACTCGGTTCCGCCAGGGCCTGGATGTAGGGAAGCCCTTGAGAAAGCCTTTCCATTACTGGAATGTGGGTTGAAAGGGCTGCTAGAGTGAGCTGCTAAAGCTTTACAAATGTTTAGGATAAAGTATAAATGAGAAAAATATGCTCAGCTAGGTTTTTTGTTTCTAACTAAACCATGTTCTTAATTCTCTTCTACTAAAATGTAAGCATTGAGATCTAGAAGAATGACTGTAGGCCAGATGCCAAAGGTCTTGTTCTCAGAAGCATGCTCTTTCTCTTCCTCCTTTCCTTTCTCTCTCTTCTTCCCTCTTTCCTCTCTCTTTCTTTCTCTAGTCTTTCCTTCCTCTCTCCCTCTCTTCTTCCATCTTTCCCAGCCTCCCCCCTCCCTTTTCCTGACAAGGAAAATCAATATTTTGAGTGTTATTGTTTAATAAAAACAGTACAGTGATCATGAGTTACAAACACCATCTTTTACACTATTGGCAAATGTTAAATCTCTTGGAGAATGTAAACTTTGGTGGACTAGGATTTTTACTAACTTACAGCCACAAGAAGAAATCAAGTTATGAGAACATAAATTATACAGCCACATTGCTTAATAAGTTTTCAAGGAATGAGTATACATCCAAGTCGAGAAATCAGTCCCCTCTGATGCTCTATGTGGCTTCTTCTTTCACCACTGTTACCCTAAAGAAAGCTGCTATCAAAATTTTTATCATCATCTGCTCTGCTTAAAATTATAAGGCACTGGGGCCGGGAGTTTGGCCTAGTGGTTAAAGTGCTTGCCTAGCATGCATGAAGACCCGGGTTCGATTCCTCGGTACCACATACATAGAAAAAAGCCGGAAGTGGTGCTGAGGCTCAAGTGGTAGAGTACTAGCCTTGAGAAAGTCCAAGGACAGTGCTCAAGCCCTGAGCCCAAGCCCAGGACTGGCAAAAAAAAAAAATTATAAGGCACTATTTTTTTTGCCAGTATCGAGCTTGAGGTCAGGGCCTGAGCACTGTCCTTTCTCAAGGCTAGAGCTCTACCACTTGAGCTTCAGCACCACTTCCGGCTTTTTTCTATGTACATTGTACTGAGGAATCGAACCTAGGTCTTCATGCATGTTAGGCAAGCCCTCTACCACTAAGCCAAACCCCTAGCCCTGTTGAGAATGGATTTTTCTCACACAAAATTGTGAAATTGGAAATTGGAGTCTGTCACTCACCAGGTAGGAATGACTCTTTCTTTGGTAAAGAACTGTAAAAAAAAAAATTGTAAAGAGCAAGCAACAGAAACAATCCACGGACTACAAAACTTAAAATCTTTACTATGTGTTGACTCTTGTTTTGAAAAGTTTTCTGATCCACCTATGGAGTATTCTGTTGTGTGACAGACCACAAAATATAGGTTCTTGCTGCGGGATATTTGTGCTCTTTACTGTTATAGCATGTAGGAATATAAATATTAATGCACATGCATTTTGATATATGTGTGTACCCATTTCTGTTTGGGATATGTTCACAGGTCAAATGATTTGTGTGTAAATTGTGCAGCTACTCAACCTTAGTAGACACTTATTGCTGAACCAATGTAGAAATTTATTCTCAGCAATGATTGAGCATTCTAGTTGCTCCACAATTTTTTTTTTTATCAACCCTTGCTGTTGCCTGTCTTTTGCATTTGAACTATTTGGGGAAATGTATACTGATAACCTTTGAGTTTATATTTACCTACTATCTCCTGGTGCTGAATACTTTTTCATATAAATATTGTATATTGTATGCATATTCCCTAGTAGAGTATGGCTTCCATTTTGTCCAAAGTTTGTCTATAGTTTCCTGATTGGTTGGTGTCTATCCTTTTCCAAATTTTTTGTTAGGTCTGAAGCAGGATTATCCTGTTATACTCTGTTGTTTGTATTCTTTGTAATTGGGATTGAATCCAGGGCTTTATGTACACTGAGCCATACCTTCACCCCCTTCATTCATACTTGACCTCTACAATTATTTCCTTTAATGAGCTGAAATTCTTCATCTTAACACAATCAAATTTGGCAATTTTCCTTTATAGTCATTCTTTGAAATTTTATTTTAGACATCTTTGCCTTCATTTGTGTCATGGAAATATTACCCAATATTTCCTCCTTGAAGTGCTATTGTTTAGTCTTACATATAGATCTACAATGCATCTTTTTATTTTAATATATAGAGGGGTTACAGTTATATTCACAGGATAGAAGGAGCATTACTTCTCACACAGTGGTACCGTTCTCATGTTTTTTCCCCATTTCCCTCCCCCATCCCTCCCAATTGTCTTGTTTTCCTCCCTTCCCTTTCCTATTTCATATAAACAAATAAATGTATATACAGTATACCAGATTACAAGGTAAGATACTATAACAATATGTGAATAACGAAGAGGCAACAAAAGAGATGAGAAATAACATAGTATATTAAGAACAACAATCATTCATAATTAAGCTCTTGTTTCCGTGTCCTGGAGGTCCTTTCATTTAGCTTCATCCTAAATGACCTATATATCTTGGTTTTGAGCTATTGTAATCCTCTGCTAGGAGAGTCCTAGATGTGTACTAATTATTACAAATGAGGGAAACCATTGAGCCTATGTTCCTTTGGTTCTGGCTTACTTCACTTAATATGATTTTTTTCTAAGTCTTTCCATTACAAGTCTTTTCTTACAAATGGGGCAATGTCATTCTTTCTGATGGCAGCATAGAATTCCATTATGTATAAATACCACATCTTGTTGATCCATTCATCAACTGAGGGACATCTGGGTTGGGTTCCATATCTTTGCTATAGTAAATAGTGCTGCAATGAACATCGTTGTGATAGTGGCTTTAGTATGTCCTTGTTTCTGGACATTTGGGTAGAATTGCTGGGTTACAGGGGAGCTCTATGTTTAGTATATAAGAATTCATTTATGTTAAATAAGAACGTCTACTCTTATTCTTCATGATTGACTGGATACTTCTCAGGCTACTGCATTCACATAGAAACTCACAGAATAAATAGCAGAAAAATACTTTACATGAGAATTAATATGACATATCCTCTAGGTCATATCACTTAGGTCCTCTTTCCTTTTTATTCCACCTACTACCTTGCAATTTTCAATGCAGAGTACTTACTTAAATTTTATTAAATGTATTCTAGTTTTATGGTATTTGTTGATTTTAGTTTGAATACTATGGTTAAACTTTTATTTACTGATCATTTGTTACTGATACATAGAAATATAATGGATTTTTTAAACTTAACCTTGTATTTTGTATTATTGACACATTCATTATGAATTTTAAGTTTGTTTGGTCTCATCTTTTCTGCATATCTAATCATTCAGCTGGGAACATAACAGTTGAATTGTTCCCTTTCCAATTCTTATCTTTTTGCTAACCTTCTTATCCTGGTCATATTATTTATGCAGTATAATATTGGAGAGAAGCAGTAATGGTAGGCATCTCTTTTTCATTTCTGATTATAAGAATAAATGTTTTCAATATGTTACCACTAATTACTCTGTTATAGAAATCTTATAAATACTTTATCATACAAGGGAATTTTCTTTTATTTCTAGTTTTTAACTTGTTTCTTCAATAAAGAGGTATTAAATTTGGCCAGATGCTTTTCATAAATCTGTTATAATAATGATATATTTTCTATATTTATCCTGATAATATGATGAATTACATCAAATGATTTTTCAAATATTAATTACTGGATTAATCCAGCTCTTCAGTGATATTATATTCTGTAAAGATTGTAGGATATAGTTTACTAATTCATTCTTTTGGGCTTTTCAGCATAAGCAAGTTTGGCTGGCCATTTTTTTATTGTCTTATGTTCTCTGGTTTTGCTATTGGGAATGTGCTGGTTTCATACATGACGTTAGAACAAGTTTTCTTGTTATTTGTTCTCTAGAAAATGTGAAGGATTGGCATTATTTCTTTCTTCATTTTTAGAATTACTCACAGTGACTACATCTAGACCTAAAGATTTCTATATAGAGAAACCTTAATATAACAAGTTTATTGAGGTGGTTGACTGAAAGAAACTGCAACTATTTAGAGTGAATAATTTGGTCAGCTTGAACTTGTATGTACATCTATGACTGTCACCTATACCTCAGACAAGATAAAGGAGAATATTCTCGTTTCCAAGACTTTTTTTTTGGTGCCTTTGTACAACTTCTATACTGCCCTCCTTATTCCTCAACCCTCAGCTTTATTTCATTTTAGTTTTTTTTTCTATTTTCTCCAAATTTAATAGAATTGAAGTAACACAGTCTGTTCTCTATTCAGCTGTCTTCTTTCAGCATAATTATTTAGAGGTTCTTCTACACTGTAACATGTATTAATTGTGTGTGTGTGTGTGTGTGTGTGTGTGTGTGTGTGTGTGTGTATACGCACACCAATAAAGCCAATATACCTTCAACTCAGGGCTATTTGCTCTTGCTGGGCTTTTTTGCTCAAAGCTGGCACCCTATCACTTGAGGCACTCCCCCTTTGGGCTTTTTGCTGATTATTTGGAGATAAGAGTATCTCAGATTTGTCTGCTCAGGCTCCATTTGAACTATGATCTTAGCCTCCTGAGTAACTAGGATTACAGGCATGAGTCATTATCACCTGGCTATGTATCAATAATTTTTAAGCTGAGCAATATACTACTCATATGATTTAACCAGTCACCTTTTGATGTATATCTAGGGTGTTTCCGGTTTGGCGCTACTATAAACGAAGACTTTGAAAGTTTTGGTGTAGACATATGCTTTCATTTCTTTTCTTGTTATGCAGGAATAAAATAGCTTGGCCATATGATATGTAGATGTTTAACTTTAAAAAAAAAATCTGCTAACCTGGCTTTCAAAATAGTTGTTCCGCTTGACCTTCCCACCCCCCATCAGTGTATGTGAATCATACTTTGTGAGACATTTTAATTTTGGACATTCTGTTGTAAGGATATTTCATTGTGGCTCAAACTTGCATGCCTCAAATCACTACTACTGTGAATAAATATGTGTTTATTTCCCATCTGCATAACATCTTTGATGATGTTTTTGGTCTAATCTTTGCTTACTGGGTTGTTTGGAGTTTATTATTACTTTTTTAATGTAATTTTAATTCTTATTTTTTTATTGCCTCTACTGGATCTTGAACTCATGGCCCTTGTGCTACTTCTGAGATTCTTTGTTCGAGGCTATTCCTCTGCTACTTTAGCCACAGCTTTTTTTATGGGGGGGTGGGGCAGTTAATTGGAGATAAGAGTCTCATAGACTTTCCTGCTTGGGCTGGCTTCAAATCACGATTGTCAGTTCTCAGCTTCCTGATAATTTAGGACTATAGGCACCAGCCATCAGCATCCATCCTTGAATTTAAATACTTTCTGTACTCCATATCTTTAGTTATATTTAGGGCTTGTAAGTATTTTCTCCCAGTCTCTGAATTACTTTCCATTCTCTCAAAGGTTTATTTACAGAAGCAGAAGTTCTCAATGTTAATGATGTATAAGTTACCAATATTTTATTTCTGTGGATGATGGAGCTAAATCAAGAAAATAATTTCTGTGAGTTGATGGTGACAGAAAGGGAGGTAGTGATTGTCCAAAGAAACTCATGCTGGACACTATTTACCATAGCACAGATATGGAACCATATCCCTCAGTTGATGAGTGGATCAACAAGATGTGGTATTTGTACACAATGGAATTCTATGTTGCTGTCAGAAAGAATGACATCGCCCCATTTGTTAGGAAATGGAAAGACTTAGAAAAGATCATATTAAGTGAAGTAAGCCAGACTCAAAGGAACTTAGGCTCAATGGATTCCCTCATTTGTCATAATCAGTAGAAACCTTGGGCTCTACTAGCAGAGATTTGTAATAGAGCAAAACCTTGATACAAAAGGCCATATAGTAGGACGCTGAATGAAAGGATCTCTAGGATATAGAAACAAAAGCCATATAATGAATGATTGTTGTTCTTAAGGTACTGTTATCTCTCATCTCTTTTGCTGTCCCTTGGTTATCTCATATTGTTACAGTATCTCACTTTGTTACCTGATATATCGGCTATATTTGTATTGGGTTATTTGAAATTGGATAGGGAACGGGGGAAAACAAGATGAAGGGTGGGAGTGGGGGGAGGGAAATGGGGACCAAGACATGTGAAAAGTATCAATGTATGGGAATTAATGCACCTTCTATCTGGCAAATATCATGTAACCCTTTTATTAATAACAATAAAAAATATATGAAAAACAAAACAAAAAACAACAACAAAGTCATGCTGGAATAGCAGCCTGAGAGCTCCTCAGAACCACTAATCTGACATCCAATGCTAGTTCCTGAGAGTTTTCTCTGACCCTCAGACCCCATTTTTCCTTTATGTCTAGCAGACTGGAAGTATCAAGCGAATGAACACCTCCACTGATCAGCCTTTGATCAATAGGATTAGGTATAGAAATACTCCAGCTCCAAATCCCTGGCTCATGTGTTTTACAGAAGTTCCCAGGTCATTCTCCTAGAAACCTCAGTTCCAGCTGGCCACAGCAGGTTGGAAAATAGTTTCTTCTGGCTGTTTTCCCTTCTCTCCTCTCTCCCAATTCCCTATTGGTGTTTCATTCACTTCTTAGTAGAACACTGGTCTGGAGTTTGCTTCTGAGAGAACTCAAACTCACACTTAAGATTTGAACTGGTGCAGATGTGGTATGATCTGGTTCCTCGGCAGCAATCAGTGGAGACAATGGGAATCAAGAGAGGAAAAGTAGACGAGGCCACAGGGCTTTGGGCCATGGTCAGTCTTACAGAGGTCTCCATGGCTTCCCTTTTTTTTTTTTTTTGCCAGTTCTGGGGCTTGAACTCAGGGCCTAAGCACTGTCCCTGGGCTTTCCTCAAGGCTAGTACTCTACCACTTGAGCCACAGTACCACTTCCGGCTTTTTGTTTTTGTTTTTTACTATTATGTGGTACTGAGGAATCAAACCTGGGTCATGCTAAGCAAGCACTCTACCACTAGGCCAAACTCCCGGCCCCTCCATGGCTTCTCTTTTAACAAGTATTAATAAATAAGAGTCTTTTACATGATTGGAGTTCCATGTGGGGAGACTGCTGGTAAGCTACACCTTAAAAATCAGTGAATGACTCACCAGCCACAAATAGTGCTTTCCATCCAACTGACGTGATCAGCTTCTTTCACATGTATTTGTCCTGTATTAATCATGAGAATTTTCAAAAATGGGAGACTTTTGAAATATATACAACCAATTAGATTTAATCACTATCCTGCTGATAATCATTTCAGATTTTCTTATAGACATTAAAAAGGAATCAGAAGTCAATTTTTTCCCTTAAGCTATAGAAAGTATGATCAACACAGGATGATTTCCAACCTAATTTCTTTCTGAAATTTCTGTTTTGCTTGTTAAACCCTGAGTCAGGTGGTACTATGCAGTTGGTGTTGATCTTAAGGTTTGAAAGCTTAACTGTGACTTCAACTTCCAAATCTAAAAGGACATTTTCTAGTGCTTCAGATATCCAGCATTGCTCAGCCAGCACAGTAAATTCACTCAAAAAATTAAGGAGACAGTCCTATACATGGGTATACAAATATACTTATCCCGTAAAGCTAAATTTACTCTTTATTCTATTTTTTCTCTCTTCAAAGTAGGAGGGAAACTTTCCTCTGCCTGCCTTTAGACAGGAAACTGTAGATCACATTAATCTAGAATTCGTTGTCCAAACCTCTATAGTGATGAGGTAATATAAGAAAGACAAGCTATAAAATTAGACAATCCACAGCAAAGTGAGCATCAGCAAAATTTGTTCCCAAGCCTCCCTTTTCACACAGTCTACCAAGTTGTGATCTGTTTAAAGTAGTAGAAGAGAATCTTTTGCTTGCTCTAGATCTAAGTGTCTATTACAGCCATCCTGTTTTGTGTCCCAAGGACTCTCATTTGTAAATGCAATCAAGGACTCCCTAGCTTTCTGGTTTCCATTTGGCTTTGATTAATCGAAGTCACCAGTAGGAGACCAGAGACTAGAAAGAATGAAATCAGGGTACTCCCTCGTGTAACTGTCAGTTGAGTTACTGTGAACAGGATATGGCAATTGACCTAAATAGCAGCTCTTTTGAGGTAGACCCTCCCTCCCCAGCCCTCTGGTCACAGGTGGGGGTTGGGGAATGAGAAGTGGTTGGTAATGGCTTCCTGCTGTTGCTAACCCTGGATAGCCTTCATCATCTTTTGTTGGTTTCCCTTTACTAAGCCCACCAGCAATATTTAAGTTTTTTGTTTTTTTTATTAACTGCTCCCCAATTACACACTCAAAGTGAATATGCCATCTGTTTGCAGCCGTGAACTAAGACTGGTGCAGTGTGGGACGTAAACCATACAAGGTGACACAACACAATGGAGGGCCATGTAAGTCAACCATAGCCAGAGATGATACAGCTTGCAAAAGATGCTGGGTTTCCAATTGGCAGATGGAAATGATGCTGGGAAATTTTCAAATCACAGCTGAAATGACTGTCTAATGTCTGACAGTTTTTCCAGTTAAAACATAAAGAGTATCCCAAAAACTCATTGCAGAGAGAGAAGGGGAGGGAGAGTAAAAAGAGAGATAGGGCAAAGGTATGAATCTGCGTATTTCTTAATAAAACAAAGCTAACCTTTTATTGTAGTTGTTTTGTTGTTTATTTATGAGATATTTTCTTTAGACATGTAACATAAAACTGCAAAGGAAATCCTGACAAGCTCTTTTGTCAGAACACTTACCATCTAAAAGCCACCCAAATCGGACTGGATTTGTCCCTTTTTAAATTAATACATAATTATAGTAACAACTTAAATCTTATTAAATGCCAGATAAATTTATTTTCATAATTGCATTCAATTTTTAAGGGCAGTGTCCCAATCATACTTCTTATTCCACTGTTACCTGTGAAAATTTGGTCCTCACATATACGGATATATTTTCCTTTTTTACTCATAGTAATTAATTAATTTTTGTGGTGCGGAGGATCAAACTCAGGGCCTTGCACTTGCTAGGAAGCAATATGCTACACATTACCAGCCCATCTATGGATTTTACTGGGTTTTGGGGGAGTGAGGCTATAGCTCATGGGGCAAATGACTTGCTTAGCAAGTACAAGGCCCTGGGTTCGATCCCTATCACCATAAATAAATGAGTAAATGCCTTTTCCTAGGACCAGTTGTCTTAGATAACAATATCTTTTGTATGTTTTTTGAAGTAGCTGCAAAAGACCATCATGGGAGACAGACACATCACTCCCTTAAGAAGTATCTGAGGGCCTCTCTGCTGAGGTGGGAATTGGCCTGGTGTTAGGGATCTACCTCCATCTCCTCCTGCCCCTTTGACCTTGGAAAACCATCACTGAATTACATCATTTAAATATTTAGTCCAAGTTTATGGAGTGAGATAAACACTGGTGAATATTAACTCTTGCTTGAATTATTCTACTTCATAGCTGTTCTGTCAAACACAGTATTTGTTTCAATAAGAAATCAAAAGTAAATATTGATCATGCTTTTGAGTGACAGTTTCAAAATGATTAGGAGTAAAAATAAAAGATTAATGGAACTAAACCAGACTTTCTACCTTTCAAAGAAGATAACACATAATTCATACAAAAATACCCAAACAAGAGAAGTACTAAAAAATAACAGCAAGGAGAATCCAAGAAAATAATGTCACACAAGACAAGTAAATTAGTGAAGACAATAAAAGTAAATGGAACAAAAAATTCCTTTTCTAAAGGACAAATATCAGAGAAACACATAAACTGAAATCAAGCTTCCAAGATCCTAATATATAAATCAACATGACGAAGAAATATTAAAATTTAGGAAGATGTTTAACATAAAGGAGGCAGGAGTTACAATATTTCTATTCATACAATGTCAAATTCACTCTAATTATAATTACAATGAGAATTCGAATTACCTTTTGAATTGGTTAAAGGTATAAACAACAATACAATTAAAACCTATAAAACATTTATATGTTCAAAAATATAGCCTCAAAATACAAAAAGGAAAACTATTTAGAACAAAAAGTAGTTTGCTAATAAACCCCAAAGGTAGGAATACAATAAGACACACAATGATATACTGAGTTAGAAATAATAGCCAACCTTCTCCTTTCCTGCTTTGGAAAAGAATTTCCCACTCAACTAAATACTCTCAGATCATAAAATTATCCAGGCCTTTAGGTAGGTTAGGCTCTCTAACCTTTGGTGTGTAAACCTCAGGATATTTCCCAGAAATGTTGTCTGGGACTGCTCAGCAAAGAACTTTCAGAGAGGGTGCCTGAAATCAGAGAGAGGGAGGGAGGGATATATATATGTGTGTATATATATATGTATATATGTGTGTGTGTGTATATATATATACATATATACATATATACACACACATATATATAACTGTATATATAACTATATAACTTAACTATATATATATATATAGAGAGAGAGAGAGAGAGAGAAAGAGAGAGAGAGAGAGAGAGAGAGAGAGAGAGAGAGAGAGAGAGAGAGAGAGAGAGAGAGAGAGGACAGAGAATACCAAGAGCTACATCTGGCTTCTTTCATTGCATCTCAGTGCATCAAACATGAACTTAGAAGTCTTGTTCACCTGGCCATTGATCTTAGCTGCCTAGCAGAGATGAGGTAAGCTCCTGCAACCCTGCCCACAGAGCACCTACTGCAGAGAGGCCAAGTCCTGGAATTAAGGTATGTGCTTGAAGGTGTTCGTTTGGTCCCTAACTCATTGTCATTACATATTTTGGAAAATATATAGTTGGACACCAACTATATGTTGGTGTCCTTGTTTGTAAGTCTTTTAAAAGGTGTGCACAAACCATTTTAAAGAAAAGTAAGGGAAGACTATTAGGTTCTTCTCATATAATTTTAACTGTCATAAAATTTGGAATATTTGCTTATTTATTTTTATTTATTTATTTTTTATATTTTGCCAGTCCTGGGGTGAACTTCTTTTTTCTAAAAGCAGACATTCTATTACCTGAACCACAGGCACCACTTTCAGCTTTTCTGTTTATGTAGTACTGAGGAATTGAACCCAGGGCCTTGTGCATGCTAGGCAGGCTCTCTACCACTAAGCCACATTCCCAGCTCTGAAATGTTTACTTAAAACACTTAATTATTTCTAATATATTGGTATAAATGTAGCATCAATAATGAACACCAAATTATTTGAATAAATAATTCTAAAAAGTATTGCCTAGGAATTGCACAGTCTATCGCAAGAAAATGTAAAATAATGTCCACAAAAAGTTAGCTGTTACTTTAAAATATTAGTTCCTCAAGTATTGCTTCAAATTTATAAATCAGAGCAGGAAAAGCAATAAAAACAGACCCCCACAAAATATTAGTTCTCAGGCTGAGTTGAAAGTCTCAGGTCTGTTAAAGCTCAGTATGCCATTTAAAATTTATTTGGGTAATGGAAGGTAGCTACACCTACACGATATCAATTTAATGATTTTTTTCCCCCTGCCTGCTGGCATACTTTAATCACATGTATGAGTTCTTATCACTGTCCTGTTCCTTTGCTTTCACTATCTCATTTGTATGCAAATTCTCTTGTAGGCAACTTATTCCTTGGTAAATGCTACCAGTAGATTGAGTGTCTCTGTAATTATGTTCCATCCCTGTCTACCCTATTTGTTTCTTATTTTATCGCCACTGCAGCCCCTGCTTTCATTCCAGGCTTGAATTACAGAGTGGCTCAGGCAGCAATTTTTCTTATGGATGATGGGCTTGCTCTACCTTCCTCTCTTAAACGTATCACCTACTTATGTGGTATTCTTCTAAACTGACAGTGTAGGGTTTGTTCCTTTTTCCTTGTTTTCATTTTCTGGTTTTTTTTTTTAAATCAATTTGTAAGCTATACATCTGGGGGTTCTAGCAGAGATAAGTTGTTTGACTTGCTCACTTAGACTCCTTTCATTCCTTCCCCTAGATTGATTTATGCTATATCAAAATATGAGGTGAAAGTATTTTATCTACAAGCATATGTTTTGAGTTCTTTATAGTAAGGCTGAGAAATCTAATGAAAACATGAGACAGACTTGCCAGGAATAAACATAAACATTACGCATATAGATTTACATATAAATGTAAACAAGATGGTGAATATACCTGTTTTTACTCAGTTATACCAGTGTAGTTGAAAATTGTGTGTGTGTGTGTGTGTGTGTGTGTGTGTGTGTGTGTGTGTGTTGAGTGTGGAGCTTTCAAGTACCATCTGGAGAGTGGAAGAGTCTACTCATGTAGAACACAAACCACTAAGCTAGGGAAGGAAAGGAAATAAATCAAGATGGTAGCCAAAGAATGGAAGCCTTACAGTGGGAGACAACATGAAAAAAAAAATCAGTATCGTGGAGCTATGGGGCCCAAGGGGAAAGTTCTAGAAGAAAAGAAATGAACCCTGTGTCAAACTCTATGGATGTGGTGGCAAACACAGTAACTGAAATTGTTCACTGACTAAACTCTCTGGTGTTAGTAAAAATGAGTGAGATTAGTAAAGATCGTGAAGATTCCAGAGATGAGTGAGTAGGATGGAAAGTGCAGGTAAGGAGGCTCACTACGATTGGCTAAGGAGTGGGAGGTAAGATGCATTGAAGGAAAACAGCACGGAGACACTGGATTCCTCCATTTGGGTTGTCTTACTTTTCTCTATATACCTTCATTCTAAAATGCTCTACCCGATATGTTATAAACCAGAGGCAGGGGAGGCTTTGTTCTTGGTCTTTTGAATGTACAGGCAATTTGAGAAACTACTGAAATCAGAACCTAAAGATAAAGAATATATTTAAAGGATTCCAGAATGTCCATGGGGCTCTTTTAACTGGTCTGTAGGAGGTCAGAAAATAGTGATGGAACCCTTCTCCCTTGGCCACCGTGGCAGTCTTGTTCTGGTGTGTGCCTGGTGACTCCTCAGCATAAATCCCAGGCTCTTCCTCCAGCCCCTGATTGGCCTTACCCCTGCAGCCACTGAAAGAAGATGTCTTGGGTGTCTGCTTTAGTCACTCGCCTCCACACTTTCATATCCTCTATCAACACCTGCACACTTGGGTGTGACCACACACGTTCTTCCTGTTTGTACAGAAAGTGCCATTCAGAAAGCTTGCCAGTGAGAAGGGAGCTGAACACTGCCTCAACGGAAAGAAGTTCAGTTTGGGAACAAAAAGAAAGGAGCGTGTAAATTGGAAGGTAAGTTCAAGGTGGAAAGCATCAGGATCCTCAGGGGTGGAGTTGGTGCCCTGGAGAGGGAGACTTTTAAGAAGCCAGACAGTCCTATGCTTCTCAGGTGTGGGCTGCAGGTGGCATTTCTAACCCTCCCTCATTGAGATTTTCAGCCTTGGTTGGATGGCTGGACCATGAAAAGACCATGGTGGGATGTGATGAGAGCAGGTCATGTTATTTGTGTGCAGGTAGCATGGAAAGGAGCTACACCCTAGAAATGAACATGCTAACAGAGATTTGTGATGCTGATGAGCCTATGGGCCCATGTCTAAAGTTTGTTTAGGCCTTATCTGTACTTCAGTAGGAGAATCCGTGGCACAGCTACCCATTGATTGGTGGATGGCCTTGGTAAGTGACCTCACAGAGGTCTGGAGACAGGAGGAAAGTATAGGTGGTTTAGCCTAAGGCCACTCTCACTTCTGCAGAAGTAACTCAGAATACATGAACTCTTGTGGGGATAATAACACTGTGTTTATATTCTTTGACAGCATATTGTGTGTGCATATTATGTGTGCCTGGTTTGTGAACATACCATGTATTTATGCAAGGCATTAGGTATATATATATCACATATTATATGATACAAAATAACATAGTGACGTTTTTTGTTCTAGAACTGGGCCTTGAACTCAGGATCTGGGCATTGTCTCTTATTTTCTTGCTCAAGGATAGCACTCCATCAACTTGAGCCATATCTCTACTTCTGGCTCTCTGGTGGTTAATTGGCAATAGAATCTTCTGGACTTTCCTTCCCAGGCTGGCTTTGAACTGCAATCCTCAGATCTCAATCTCTTTAATATCCTGGTTTACAGGAGTGAGTTACTAGCACCTAATGTAAGTGACCCAGTTTTGAAACAACAGAAAATGAATAATGTTTATATATGTATTTTCCTTGTTAAGTCTTTCAAATATTAAAATACAATTGTGTTTAGATAAGGGGGGAATCCTTTCTAAATGGAAGATATTACATTAGGAAGAGATTGAAGTCAAATGTTCACAATAACCAATGTCCACAATAACCGAGTGATAGTACACTCACTCTTCTCAAGTATCCATTATAAAAACTAAACAATCTGTTCAAGAAACTCTTCATTCTCTGCTTTTAGCAATAAAAGCACTTGCTCCTTGGTGCAAATTGAGACATTGTTGAAGTACATGAGCCCTTTCCTTCATTGAGACATGTCGAGGTTTCCCTTTTCACGGTCTTAGCAAGATTAGTACAGTGAAAGTAATACAAACCTGCCATGTTCTCAGGGTTGTGGTTTGGCTTCTGTCAACTGCTAGTACTCTGATGTTGCCTGCACTTGGTGTTCAGTTGTGTCATGCATACTTTATAATTGGCATTTGAAAATGGAAAAAAAGTATATATCACTTGTTTGGTAGACTATATGGTTCAAATACCAACTCTAGTGAAATGGAGTTGGACAAGTCAACATATCTTTGTCTCAGTGGTCCCACATCTGTCAAATGGGTACAATCATAGTCCCCATTAAATGAGCAAAATACATGTCAAATATTTACATGATTCGAAAAGTACTTAGAACACTGAAATGTCTCAGTAAGTATTAGCAGTTGTCATCATAATCACTTGTCCTGGTAGTCACCACCATCTTTTATGAAATTAAACTGTTAGTCAAGAAAGGAAATGGTAGGAGGATGGGAAGGTAGGAAATGGGTATATAAAATGGGTTTAAAAGACCCTTAGAATCAGAGCAATGACACAGCAGTCCTGATGTTGCACAGGAGTAGAGAGCAACTACCAGAGAAAGGAGCCCAGGATACTGCTCCTTGTCAGGCCCATTTATGAGATGAGCAAGCAGCGGAATCTGTGGGCTACATCCCAATTGCTCACATCCATGGTCCATATCCATGTGCCTGGCAGCCTAGACAAGAGTTACCTGTAACTATGATCCCAGGAGATAGCAGGGAACATGCGTTTAGTGCCTGCCTCTCACAAGTGAAGCAATCTGCCTGGGGATTTGACACATTCTTTCATTTTACTGCAACTGAGTCCTTGTGATTCTGTCTGAGAAGAGGTTAATAGACATTTGAAGGATGCAGAGCTTAGAAATGGCTGCATTGAGAGATCTGACTCTCCCCAAATCCTATGCCCCCACTGGCCTTGCATCACCTCTGCAATATGAGTTAGTGTTACTAAAACACAACTGATGAGGAGAGTCAAGTCCCGAAGAATTCAAGAAATGATTTCAAAGTCACAGTGACAGTGAGTCTGAGAGGTGTGTGTGTGGGGGGGGGGTGCAGTGGGAGGCTGGATGCTTGGTTTTATTTCATTGTTCAAAGAAAAGAACCCTAGATTGGCAACCTGCCTCTTGAGGTTTATAGATACAGGATCCTGTCACAAATCACTTTTATCTTTCTCACTTCAGTTTCTTTATCTGTCAAGTGGGTCTAATAACCAACCCTCCAAGGTACATGGGGTTTTCTAGGGGCCCACTGAGGCTCCATATATAAAATGCTGTAACATTATTTCTGATTCATGTGAGGGAATAATGTTGGAAGTTACTTTCAGGAAAGGCAGGTTGCAAAGAAAGTACAGATGAGGTTGGTTCAGAAGGGCATGCCCTTGACTATGATTTAACTCCTTTCAAACGGTTCCTTTGTTCTCTCTGCCACTGGTATTTTATTCTATTATGTGTTGAAGTATTCCCATCTATGGAAATCTAGTTTGTTCTTGAGTTTTGGATTTTATAAATTAAATTCCAGGGATTGTTCTTCTCCACTTGTTAGTACAACCATCCATCCTCATCTCTCTATTTTGGTAAACTTAATAAGCAAAGGATATTATCTCCTTTTTGACTTGGTCTTTGTTTGATTATTAGTGAACTGATTCTCAAAGTATCAAACCATAGATTTGAGAAATTGCTAAAACCATGACTCCTCATCCATAATACAGCTCCTTCTAAAATGAAATCGCATCATTTTCTAGTGATTAAAATAGAAGCAGGTGTTTGTGTACAAATATAAACCTATTAAGAAGCATCTTGCATAATATTCTTCTTTGTAGCTTTTATCTGTGCTAAAAATGGGAGGTTATAATGAATACAAGACAACTAGACTCTTGCAATAACTAATAAACATGACAATTTGATTTATTCCTGCTCCTCCGCTATAGCCTGTTGACAGATTTTTCTTTATGGAAAAATTACCATGGTTTAAATCTCTATTGTATGGCACTTAATTCAATCGACAATATGTTACCAATTAGATCCTGCTTAAACTACCATCAGCCAGCAGAAAGGGAACATGTTAAATAGGAGGACAATCAGATAACTAGTAAAGTGCTCTGTGGCCACTTTCTTGGGGCCAAGGAGCAGTGCTGAGATAATAAAGAGGAAAGGGGCAAATTGAGCATTTACTTCCCCCATCATGAACAGAGAGATTGTTTCCAGCTCTCCTGTAATCATGCAAAGAGTTTGTATTTGAGGTGATTGTTGTACAAGTTGCTAGTCTAGCCCTCCGTCATCCTTCTGGAACCTGGAACCTGCTGACAAATTTGTCAAATGAAAGCCCTTCTACTTCCAGGACTTCTCTTTTGGGGATGCCTGACTTCCCCCAACTCTTGGGTGTTGGCCACAGTAAGAGATAAATCTTAAGTAGGGGGAAGCCCCTCTCCCTATTTTCCTCTTGAAATCGGGTTGTATTGGGCAGTACTACTGTTACCAAAAGAGAAATTGAGGTGATCTATGCTCAACAATATCAAGTGATTAGTTTTAAAACAGATGGTGCTTGGTGCCAGTGGCTCCTGTTTGTAATCCTAGCTACTGAGAAGACTGAGATCTGAGGATGGCAATTTGAAGCCAGCTTGGGCAGGAAAGACTGAGACTCTTATCTCCAGTGAACCAGCAAAACACTGGAAGTGGACCTGGGTTCAAGGGAAAGAGTGCCAGTTCTAAACTTTATAACTTCAGGGGGCTTGGAGATAGTAGGGAGAGGTAAGCAGGAGAAAATGAGAGATGAGGTAACTGTAACAACACCTTACTTATGTAACTGTAACCTTCCCCCCCCCACCCCGCCCCTGGCTTATCAGCATTTCAATAAAATATCTCTTTTTTTAACTAAGGGATAGCTCCCAGGCCCTGAGTTCAAGCCCTAATACTGCCACAAAACAAAAAAAAAAATCCTGAGCAGAAACCATAAGGATAATAGTCTGATGGTCAGGTGGCAAGAGCCAGAAATACCATTCCAACAGGGATAGAAATGCAGCAACCATCTTGCCCACATAATATGGCCACTATTACAGGTATGGCCTCATGTGTTTCCACACTGGGCTGTAGCAGAGAGAAGGTTGAGAATTTGGGCCTCATGCCTGCCCCTAGGAAAAGGTCAAACCTGTCCACTGGGTTTCAGGCCTTACATTCCAAAAGCTATTTACAATAAGGTGTCTCCCCAAAACTTTCCTGTGGGGTAGCACAGGAAAGCTGGTGGTTGGTAGTTACAGTAAATAAAATAAAATAAAATAAACCATGAATATCTTCTTCCCAGTCCTGTCCCAGCTTCTGGGACAGGTGGCTTGTTCTAAATGGGTAAGATCTAAAGTTGGGTGGGTTTGTATAGATAAAAGTACAAAGGGGGGAAATTGGGAGACTGAAAGTCCCATCCCTAATTTCCTTAATTCTCCTGTAGTTACTTTGCTTTTGTGGCTGCGAGTGGAGCATGAAATGATAGAATATCCTTAAGGATCACTTTAAATTACACTGATGGGCACTGGGTTCTCTTCTATACCACACTGGACATTTTGGTGGACATTTTCTGAGTTACCACAGTAGACACTACACATTTCTTTTTTTATTCTTTAAGTAATCAGATATTATTTATTTCTTTAACATATGGAGAATGAAGGCTTTAAGACAACAAACGATCCGCTCACATCCATAGATAAGGTGTGAGGTTCAAACCTGGCTTGTCCAACTTAAAATCTGCCCCATCAGCCCAAGCTGGACTCAGAGTTTACACCACACAGCCTCAGCATATGTGGCCTGTTTTGCATATGAAATCTCTTTCCTCTACGACTTCGTTGTGTGTGTGTGTGTTATGTTTGTGTATGTGTGTTTATGTATGTGTGTGTGTACGAAAATGTATGTATGCATGAATGTGTGGAGTGTACTCCCCAGGCACACAATTAGGAAGAAAGCTGAAAAGGGTTCAGAGGAAAAACCTCCCAGATGTTATAACTTTGCCTGGGCTATCCCTGTTTTTGAAATACCGTGAAAATATTTTCTAAAGCAAAGATCAAAGGACATATGGTCTGACTCATGGGTTAACAAAGGGAAAGAGATTTGAATTGTGGAATATCTGGGACATTCTGAGATGTGTGGCTACAATTATTACCAGAGCACCTTGGAAAGCAGGTAGTACTTCAGGAAACACCATGAAATACTGTGTTAAATCGCCTTCTCAAAGCTAGGACGGATTTTACTAACAGAAATGAAGACAGCTTTACACATCAGCATAGAAGTGAAGGCCATGGAAACAGCAAAGATGTTTACCTATGTTTGCATGGTCTATAAAATTGTTAGAAATCATGAGCAGCCTTTATATGCAAATTCTCATGGCAAGAATAGAAAAATACAAAAGAGGATCTAATTCGCATGAAAAAAGCACCAAAATTTAAATAGCTAGAAAAGCTTTAAGAGGAAACACACACACACACAGCCTACCTTTAAAAAAAGTTACAAACGCTACTGAAAGAAAGAAAACAGAAAACATAAATGTGGGAGACTTGGCATCAATTCATTTATATGTGAAAAATAAAATTAAGATTCCCTTGCATCCATGGTGGAAATTGGACTTAACATTTTAACCTAAGAATAGTCATGATTATTTTGATACAAGAAAAAACAAGAGGGTGCAATGCTGGCTTTGCTGGGCACAAAACTTCTGTGGTTACCTTGTTCCCAATGGGTAAACACACTGCTGAGAGAGAAGAGGAATAATGTAAGTCCACTTGCATCCATGTATATGCAAGTTTAGCATGCAAAAAAGACTCCTCTTTATATTAGTAAGATCTAGAATGAAGACAGTAATATCAAATGTGGCAGACCCTCAGGTGACTTGATTCTTTGTCTTAAGTGGACATGTCTTCTTGCACCTTCCTTTCCTGGACCCTTGCCACAGCTTGTTCTCTTATTCCCATCTCATTGGCTATTTTTCTGAAGTTTCCATAGAAGACCCCAGTCTTCTAATTTCTCTGTTTTGTTTACTTTTTTCTTTCTTTTTTGGGGGTCGATTGTGGGGCTTGAACTCTGGGCCTAAGCATTGTCCCTGAGCTCTCCAGCTCAAGGCTACCACTCTACCCCTGGAACCATAGCACCACTTCCTGTTTTCTAGTGGTTAATTGGAGATAAGAATCTTACAGACTTTAGTTCCCATGCTGGCTTTGAACCGTGATCCCCAGATCTCAGCCTCCTGAGCAGCTAAGATGAGGCTTGAACCACTGTGCCTGGCTGTTCTGTTTACTTTTATTCCCAATGATTAGGTTGAATACCACCCTAGTAATTCCAATAGTGCTCAAGCCCATATCCCACCAGGCTTTTGAACATATATTAAGGCTTGTGATCTAAGCACATTCAAGCAGATCTATAATTATCTATGAATCTGACCTTGTTTCTCCTGTAGCTTTATCACATCTCATTCCTCTTGTGCTGGTCCAGCACCTTGGCACCATTCTTTACTCCTTGCTTTCACATCTGTTCCATCAACACATCCTGTCTGTATATCCTTTGTCCTGTATTCAGCATTTAGTCACTTCTCATCATTTCCTCTACCATGCTGGTCTAAGACCCTGTGGTCTCTCACCTGTTCTCCAAACTGGCCTTTTTTTTCCACATCTGGCCTCCTTCCCATTGCTCTCAGCACAGACCCAGAGGAATTCTTGTAAACTTAAGTCATAACATACGACTACTCATAACCCTCCAGTGGTTTCCTATCTCACTGTTTCATTGTCTGCTGATGAACAAGCAATTAGCTAAAACCATGGGGGCTTTTGATTTTGCTCAAGACATCATAGGGCAGAAATTTGGGCAGTTTGGAGCTGGATGAGCTGGAGGATCCCCATCCATCCACAGGTCTAATGCATAGACCCCTGCCCTCTTTTCCTCCTTCTTGTGTGTCATCTCATTTTCTAGGTCTCTCTCTGTCTCTGTCTGTCTCTCTGTTTCTGTCTGTCTTTCCACTTCTCTCCTTTCCTCTCTTCTCCTTTCTCCTTCTCTTCTCTATGTTCAGCTAATGGTCATCACCACTAGTTGTACTTTTCTAGAGTGACTGGCTATTAAGAAGCAGGAAGCAAATGACATACCAGTTAAGGGATCTTCCCCAACCTGACAAATCACTCTTCCTTCTATTTAATTCTCTTGTTCAAAGCAGTTGCTACACATGCACAGTTTCAAAGAAGGTGAGAGGGACACTGATTCATGATGCCATGGCCGTCTTTGGAAATGTAGTAGATTGCAATCCACTACATATAGTAAGTAGATTGGCACTCCTTCCTGTATCTAAAAGTTATCTGTCACTTCTCTCAGTTATTTCTGCTCAATGCTAATTTCAGAGAGGTTTTCTCTGACCACCCCATATAGAATACCCATCCAACCCATCCGTGTTCTCTAAGCACCATCCAACATATATATGCTATCATTTGGCCTTCCTATTAGCATCTAAGCTCCACAATTCTAGTAGGCACTTATTAGACATTGCATTGGTTAGAATTGTGGATGGGTCTTTTCATTTTTTTGCTTTTGTTGTTTTTGCTATATTTCTACAAAGTGAAAAACATGCATTCACTACCTAGTTATTTGTTTCATTGTCTGTATATAAATGGTAGTTTAAGTCCAAACGGTAAGAAAAGCATCATGTTTGACAAAAGGAAAATTGAGAAAGTCCTACCAATTAAACCTAATCTCTTCTTTCAATTGTGAAAGAAGATTAAACAGAAAAAAAGGCCTAGTAGCATTGGCTTTGTTCTATTTTTTTCTAGATCCGAGTGTTTCCCTGTTTTATTTCATTCATTTATTTTTTTAATTGACACAAAATTGTGCATATATGTTTATACAATGTGATACTTTGGTCTGTATATACATTGCACAATGGTTAGCTCAAACTATTTAGTATACACATGATTCATAGTCCCATTTTTGTGGTAAGAATACTTAAACACTTCTTCAGTAGCTTTTAAGTAAAGAGTATGCTACTCTTTGCCACAGACTACCTGCTGTGCTATGGGTCACATGAATCAAGAACCCTAACAGCATTCTGTGGTCTTCGATTGGCAACCAGTTCTCCACAATCTTCTGCCAGATGTTTTGGGTGAGGGATTGAACAGTACTCTCTCAGAACAAGTGGAATGCCCAAGAAACTTTCCAGGCAGGTGTTCTGCCTCACCCTGGCTCTTTCTGTTTGATGGCTAAGTGGCTGACAGCTAGCTTGCTCTATAGAAAGGGATAGCATACAGATTCAGTGTGCCAATATATGTGCTCTTCTTAGGACAGTGTCTGGCTATAATAGGTACTCACTAAACAGTAACTTTTAATATTACTGTTTCCTTCTAATGCATGCGGAGCACATAGCTAGAATTTGACAATGTTTATTTACTTGCTCATTCCCCGGAGTGCAAAATGGTGACAGGGCACTAGTTCTTAAGAAATCTATTTCAGTAGGCAGCCTCTCCCAGGGGAATTGCAGTAACATCATATCATTAATACTGACCTGAAAAATCATACTCATTCGCATAGCTTAGTGGCTGGGAAATCACTGTGGACACAGTGAACCAACCGTTCGTCAGTTTGGTTAAAAATAGCCCAGTGCATCCTAGGGTCTGAGTTTCACAGGATTAATAGGCCGTCCTGTTATAAGTCCATCTTTTCATTTTTTAAATAGCATATCTATGTTCTGAGGCTCAAAATAGTACTATGGAATTTCTGGCCATTAATTTTATGAGTCTATTCAATCTTTAATGTTGTCTGGTCTGTAATTATGTTTTTCTGTACTTTAGGAGAGGCTTGACGATCTTTGTTTTAGAAGTGAAGGGCAAGCAGTTAACCTTTTTAACTGGAAAATGTCCTCTGTTGTCTCAGCTGCTCTATGCCTCAATTGAGTTTCCTGCAAGGCCACAGGAGCTCCAGGAAGCTTTGTGGGAAGCCAAAAGCCCATGGTGCATTAGCCGATTTAGCTCACAAATCTCCAGAAGGACTCCAGGGAATCCCAGGTAACATTCTGGCACCTGTAGATGAAACTACCCACCATGTACCTAAGGGGTTTTACTACTGGATCAACACAACTATTGGGCGTTGTAGGACAGCCATCCATCTGCATGTCTGAGAGTGATTGGGGATTACAATCTAGGCTACCTCTTATTCACCAGATGAAGGGAGGCCCTTGTTTCTACTTCTCACAAAGACATTATTAGCATCCCACCAAGCCCTGTACTCCTAGGGTACATGCTAAGGAGCAGGTTTCCCTTGCTTTGTCCACAGGATAGGCTTAGTTAGGTAAGGGAAGTGGCTTGTCTAGGTGCAAACAAGTGGAATAGTATGGAGCTTCACCCACAGGATGTTTCTGAACACATCAGGTTTCAGAAGGGTGATTCCTGCAAGTTGAGAACCTAGTCATAGGTTCTCAAGCTAGTCATAAATATTGTTAAGCTTCTAGAAACTTCTGGCAACTTTGTATGTCTTCTCTCAGTTTGGAAACAATTGTCTATCCTTTCTGTTGTATGTGCTACATTTTCTGGATTGATGGGACACTGCTGAGTGTGGCCCACTGGCACCCTTTAACTATGACATGAAAAATACAAGCTATATTTAGCAATACTACACACAAGCCAAATGTGAAGGTTTAGACCAGGATGCAGATCCAGCTGAATTTTCTAGTACAAAGGAATATCAGTCACAGAGCACTTCCTGTATGCCAGGTAAGCTATGTGACTAGTGGCAAGTTACTTGTCTGAGTTTCAAGATCTACTTTTAAGTAAACTAGGGATAATCATGCCTCTCTCATCCAGGTTATTGTGAGGATTTAATGAGGTTATACATCATAAATTTAGAGTGAGCAGAACATTTACATCCTGGGGCTACATCAACTTTCACACATCAATTACTTAGAAGAACAAGTAAATTAGACGTATTGGGAAGTGGGTTAATTCTTCAGACTGGTGGAGCATTTTGTAATAACAATAGTAATTTTCTAAATGGCTCTGAGTAACCTGGAAAGAGCATGCATGAGGCACAGGCCACGTTGTTTCCCAGAGAGTAAATTACCCACTGGAATGGCTGACCATTACTTGTTCATAATGTGGAGTGTTTTTATATATACACATACACACTTAGTTATAACTCAACTGCCAGGAAAATTACAAGACTGCTGATTTTGCTTACGTAGCTGAGCTTTTGTCTGGAATGAAGTATCAGATAGATCACTTAAATTTTATATTTGGCTGGTTGTTATACCAGGAAACACCAATCCAGAGAACTTGACGAGTGGGTTCACATGCAAGTGATATGATGATGATCATTCTGCATTTCTCTAGGACTTTGTAGAGAGAAAAAAATTACTAGAAACCAAGGGCTGGTGGTTCAATTCTGTGAGCCTAGCTACTCAGGAGGCTGAGATCTGAGGGTTGAGGTTCAAAGCTAGCTTAGGCAGACAAGTCTGAGAGACTTTTCAATTAACCAGGAAAAAGCTAGATATGAGTCAAATGGTGGAACAACTGAGATCACAATGCCCTGAGAAAAAGCCCCTGAGTACACACCCAAAATTAGTCACTAGAGAATTTTGTTTTAGAATCCCATCTAAATAGTGATTACTGCCTTATTTGTCCTGGTGACAACGTAAATGACATACTGGGAACACCTGGAAAGTGGCAAGGCTGTTAGCTATGACACTGAGTTCTCTTAGCTCCGTACATGATGGGACTCATGCTCAGGATATTGAAGACAACAGATGGACTGGAGATGCCTTACTGTTGGTCCTAACCTCTGACCCCACTCCCTTTCTTTCCCCTCTAAAAAATGTGTCTACAGGAAAGAAAAACAAATGAACTGTCTCAATGCAGAGGCCTTTGGGGTCATCCATTCTAGTCACACTCTCTGTTACCAGCTCATTTTGATAAGTAGTCATTGATTTCATTCCATAGCTCCGGTAACAGAAGCTTCTCATGCCTTCCTCAAAAACTGGGGAGTACCTGAAGGTCCTTTATTTCAAACCGAAACCTCTGCCATTTTGACCCCAGAGTCTTGTTTTCCCTGCTCGTGTCACAGGAGATAAATCTAAGCCTATGAGATTGTCTTAGGCACAAGGTCATAACTCTTTGCCTTCAGTCTCCTCAGGGCCAAATAACAATAACCAGCATTTATGAATCTCTTGTGGCATGGGTTAGAAGCGGCAAGCTCTGGGAAAAATCATCGCCTGAACTTGAGATTGACCTTTCTTCAGTGGGTCCCTCTGGTCATCCTTAACTGACCACAAAAGCCTCAGCTGCCTCTTGGGAGTGTTTCTTGAGATTGGTGAGTTGAGAAAGAGAAAGTGAGCCAGCAAGATAAGAAAGAGGATCTACGTGCTCCATGATCCTCATTTTCTGCTGAAAGCCAACTCTTGCCAGAGGAGATCCAGGGTTCTCTATGCCTCTGGGTAAAACATATCAACATCTAACAGGGAGTAGAAACCTGCTTGGGTTTGACTCTTCTTAGCTGTTATTTTATTCTGAGGTTCAATAAGGTGGGCATGGAGGCGTGGGTGAGGCTCACAGGTCAGGCAATCCAGGCTGGGGGTCAGGAAGTGAACTCTAGGTTCCAGAATCCTGGATATTCTCAGTATCTGATATATATTTTGTTTCCTTTATTCTTTATATATTCATGTTCATAATTTAAAACAGTGCACCCGATCTTCACTTCTTATTCTATAAGTGCCTGATCATAATACTCCTGTATGTATTTATGGGTATTCACTTCTTCATCACTACTCACACTCCTCAACTTGTATTTGTTTTCAGATCAATGTTTACTGTTTATTTTGTTTTGAAGTCTCAATCAAATCTTCATGACCTGTGTGAAGACTGAAATCAAGGCCCTACCTGAGGATAATGCTCATGAGCCCTGGGCTGGTCAAGAACCCAGAAGCAAGCGGAATTTTTCTTGCTTTGTTTTCATACTCTAGTATAATAACCTCTAGTGTGGTTCTGGCTGTGGCACCATGTAGTCTCTTGGACCTATGCTGTCTGAACTATGGCTAATAGAGGAAACAATTTCACTCCTCCCCACTCATGCCTTAGAGCAAGGATATTAGAATCAGGAGAGACCATGGATGTAAGTCACAGTAGGAGTCTACTGTAGTGACAGAAGAGAACAGCAGAAGTAAACATTCTAATCAAAATGGGGGGTAATGTAGGCTGGTGATCCTGGGTTTGGAACAACTGAGTCACAGACACATTCCGTGACTGGATGCCCTGCCACTGCAGACCGGGATGGTGTGTATGGTTTTGCTCACTCATGGAGAGACCTGACAACCACTGAAGCAAATCCATATGCATGAAAACCCTATTTGCATCTTGGACTTTACACAGCCTTAATTACTAATCCCCTCCTTCCTCAGTGTGTTCTACCTTTTCACATAGAAAGAACTGAAAACAAATATAGAAATAAAATGTTCAACAATCAGAAGCAGAAATGAGAAAACAATTGATTTAAGAGATGTTTGCTCCCTCCCAAAAAATTCCCTGGGTCTGCTAGCTACATTTTTTTTTAATCACACACTTACATTTCTACATTTCTTATGTACTAATTTTGAGTTTCTCAGGGATGAAATAGTATTTTTGAAAGAAAAATAATTATGGCAAGTGTTAAAGATTAGGGAGCCATTTTCCCTTAGTGAGTTACCAATTTCCCTGGAGTAAGGTAAGTGTCTTAGAAAGCAACATGAACTCTTACCATTGAGCAAATTACTGCGTCGATGCACTAACAAGGACCCCAGTGGGTTGGAAGAGTTAATTCAGTTTCCCAGTGCTCAGAGCCTAATCCCTGGGTAGCATTTTTTGCTCTGTGAGACTTTGGATCTGTGTTCATCCACATCTATTTCTGTCTTCTAAGAATGGGCACTTCTTCAAGAGTAGAGCCCATATCTTTACAATCATCACTGGCAGCTGGCCCAGCCTCCTGCTCCTGAGAGTCCTGTAAATACTCTTTGGGTTTCTTGAATACAACATTCTCTGCCACTGATCAGTGCCCAAACCATCCTGTTAATGTCCTTGTGCCTCTCTGCTGAGATGGTGTCACTATTTCCCAACAAACTACCCAATATGAGAGTGGACAGGCAGCTATTTTTCCCCCTAACGATCCCATTGTCACATTTGCCACATTGTTGTTTCGTTCGACATAGGCAGTACACACTCAATTTAGTTGACTATGCTTCGCACAGTTGTCCAGTACATAGCATTTTCATTTTCTTCTGTGGTAACTCAAAGCTATTAGATATTAAAAGTCAAACCTAAGAGCTCAGTCCATTCCTGGTAGGTCAGGAACAATCGGATGTGACAGAGTACGGAGGGATGGTCCCACGTACATGCACAAAGCCCTCATTGGGTGATTTATCAGCATCATCAATGTGGTCAACCATGCCCTAGTAGTCTTGGTCCCTGTCTCCTCTCCCCTGCTCCAGCCACCCAGGTCTTCATTCTACTTCAAGTCTTTACACTTTGCCTCAGTCTGAATGATTTAGTTACTCCCTAAGGCCTGCTCTTACATTCGCCTTCCTCAAGGCAACAATCCACTTCGTGCCATGCTCAATACTTCCCACAATTACTACTTTCTTTCCATCCAAATGATGTCTTCATTTGGTAGACCTTGACTCTTGCTCTCCCTCACCTCTACTGTCATTTTCCCAGCGGAGATTTCTTCTTATTTAGTGTTGATCAAGTAGGCATGCTAGGTACTGAGCACTTTGAGGTACTAGGGAAACAAAGCTGAGCAAATGAGGCAAATTCAATCCCTGCTCCAAGAGGTTGTTGGTTTTTTTTGTTTCTACTCTTTTTGTTTTGCCTCCTATGCTCAACATGCTAATGTTTTGATGCTTCAACTTTTTTTTTTACTTGTCAACCATAGATTATGTTTACAGAATCTTTAAGAAGGATGTTAACATTGTATTCAAAAATACCATCCCTTTCCTGTCTACACTCCTGGACCCCAATATCTTGCATTTGTATTGTTATCTTTATTTTTCTTTTATTTATGTTAGTAATTTAAAATAGTGTACCCAATCTCCATTTCTTATTTCATCTACTTCAGATTATCTCTCTTCTCCTCCATATTTATGTAATTTTAAAGGACGTGCACAAAGGAGTTGTCAGTTTATGAATACAGTGCATCTTGATCAATGTCATCCTTTTTAGATTATTTATAGGTACTCTTCCCCTCTTTTTCTCCTCCACACCACCTTCCCATATTTGTTTCCAGATCAATGTTTGTTCTTTATTTTGTCTTAAAATCTCCATGACTTGTACATAGACTCGATGAAGTCCTGAGGAGTGTGATCATGAACCCTTCAAGGATCCAGAAACAAGGTGCAGTGGACTTTCCCTTTGTTTTCATTCTGTAGTATTGCCCCATTTTAGTTTGCTTTTTTTGTGAATTATGGTCTTATTACACATTTGTGTTTATTATCTATCCTTCCATCTGATTCTCAGAGTTTCCAGATGATGTTGTTTTCCTTCCATTACTTGCCCTTGTGATTAATTTTTCCCTTGTGGCTCTTCTATTACAGTTTTCTTTTCCCCTAGAGACTTTGACTCCCGATTCCCCCAGTTCCACCACACAAATTTCTACCTTTCCTGCACTAGTTGCTGTTAAGTGTGCGATGCAATTGTGCTTTTTTCCTGCTGCCATCATGACTCTAGATTGGAAACACAGAACCACCATATTAATTCAATTTTGGTTATCTGGAATTTCTTCCCAAATACCTTGAGAGAAAATAATGTATGGAAAATTGCTTTTCTAAGATCTTTACTTAGAAAAATGCCATTATTGATTCCCCACAGATGACTGGTTAGATATAGAAGCCTTTGGAAGTTTCTTTGTTTCCTGTCTACTCCGGCCCATTAAAAAAATGTGTCTAAGCATAGTTGTCTTTGCACTAATTGTTCTAGGCACTCAGGAAACCGTTTAGAGCTGAAGATTTTGTCCTAAGCTTTGAAAATATTTCTTTGATATGTTTTTCATTTCCAACTCTATGTATGATGAAACCTTTGAGCTGAGTTTCTAGGATCTCTCAAATAGTTTTTGATTTTTAAAAAATTTCTCCTGTATTCTGAGAGTAAAGAGAGAAAGTTCTTTGCTTTATTTTCTAGTCCTTTAAATTAAAAAAAATCTAAATATCTTTATTTCTTTTTCTCAGCACTTGGTTCTAACATTCAGGATAGAATAGTTTCTTCAAAATTCTCCTGATATGTTAATCAAAATGATTTTTAATGTTGTTTTCTGTTTCCTAATTGTCTTTCTTTTTTCTTTCTTTCTTTTTTTTCCTGAGTGAATCCTACTGGCTATTCTGTTTCAAGCTGCCATTCATTTTACATGCCTGATGTTCTTGGTTTTTCATTTCTCTTTAAGAGAAAAGGATTAAGTTAATTGGAGTTTTTCAGGACCTACTGTTAGTAGGTCTCTGGGCTCAGACATTTTTAGAACTGTGCTGGGGATGATATCTACAAGGAAATTGTCTTTAGGTTGGTGATGATGACTCGCAACCATCTTCAACACTTCTAGTACTAAAATGAGGAAGGCTTTTTTCTAGGACTCTAAGAAACTTGCCTACTGTTTGATAACTGGCAGATAAAGGATCCAAAACTCTGAACTGAAGTCTGTGTGGTAAACATTTGTTCTTATTTTACAAAGCTACCTCTATTTCAGTGTAAGTAGAAATCTGTGTCATAGGACTCATTAGCTCTACTTTCTTGTGAATATATAGACTTTCATAAGCTGCACGTTGAACTCTGTACATTTCTACCTAGGTAACCAGCTGATATTTTTTTCCTCTTAAGCAATTAATCTACTCCCTGCTATTAAAGAAAATGAGATAATTAAATTTCAATCACAGAAGGCATCTAAGCAGAATGAACAGTTTTGAAGGAATATTGTGCTATAGAACTGGTAGAAATAATTTATCCTGGGGTTGGTTGCATCATTGGTATGGGAATTTTTAAATTCTCTTTACTTTACTAGAGCATAAAAAAATTTTGAGGGTCAGGAGTTTGGCCTAGTGGTAGAATGCTTGGCTAGCATGCATGATAATCCAGGTTCGATTCCTCAGTACATAGAAAAAGCTGGAAGTGGTGCTATGGTTCAAGTGGTAGAGCTCTAGCCTTGAGAAAGCTCAAGGAAAGTGCTTAGGCCCGGAGTTCAAGTCCCATAACTGGCAGAAAATATTTTTAATAATAAAAAATTTAAAAAATTCATCCTAACTCCAAGAGTTCCTTTTGATTATAAAGGTTGTGATTATTTTATATCTAGTGTTTTTGAGAAACTCTTTGAAAATACATAATGCTTTATTAGAAAAAATACCCCTAAAATTCAAAAGTAAGCATTTATTAATCACACAGGGAAATAGCACTGTTTTTTTCTTTATCTTTATCTTTTTCTTTTTCCTGCTAGTCCTGAGGCTTAGACTCAGGTCAGGCACTGTCCCTGAGTTTTTTTTTGTTCCAGGCTAGCATGCTACCACTTAAGCCACAGCTCTATTTCCAGATGTTTTTGGCAGTTAATGTAATTGGAGATAAGCATTCCACACACTTTTCTGCCCAGGTTGTGATCCTCAGATCTCAGCCTCCAGAGTATAGAATCACAGGAGTGAACCACTGGTTCCTAGCTAGCATTGGTTTCTTCATTTAATATTCCACCATTTCCTGGGAAAGAATATTAGAGGTTCCATAAAAATATTAGAGGTTCCACCATCCAGTGGTTCATCAGTTTGATTCACATTGGATTCAAATAAAGTTAAATAATTCTCTTTCCTGCAGGTCTTCTCAGATCCTTTAATTGCTAATACATTTGGGAATCTACAAGGGACAATTGGAAAATGTTATTTGGGAAATGCACAATTCAGAAAATTCAATTTTGAGAAATACTGACTTAATTTATTAAAGAGCCAGTTTCCTCTCTTCTTTTCTTTCTTCTCTTCCTCTGCTTTATCTCCCCTCCTTACCCTTCCCTCTTTTCCCCTCTTCTTCTCTTCCATCTTTGATATATACTTGCACTCAATTACCCATACCACAGTGCTAAGGCACCATGCAAAGTTTCACAGGAGTGTGCGTGTCACACACGCACACACACACACACACACACACACTCTCACACACACACATGCACACTCTAGAACTTTGGCTGGACAATCTCATTAATGTATCTTCTATATTCTCTGCCTGTCTTGAATGGCTATCTCTTAAAATTGCCCTACACATTCTTATGTGAACTGTATTTTAAATATCTTCTTTTCCTCAAAATGTTGACACCCTACCACATTAGCCTTTTGTGAGAAATGAATTTATAAAATGACAACCTATCTAACATGTGAAGTTGATAATAAGCAAATGTGATGTAAATTTTCTGATGTTAGAGGGTTCCTATACAATCATCTCAACATTTAATAAACAGCCCTCTACTGTGGTAAAAATTAAGGGTTTCCAACCACTTGAGCACTAAACTGAGTTCATGTGAGAAGAAAAACTTTATTATTATTTTGCTTATGTGAGTATGTTGTTGTTTTTACTGGGATCTTGAACTCAGGGCCTAGTTATTAGTTTTCTTCCTCAAGGCACTCTACCACTTGAACCATAGCTCCATTTCCAGATTTTAGGTGATTAATTGGAGATAAGAGTTCATAGACTCAGGCTGGGCACTGGTGGCTCACACCTGTAATCTTAGCTACTCAGGAGGCTGAGATCTGAGGATCAGGGTTCAAAGACAGCCTGGGCACAAAAGTCCATGAGACTCATATCCAATTAACCACCAGAAAACCAACAGCAGCATTGTGGCTCAAAGTGGTAGAACAGTAATCTTGAGCTGCAAAGCTCAAGGCTAGTCCCTAAGCCCAGAGTTCAAGCCCCATAGTGGACATTAAAAACAAAAAAATTAGGGGCCGGGAGTTTGGCCTAGTGGTCAAAGTGCTTGCCTAGCATGCATGAAGACCCGGGTTCGATTCCTCGGTATCACATACATAGAAAAAAGCTGGAAGTGGTGCTGAGGCTCAAGTGGTAGAGCTCTAGCCTTGAGAAAGTCCAAGGACAGTGCTCAGGCCCTGAGCTCAAGCCCAGGACTGGCAAAAAAAAATTAAAGACTCCATCTGGACTACCTTCAAACCACCGTCTTCAGATGTCAGCTTCCTGAGTAGCTAGGATTACAGGCATGAGCTACAGCACATGGCTAAGAAAAACAACTTTAACATAATGTATGAGAGTACCAAATAAGAATTATCTCCATTTGTAGCAAAAATTTGACTGATACCTCTAAAACCCCAGACCATCTTGGTTAGTTGGTGGTATCATTGCTCACCAGTCTGCTTAGGTAAGAATTTCAAAACCATCCCCACTCTAGGTAATGTCCTCTCTGATTTGAACTTCACCTTTCTCCACTGGCCAAACTCATTCCTTTAAGACCTGCTTGAAGGCTTTGACTAGGTCAGACACCCTCTAAGTCAATTTATTCACCCAACAAATATTTGTTGTAGCAGGCATAACTTAGGATTGCTGGAAAGTATGCAAAACTATGACAACTTCACCTACCTGAATTCACCACAGGAAGCCACTGCTATAGCTACATAACCTCTCTTTCTTCATTCTTGCCATCTTTAGAATTTTACCTTCGCACCTAAACCTGAACATGAATATATTCACCATCTACAGATTATTTTAAAAAGCTAAGGTTTAGTGAAGGAATTTTCAATCTCACAATAATTTTCTGAAGGTATATTTGAATTGTCTCAAGAACTTAAAGGGAGAAATTTGTTTTCTCTTTTCAGATAAATGAGAGCCTTTGAACTTCAAGCCTCTGGTTTGATAGGTATTCACAGAAAACATAAACAGATAAAACAAATAAGAACCTTGTGGAGGAAGGCAAGGCAGCTAGACTACTAAGTTACTTCCCAAATTTTATTTTGACTGTAACTTCATTTAAAACATCCTCGAGTGTAATGGTTGCTGTGGCTGACATTGAGTTAAGAATTAACTTAATGTGTGTTAAGGATGACAAAAACTCATAATGGAGATTAAATTCTGCCATTTAGTTACTTACAGCATGTGTCCAGTCAGACAGCTTGTGGAAACATGCTTTGGACCTAGAAAGCTAAGTTTTCATCTATTTCTATTTAGTTATCTTCCATGGTTGAGTGTAGCCTCTCTATGAAGCTTCTTATCAAGATCTGATCAAATTTCCTTTGACATACTCATTGTTAAACATGATCTCCCATGTGACTGGATGATATCCTTCTGATGCCAGGTTCTTTTTATTTCATTCTGATGACTTGGTTTTGATGCTTGCTTACCTGTTTTTCTTATTTTATATTTTATGGTTGGGGTTACTTCTCACATATTGATACCCCTTCTCATGGTTTTGTCCCCATTGCTCACTGTTTTTCTTCATGTCAGATTCCACTTCTATCAGGATACTCTATAAAAGCATAATCCAACCTATTCAACCACAGCAATTCCGCTAATAACTAAAAGCAATTAATTTGTTGCAAATTCCTTCAAAATTTTGCAAGAGCCTCCTCTGTACTAAACAGAGGGTCTGAGTTTGTCTATCAGTTGTTCTATGTGGAGATCCAGCGTATTCCAAGTATGGCCATGAACCCTGTTGCTGGTTTGTGGACTTGTGTTAAGTAGTGTGCCCCCATAAAACGGTTGTCCTGTAAAACAGGGGTAATGACAGTGGGCAACCTCACATGGCTGTTATGTGAATCAAATCAAAGGCTGTGTGCACATTACCTGCTACTTTCTTAACACTCAATACTTGTTAGCAACTATTAAGCCATAATTAACTATTGTTAAAGTCTTTCATTGTTTAGGAAAGTCTGCCAAGAATAACATAAGATTGTTTGCTGCTTTTATTGACTTTCCACAGGGCTTTGACTCTGGGGTCAAGACCAGGTTAGGAATTAAGCAGCATGAGGTCAATGAAGACTCCTAGTTACTGATGTTTAAATGAACCTGCTTTTAAAAGCTAACAGTGGCAATTGGCAAGAATGGTCTCCTGAAGAGTGAATAATCCCTAGACCTGCAAAACCAGGCCAAGTGGTCTAAAATGAGGTTTTAGCAACACAGCCCCAGAGGGTAATCACAGGGACACTTTACTCTATACCTTTAGCCTTACCTGTGTATGCAAAAGCTAATAAAGGCCTTAAGACAATTATGATCATGGTAGAAACCCAGGCAAACACTCAAGTGTGAGCTCTCTGTAAAAGCTTCAAAGTGTTGAAGCCAGATCTTTTTCTTAGATGCAGAAACTCCTTAGCTAGAGTTTCTAGTTCACTCTAGAAAATAAAGGAGCACTCTATTGGTTACCTGAGTTTTATAGCAGAAACACTGCTAGGATTTGGAAAAATATATCAAGGAGGTTTTTTCAGGAATCCCAAATCATGACCTAAGAATTCCTTCCTTAAATATAACAATCAGGAGAAAAAAAGTTTGTAAATTATCATTTTAAATTTTAAATGTTTACTTTTGGCAGATGTCATTAAGACATAGAGATAGTTCACCTCAAAGCAGTTGCCATTTAATTATGTGCGTAATTAGATATATCTTTGCAATGTTATTGCACTTATTTGTCAACACAGGAGCTGTAATCATTAACTCAATTTTATGAGCAGGGAGGGGGAAGTCAGTTTAAGCAAGCTGCCTAAAATTACACTGCTGAGAGAAGCATAACCAGGTTTAAGCAAGATGTGCTGCCTCTGATATCTGTCCTCTTAACCAATGTTCAGATTAGTTTATAGCCATCCTTCCTGTGAAGGAAGAGAAATCCAAATAAAATTTGGGTTTGAAGTGTATGTGAATCTTTCCAGTAAATCTAAGAAGTGTTTTAAAACAATTAGGATATGAATGCATTACAGATCTCAAAGTTCAGAAAAGAATTAATAGAGCTGAGCTCCAGACAAAGACAGTTATGGCAGTGATTTTGTATTCAACATAATCACTTTTCTTCTGGTGCTCTAGTTTAATTTTGGAGACCGTAGTGAAAAGGCTAGAAAATAGTGTTAGAGCACCTGCCTAGCAAATGTGAGGTCCTAAGTTTAAATTTCAATACCACAAAAAAGGATGGAAAAAATGGAATTCTGAATCCTCATCATTTGGGTTAGAATCCTAAAAGAACATTCTATAGGTATGGGAATTAAGCAACATATATGACCCTAAAGGGACAGAATTTATTTTAAAATCTCCTCAGTGCATGACAATGTGTAAAATAATGCTGAAATGATAATGCCTCCAGGTATTAGACATATGCTTTGGGGAATGATAACATTATCCCAGGCTTCATTAATTTTTTATTTTATAAACTATTTTAATTAATTTTTATTTTATAAGCTATTTTATCAAATACAATGTCAATCACATAATAAAAATATAATGAAATATGAGAAGGTACGTGAAATATTAGCAGCAGAAAATTACAAGTAGAGACATGTGAATTCCTGATAAAGGAGTCATTAGAGGCCAGCTTTAAGATAACCATATTTTATAATTTCCTAATTACAAAAAGGATTTGGTTGCAGAACTTGACAGAGGACTAAAAATCAAGGAACCAAGTAAAAATTCAAGAATTCAAAAACATGCTACTCCAAATTAAAAACTCAGGGGATGAGCTTAACAACAGATTTAGCTAAAGAAGGAAAGAGTTCACTGGCAGATATAAAAATCAAGAAAACAAGGCCAGGAGCTTGGCCTAGTAGTACAGTGCTTGACTAGCATGCACAAAGACCCAGGTTCAGTTCCTCGATATCACATACGTAGAAAAAAGCTGGACGTGCCTCGATATCACATACGTAGAAAAAAGCTGGAAGTGGTGCTGAAGTTCAATTGGTAGAGCTCTAACGTTGAGAAACTCCAAGGACAGTGTTCAGGCCCTGAGCTCAAGCCCAGGACTGGCAAAAAAAAATCAAGAAAATATTGAATTTCACAAAAGAATACAAAAGAATAGACAGATAGTCTAACAACTATAAAACTGGATTCTTGCAAAAAGAGAACCAATAGGTCAAAGTAAATAGATGGTGCCTAAGAACTGTCCCCAAGCAATGGAAAATCAACCAAGAAGCCCTGAGAATCCCAAGTTTGATAAAAAATAAAAATAAAAAAATAAATCCGGGGCCGGGAGTTTGGCCTAGTGGTAGAGTGCTTGCCTAGCATGCACGAAGACCGGGGTTCAATTCCTTGGTACCACATACTTAGAAAAAGCCAGAAGTGGTGCTGAGACTCAAGTGGTAGAGCTCTAGCCTTGAGAAAAATCCAAGGACAGTGCTCAGGCCCTGAGCTCAAGGCCAGGACTGGCAAAAAAAAAAAAAAAAAGTCAGGCTTGCTGAGAGTCAGTGACTCATGCCTGTAATTCTAGCTACCCAGGAGGCTGAGATCTGAGGATCATAGTTTGAAGCCAGTCTGAACAGGAAAATCTGAGACTCTTATCTCCAATTAATCACTAAAAAAAAATTAAATCCAAATTAAATCTTCTTTGCAATATTGAAAGATAATAACAAGAAAGATGAGGAGGATGAAAGGAGGAGAAATAATTCATATAGAGAGAAAATTGCTAATAATTGGAGACAAAAGTATAATCTTAATAGTAATAGGGAAAAGGAGCTTTATCTTCACAATAATAAAATTAACAGCTGACACGTGTGTGTGTGTGTGTGTGTGTGTGTGTGTGTGTGTATGAGTCCAGGTTCTTGAACTCAGAGACTGGGAGTTATCCCTGAGTTTTGTGTTCAAGACTAGCAATTTACCACTTGAGCAACAGCTCCACTTCTGTTTTTTTTATTGTTAATTGGAGATAAGAGTCTAATGTACTGTCCTGTTCATGTTGGAGTCTAACTATGATTTTAAGGTCTCAGGCTCCTGAGTAGCTAGGATTCCAGGCATGAGCTACTGGTACCAACCTGGCTAACTGCTGACTTGTTAACAGATACAATAGAATCCCAAACACAATTATATGTCACCTTTAATGTATTAGGAGAATTGCTAACCTGGGATTTTAAACCTAGCAAAAAATACTTTCAACTCTGAAGGCAAAAATGGTATTTTTCAGACTAAGTAGTAGAAATGAAGAAAAAAAAATTACCACTAGAAACATAGTGAAGTAAATACTAAATGGTAGCCTTTAAGGAGAAGGAAAATTATCCTAAGTGGAAACTTAGGTATAAAAGTGAAGATAAAGCAAAATGCAAATGCAAATTAACTTTCAAAATAATAACATCTTTGGGGTTTTAACATAGAAAGAGCTAAATACTTGACAATAATGCTATCAAAGTAGGAGAGAGGTATAATAAAGTGTTCTAAGATCTTTGTATTTTGTCAAAGAAACTTATAAGAACCATTAATACTATATTTCAGTGTCAGAGATGCATGTCTTACCATCATATGAAAACAATAAAGAATAGTATAAAACAATACAAGTACAAAGCAAATGGAGGAACATAACATAATAAAAATATTCTCATATAATTCAAATGAGGAGAATACAAAAAGGAAGACAAATAGATTATTAAAATCATCAGAATACTCTTAGCAAGCTGGTATAGTTATATCTATTTGAAAAATCAGCAGTTTTAAAACAAAAATCATTACTACTGGTTAAGAAAAACAGCTCATAAAGAGGGTTGCAATATATAAAGAAAAATTTGAAAAAAAGCATATATAAGAAGAAAAATGTATACCTTCCATTGCAAGTCTAGGGATATTGCTCAATTGTACGATTACATGCCCAACAAACAGAGGGCCCTTAGTCCAAACCCCAGTATTGAAGTTGAAACAAAACAAAAGTACCCCAATGGTAGTGATAAATGTTACCAAGCTTAGAAAATATCAGAACTAGCACACATGATATCAATAAGGATGCAAAGGATTGAAAAACATTATTCAAAAATATGATAAATAGGGTCGGGAGTTTGGCCTAGTGGAGAGTGCTTGCCTAGCATGCACGAAGACCCGGGTTCAATTCCTCGTTACCCCACATACATAGCAAAAAGCCGGAAGTGGTGCTGAGGCTCAAGTGGTAGAGTGCTAGCCTTGAGAAAGTCCAAGGACAGTGCTCAAGCCCTGAGCGCAAGCCCAAGACTGGCAAAAAAAAAATATGATAAATAAATACATAGGAACACATACGAAATAAGAACAGAATGTACATATTTTAAACATATCTGAAAATTGAACATATGTGGAACAATAGAAGTTTCAATACATTTTAATAACATATAGAGGCCAAGCACCAGTGGTCCGCATCTATGATCCTAGCTACTTGAGAGACTGAGACCTGGAGCATCTGAGAGCAGAAGAACGTGGTTTAAGAAGTCAGCAAGACTTCACCACTAAAATGCGGGATGGGAAGTAGCACAAGTGTAGAACACCAGCTATGAGCAAGGAAGCTGACTCAAAGTGTGAGGCCTAAGTTCAAGCCCTGATACAAGCATACACACACACACACACACACACACACACACACACACACACACACACACAATGACAAGTAGAATATATTTTTGTGTTTATAAAGCAATTGAGCTCTAGGATATTTCAAAAGGAAAACTACAAAAAAGTAGTGAGGCATTTGAGAATCATAGTTCAAAGCCAGCTCAGGTAGGAAACTTTATGGGACTCTTAACTCCAATTAACCACCAAAAAGCGGAAAGTGGAACTGTGGCTCAAGTGATAGATTGCTAGCCTTGAGAAAAAAATGATCAGGAACAGTACACAGGCTCTGAGTTCAAAGTCCCAGGACTAGCAAAGCACAGGTGGGGTTGGGGGGAGTGGGGAGGGGAAGATCAAGAAGTGAGAAGTCAGGAATCAATTATGTAAAAATACGGAAAGACAGATAAAGTTCTGTTAAGGTAGTTCTATATAAAGAGATCCAGAGCTGGAGGTATGGTGCAGTAATAGAGTGCCTGCCTAGCAAGCACAAAGCCTGGAGTTCTAACAAGTGTATTATACTTCACCTTTCACAACAGTACTATATTTGGCTCTTGAACGTTCCCTTAAGTCTAATGTGTTAAAGTGTTTGTCCTCTACTAGGGTCACTGGAGAGAAATGGTAGAATCTTTAGGAAATACCACCTAGTATAAGGAAGTTATCCATTTTGCTCTCAAAAGGTACATTACGACCCTGGCTCCTTCCTCTCTGCTTCCTGGCCATTGAAAGGGGAGCAACTTTGCTCTATCATGGACCCTGCCACCGTACTGTGCCTCAGTAGTGATCCAGAAGAATGGAACAAAATGACCATAGGCTATAACCTCTGTTAGTGTGAACCAAAATAAACCTTTACTCCTTTCAAGCTGTCATTATTTTGTTACGAGTGAAAGCTAACACAGACAAGAAGAGAAGACACACACACACACACACACACACACACACAATGGAAGGAATAGAAATAGAAATAATTACAGATCTTACATCTATCTAGGTGATATTTAGTAGTTAAAACATTAGGCAATAATTTAAAGAATCTGATGATATGGACAGATTTCTGGGAAAGTAAGCTTGAAATAAGCTAGACCCAAAGAAACACAGGCTCCATAGCTTCTCTCATTTGTAATAATTAGTATATATGTAGGATATATATGTAGGATAGTCCTAGCAGAGGATCACAATAGCTCAATAGTCATGTACATAGGACCATATAAAATGATGCTAATAGAATTCAACTCCAAGATATGGAAACAAGAGGGTATTGAATGTGGTTTTGTTTTACTGTACTATGGGAAGTTATTTCTTTTTTCATTTTTTTTCCTCCTTTTGGCTTATCTCCTGTTGTCACTGTTTTGATTTTGGTACCCCATGTTTTGTATATACATTTATCTGACTTGGGGAAGGAAAGGGGAATAACAAAATGGTGAGATAAAGGACAAAGGGTGAACCAATATACAGCAATCCTCACAAGACTCTATATTGGAAATGAACTTTACAACTTGGGAGGAGCTATAGGGCAGGGGGGAGTGGGAGAAAAATGAGGGTAATAATGTTCCACAAGTAATGTACTCATTATCTTATATCATTGTAACCTTTACAATAAAATAAAATTTTAAAAAAGAAAAGCAAGATGAAACAGACTTGAAAAAATAAAATAAAATTGGTGAAAAATTGATAGACTTAAAACTATTGAAAACTTGAATCTATAACATTAAATCTCTGAAAGTAAATGGCAGCTTCAGATGTCTTTAATAGTGAGTGCCACTAACTCTTTAAAGAAATACTGAAATATAATGCAAATTCCTCTGGAGAGGAGAAAAGGTAAATACTCCAATTCAGTTTTTGGTGGTAACAAAACCCTTTAGTAAAAGCTGACAAGGTCACATCTAAATAGGAAAATTGCACTTTCTTTCAAGGCTAATCTTAGACATGCTCATTGGCACAGAAATCCCTTTAAAAAGGTAAATTGAAACAAGCAATAAATACATGACTAATGCCTTGCCACCCAGTTAATATCTGTTCTGTGAATACATGACTGAGTTAAATTTTCAAAAATAAATCTGTATAATTTACTAGATTTACAACTAATAGAAAAATAGAGTCAAATAGTATAATCATTTCAACAAGCCACAGCAAACATTTTATGACATTTAGCATCAATTCATTATTTTGGTAAAGCAAATAAGTAGATGTAAATTTAATTGACTAACAAAACATGAGAAATTCCTTTATCTGATAAGTCTGCAAAGTTTTTTTGGGGGGGGGGGTATCCTGGGGCTTGAACTCAGCCTGAGCATTGTCCTTGAGCTCTTTAGCTCAAGGCTACCACCCTACCCCTGGGTCTGAGCGTTGTCCCTCAGCTCTTCAGCTCACCACTACGCCCAGCTGTAAAGTTTTGATGATTACTACAGTATTTTACTCTTGCACATGAAGTTCTAGCTAGTAAGTTAAGAACACAAGACACACAAAGGTGTAAGGATTGCCATTCACAGATGATATTATTGAATAAATTACATAGAAAAGAAAAATTAATGTACAGATTATCAGGAAACAGGTCAGTTAAGCATGTAAGTGAAAAAGTCATCCAAATAATATCCAAATATCTTTCCAATAAACTGATACACATATCTCCAATTAGCCATAATAAACTGATATGCATAATCTCCAATTAGCCATCAAAAAGCTGAAAGTGGAGCTATAGCTCAAGTGGTTGAGCACCAGCCTTGAATTTTTATGTGATTGCTGTTCTTAATGTTCTATGTTATTTCTCTTCTCCTTTGTTGCCCTTTGGTTAATCTTATATTATTACTGTATCTGACTTTGTTACCTGGTATATTATATATACATTTATTTGTTTATTTGAAATAGGAAAGGAAAGGGGAGAAACAAGTGATTGAGAAGGGGTGGGAGGAGGGAAATGGGGACAAAAACATGAGAATGGGGTATCAATGTGTGAGAAGTAATGCATCTTCTATTTGGCAAATATAACTGTAACCCCTCTATACATTACTTCGACAATAAAAAATGTTTTTTAAAAATGAAAAAGCTGGAAGTGGTGCTGTGGCTCAAGTGGTAGAGCTCTAGCCTTGAGAAAGCTCAAGTGCAGTGCTCAGGCCCTGTGTTCAAGCCCCAGGACGGGCAATATAAAAATAAGAGTAACAGCAATGTAAAAAAAAAAAAAACACCCAGGCACAAATTAAACAAAAAGGAAAGCTAAATAAACATGGAAATATAGCATGTTCAGGTACCAGAAGATTCAGTATTGTTAACAAACTGATCTATATATTCAAAGTCATTCCAATTAAAAAGTTACCAGTCTGTTTTGTGTGTAAATATGTACATGTGATTTGACAAGCTGATTCTAAAATGATAATAAAAGGTCAGGTATGGGAAAATATCTTAATGAGGAATAAGTTGGAAGTAACTGACTGTACCAGTCATCAGACTTTATTAGAAAGCTATAATAACTAAGAGTGTGGAACGGGCCTAAGCATGGACAACTAGACCAATGAATGACAAGGTCCTCAAACAAGAGAGCTGGGACCATGGCCAACAGATTCTCATAACCTACCTGGCCACTTCTTCATCAAACTCACTTCACACTGATTACATCAGTACTTGGGGATGGGGAAAGTCATTGGAAATTTTTTCCCCTCCCCCAACACATATCACAAACCTGCACACAAAAATGCACCCACATACATCACACTATGACTGCAGTATTTTGATGCACATCACAGTTTAAAATATCTTACCTACCTCCTCTCTATCTTTTGCGCTGTCTATAATCTCTCTATCTACCTATCTATCTTCTTTGCAGTTCTGGGGATTGAACCTAGGGCTTTGTGCATGCTTCCCAAGTGTTCTACTACTAAGATACAAATACAACTAAGATAGCCCTGTTCCCTTCCCATACTTACTCTAGCCAAGACTTTTATTTCTATTCTTTTTTTTCATATATTTTATTTCTATTCTTTCCTGTCCACTTTCTCCCTTTCTCCCTCTTTCTCCCTTTCTCTCCTCCCCCAACTCTGTAACAGTTCTGAGGATTGAAATCAGGGCCTTGTCTTTGCTAGTCAGATGCTTTAACACTTGAGCCATGTCTCCATTCCTTTTTCATACTAGCTATTTTTGAAGTAGGGCCCAGCTTTATGCCCTGACGTACCTGGGATGTGATCTTCCTCATATACTAATCTGTGTCACTTGGAATGACAAGCATGTGCCATTATGCCCATTGTGTTTCTCCTGTATCTGGAATCTCCTTAGCTGGACATCTCCGGAGTGTTAGAATTACAGGCATTTGTCACTATGCCCAGTATAACCTCTTTATTTCTTGTGCATTTGCATTATTTTTTAAATATATTTTTATTGTAATTAATAAAAGGGTTACATGATATTTGCCAGATAGAAGGTACATTAATTCACATACATTGATACCCTTTCACACTTTAACCACTAGGCCAAATTCCCGATCCCTTGCATTATTTTTGTACAATGACTTCCCCCTTTCATCACACTCTCTCACCTATATTTCTAGTACCACCTTCCTTGACAAACAAAAACCATTTAAAGGAATCTCCTTAAAACTTAAAATCTGACATTTCCTCTAACCCAACATATACAGCCAGGCATGGGTTGAGTTGAGTGCCTATCAATGTGAACAGGATGGAATAAGCCTAGAAGAGGATGTCATGATGCTGTGTTCCAAACATGTCAGCAGTTCATCCTGGGAGGCTTAGTCCTGTGGCACCCACCACTGTTAGGATAAAGTCACAAAAATGCTTTGGGTGTGTGACCTGTGCAGTTGCCTAGGGCCCATACTTTGAAAGGCTTAGCCTTGGCTAAAGGCTTTGCTATGGGTGTTTAGAAATTCTTAATAATTTATAAACAAGAGACTCCACATTTTCATTTTGCCTCAGGCTGTGCAAATGAGGTGGCTAGCCTGGTACCTAGGGAAGGAGCTTGCAGGCTTGTTTGATTTTACAACAAAAGAAAAACCCTTGCTTTGAGCATTGGTAAAGTACTTTCTCTGGTTTCTCAGAACCAGTTCCTTTTTTTTTTTTTTCAACTCTCACTTGCCCCTCTGGGTTTGGCAGCTGGGGGTTCACTCTGTGTTTCCTGCTCACTTCAAATGTTTTTGCAACACAAAACAAGATTCTTAGACACCTGGTCCCAATACTCTGCCCTAGTAGAGCTTCTGTTCATTCCTCTCATTCTTCTTTTTGACCCTTCATTTGGCTTCCTAGCTTTTTTCCTTCCTTCCTTCCTTCCTTCCTTCCTTCCTTCCTTCCTTCCTTCCTTCCTTCCTTCCTTCCTTCTTTCTCTTTCTTTCTTTCTTTCTTTCTTTCTTTCTTTCTTTCTTTCTTTCTTCTTTCTTTTTTTTCTCTTGTCCAGTGCTAACATTCTGCCATTTGAGCCAGAGCTCTACTTTCAGCTATTGTGGTAGTTACTTGGAAATAAGAGTCTTGGCCAGGAATGTGACCTAGTGGTAGAGTGCTTGCCTAGCATGAACCACATAATCAGAAAAACCAGAAGTGGCGCTGTGGCTCAAGTGGCAGAGTGCTAGCCTTGAGCAAAAAGTGCCAAGGACAGTGCCCAGGCCCTGAATTCAAGCCCCAGGACTGGCCAAAACAGAAAACCAAAAGCAAATAAAAGAGTCTTAAGGACTTTCCTGACCCTGCTGTCTTTGAACTGCCATCCTCAGAACTCAGCCTCCTCAGTAGCTAGGATTACAGGCTTGAGCCAGGCATTTGCTTAATTTTCATTCTACTAGACCCAGTCCAAATGTTCTCTTCTGCATGAAACCCTGAGTAGGGAGGGTCTCAATTGTCATTCACCTGCTCTTTGTCTTATTGATCCATAGACACAGCTCTGGCATAGCAATAACACATTGCAGTATATTTTGTTTTTCTCTTTGTTTTGCTCCTGAAGTAATTCTTCACTAGGAATACTAGTTAGCCATTCTTTCTAGAAAGAGCTCCCTAAGTTCCTTCCCTAAGTACACTTCTTTCCTCATACTCTTACCTACTTAACAATATTATTTTATCTGGCCTCTTCCATAAGACCATTTCTGCTTTCCTTTTGTGGTAAGCCTAGTGCTTAGCACTTAATGGCCTTAATTAAGTACTTGTTAAAATTCAAGAACGAGTAAGTAGTTGATGATAATTCTTTCAATTGTAGGCCTTTTGCTTTTGTAAACTTCTGCTTATCTTCTTTCTAAACCAACTGCTTAACTCATACTTGGTACTCAATAATCTTTGTTTGAGAAATCAATATCTGAAATGACTCATGTGATCATTGAGTATTCCTGTGGGTCCTGACCCTATGACCTACGCTTGGGAAAATGTCTCCCACAACTGCACTCCTGATTTGAGTTTGCATTCTTCCTGGGATGACAGCAAGGGGAACTAGGCTGTGACTCTCAGGTCCAAAAGGATTATTTTATAATAAACTTCATATTGTTGCCTAGAGAGTGATGGAAAGCAATCCTAAATTCATAAAATTGTAATGGTTTATGCCAAGTATATAGAATTATAATAAGCATCACAGGAGAGGTGGAGCTTTGGAAAAATCACTGGGAACCAGTCCTGGAAAGTGCTCTTGTTACTTATGGGGCAGAAGGGCTGGAGAGTGGGGGTGGGGAGCTGGCTCTGAAGACTGGTGCTTTAATCAGAATCCATTTCTCTACTTGCTCTACTTCCACCTCCTTGGGATCAGCAGAGCCATCAGGTACTTTTCTTTTCATGAGTTTCCTGCTTCTCTACTTTGTGGTGGGCATTTTTCTTCTCATGGCAAGCTCCAACTTCTGTCTGAAACTTTCTTCCAAGAAACTAAGATGATGGGGTGTGCCACATTTCCCTGACCATCTACTCCTTTTAAGAGACTGGTTCCTTTTCCAGTGGCCCAAGGACTTGTACCTGCCAAAATGCTGGAGAATTTACATGAACCCCCAAGTCTTTATATGTGGAGGATTGATAGCTCTCAGTCTCACTGAATTGTTTCTAAGACTGAATGCTTACCGCAGGCTGATGATGTGCTAAAAAGGTACATAGAAATCAATATGGGATCCATAAACCTACAGAGGAATGCTGTTCTAGACAGACTAGAGTACTTTAAAAGTGGAGTAGGAAGCTTTTTGAAAGACTGAGTTTCCTACTATTAGAAATATCCACTCGAGGGCTGATGTGGAGGGGATTCTTCATCTCATAGAAGGTTAACTAGAGAGAGCTTTTATAGTTTCTCTTGACTTTTAAGCTTCAGCAATTTTATTACAGGGCTCTAACCCTGTAATGCAGTTTATATTTCAAAATACTGTGCTTAATTAGTTGTTTTTCTAAACCCCTTCTGAAGAAAATCAGCTTCATACAGTAGTAATTAGTTTATTGGTAGAAACAATGACAAAGCCTGAAACGTGCATATTTTTGTGATTGTAGCAAGGACACAAGAAAGACTGACTTTTATTATTCCTCCGCTATTTTCCACAGTGAGAGCTTTTAGTATCCCAATGAGGATGTAAGAGTATCTTAACCTAGTTAATAAATTATATGCATATAAAGAAACAATAATATGGAATATTCAAAAAGTGCTGGAGCCAAATTAATCAGTCTTTAGACAACCAAGCATGAGTTTCTTATTAATTGACACTCTTACAATTTGGAGTGAGCATAAAAGGCAAGATGATATTTAAGGAAGCAATCAAAAGCTTTTATAAGGCACATTTGAGTCTTTGACAGGGCTATTCTTGTTGGGACACACAGTTGGGACATCTGGTAGACCTGACTATGTGTAGCAATGTTCAGGGGCTGTGGCTTCTCTAATCAGTTAGCTGTGATAATCAAAACATAGCAACATTGGCTTGGTCATACAGAGTCTTAATAGGCCCCAAATAGTAAGATTGTAGGTGGGTGGCCCAAAGATGGGACAATTATATGAAGAAATAATCAAAGAACAAAGTTCCTTTTAACTTCAGATGTGCCAACATAAGTTTATACTGTGTATGTGTGTGTGTGTGTGTGTGTGTGTGTGTGTGTATGTGTGTGTGTGTGTGTGTGTGTGTGTGTGTGAATCCTTGGGCTTGAACTCAGGGCCTGGGCACTGCCCTAGACTGGCTTCAAACTGTGATCCTGATCCTCAGGTCAGTCCCCTATGAAGCTGATTGTAGGCATGAGCCACGAGTGCCTGACTCTCTCCATCAATATTAAGCCCTTTAATATGAAATTTTGAAATATCTCTGTTTTTAGACTGGAGCCCCTTGAGCTTCAGGGTCTTCCCAGGGATGCCTAAGGACCAGTAGGTCCATGAATGAATCTTTTGGTGCCATAGGAAAAGAGCCAAGCACCACAGTTATATTGTGACTTCCTTTTCCACATGGCCCCCAGGACCTACTCAAAGTCTCTTTCTCTTGGGCACATTGCTCTTGCTGTCTGGATAACACTTAACAGACAAGCATACCACTCCTGTTTGGAACAAACCAACACCTTGACATTTGTTTAAGCCAAGAAGGAGGTCCTACCTTTAGAAAAGAGAAGGTTTATGGCTCTCCTGACATACTCCAGGGATTCCTGTCTGGCAGCTCTCAGGAAGAACAACTGAAAGCAGAAGTCTCATATTTTAGAACTGTCAGAGACAAAAACTGATCGACACAAAAAAACATTCAACTCAACCTTCTTGTGTTGCAAAAAAGACACTGAGACAGAGTGTGTGTGTGTGTGGTGGGAAGTTGAGTGAGGGGGTACTTCCCCTAGTTGTGGTATGGCTAAAAGGAAGGAAAATTCTAGATAGAAATACAGGGATATCTCTAGCATTCTTGCTGGGTATATATTATATTCGGTAATTAAGCACCTCTGAATATGGGAATGTTCTGATACTATAGATAATTAAGTCAAAAGTTACAGGGGTGGCATATGGTGTTGTGGCTACCACATCTAAACCCCGATCTGCCTTGCTTTTGGTTAGTGACATTTATCTGTTTCTCCATGTACTCACTTTTAAAAGAAAACCATGGCAACATACCTTCTGTACTTTTGGGAGCACTACATGGGGTTGGTACTTAGAACAGGACCTCAAGGGTAATAGTATAAAAACATATTCTATTGCTGTGTTAGTTATCTCTTATTCTCAGTGGCTTAGGAGTCCTTGAATCTTGCAGAGTTGGCTAGATTGCATCTTGAAGAAGCATGACAAAGAGTCAGTGCGGATGTTAAATTTTAAGTCATGATGTTTGCTTTTTGTTACTAGTAGCAGGAGATCTCCTATCTATGAGATATATAATTTGTGATAGGAGATACTTTTCTCATCTGCTTTTATGAAATGATTTATTTTCTGTTTGTATTATGAATGACTAATTGGTTCATTCTTTTTAGTGCAGTAGGTATGAATAACTGATTTTTCTTTTCCTTTGTTTCCCGCTCTTTTCCTCCTCCTCCTCCTCCTCGTCCTCCTCCTTCTTCTTCTTCCTCTCTCTCTCTCTCTCTCTCTCTCTCTCTCTCTCTCTCTCTCTCTCTCTCTCTCTCTCTCTCTCATTTTGTGTTGGTCCTGGGGCTTGAACTTATGACCTGGATTCTGTCCCTTAGCGTTTCCACTCAAAGCTGGTATTTTATTACTTGAATCATAACTTCACTTTTGGTACTTAACTGGAGATAAGAATTTCATGGACTTCCCTATCTGGGCTGACTTCAAACCACAATCCCCAGTTCTCTGCTTCTGGAGAAGCTAGGAGGATTTAGGAGCCAGCCACTGATGCCAGGCATGGTTTATTTATTTATTTTTTAAATGTAGTAAGCTCCATTCACCCATCTTTTGCACCAGCCAGCCAGCTATATAAGAAACAAAACCAGCAAAGATATATATACATTGTTATGCCCAATTCTTTTTCTTTAAATAAAGGATTTTGTAAATTGGCAATACCTTAGTTCTCTAAACAATGTTATGGTAGTTGGCCACAATTTGAAATTATCTTTGTCTTGTTTGGTACTTGAAGGGCATGAAAAATTTCCCTCCACTTCCTCCCTCCCTTCCTGGGGTCATTTTTCCTCTCTTTTCTTTGCCCTGCTTGCCCTCTGACCCCGCCTAGCTCGGCTGTTTCCACGGACTTCTGAATCTAATTAATGTCTTAGTGTCCATATAAATGAATTATGAAGGGAGGAGGATGTTGGAAACTTTGCGGAAAATGCATTCCTTAGGGAAACCCTGATTTTTTAAAAAAGGAATCTACATTTCTCTAGTGGTAGAATATCAGTACGGTGCAAAAAACCTCAGTTAACATACTCACATTCAAGAAATATTTTTTTACCTGATAAGAAGATCAAACCTTTGGAGCATGGAGTTTTGACATCTGGGAAATAATCAGCCAGTATGGAAGCTGGCTGAGGGGACAGATTGTCCAAATGTGTTGTCCTTCTAGATTGGCTTTAGACAACCAGCTTAACTATTGGCCTCCCTTCCCCCGACCTTTTCCAGCCAGTTTCCAACCATTTTCAGGGAGTATGTCCTTTGAGGATCTCTGAGATAATACTGGCTTCCTGGGCCCCAGAATGTTCTCCATGGCTCCAGGACAGCAAGCATACAAGCAAGGAGGAGGGGCCTGGAAGTTCTCAGCCAGAGGATACTGTCAGAGAGCCCAAGGCAGAGATGGTCCCTCTGCCCCATGTTTCCATGGAAACATAGGAGGAGTGATGACAGCTAGCACAGCGGCACCATCTGCTCGGGACCTGGAGAATGATGAAAAAAAATAAAAAGGCACCTCAGATCCCAGGCTAGAGCCACTCTGAGATACCTGTGGAGACAGAAGGAAAGGCCTGAGGACAGGGGAGCTCCTGGGTGATTTAAAATCCTACTGTCTTGGGGCTCCACATATTAGCATATAATTTGCAAGGAGAAAGCTTATAGGGTTTAGCAGACAATCCCTAGATACAGTTACAAACACCCAAGCAGCCTCTGAAAGGAGAAACTGGGACTTCTGTGGTTTTGTTGAGCAGGAGGGAAGAGTTTTGAGGCAAACATGCTGGAGGAGATGAAGTAGGGCTTGGTGGATCAGGTCTTCCAGCAAGACCACATGCAGAACTAACTGTTGACCCTATATGTTTTTCTAGAATAACAGCGCGCGCATATGTGTGTGTGAGTGTGTGTGTGTGTGTGTGTGTGTGAGAGAGAGAGAGAGAGAGAGAGAGAGAGAGACAGAAAGAGAGAGAGAGAAACACCCTACCTGTTTACAGAAGCCACTCCTGAACTGCAGCCATCTAGTCAAAAGTCAAAATAAAGCATAAATTAATCAATTCACGCCAAGTTCCTCTTAATTTGTTTCCAAAGGAAGATCTTAGTTAAATGCTACAGATTTTCTTCTGGGTGTACACCAGAGATTTCCACTTCTAGGTGGACACAATGAGAGTAGGTCTTTGGTAGGTGCATTCACATGCTCCACTCTAAAATGGGCAGGATTCATTTCTTAGGCTTTTTATGTCATGAATTTAGCCTATACAAACTCACCTACCCAGGAAGCCCAAGTAGCTCCTTCATTCAGCAGCCTCTCCTGCAGGAGCTGGGTGGTTTGATTCAGCTCCAGTTGTCAGGCTGCATCTCCGTGGGGGAGAAAAGTCCCTCAGGTCATAAGGTCGGTAGGATTCACAAAAGCTACCACAGTTGCATTGGAAACACTAATTTTTTACTTTTTATTTAGGCAGTCTCATTCCATTACAAAAAAATTTCTCACCCCTGGAATTCTAATTTCAGGAATGCCAAGCTTCCTTTTCTTCCTTCCTTCCCATTTCCTTCCTTCCTCCCTTTTCTTTTTCTTTTGCATTGAGAATTTAAGATTTTGACAACTAGATTCAGGACTTGCCAAATTTGGCTCATTTATCTAGAGGCTGGAAGATAGTATCTTCATAAAATATGATAATAATTATTATTATTTTCTTCCTATTGAGAATCTCGTTAACTGATCTACATTTCACTTGTCAAAACTATTAATTTAGAATTTTCCATCACAGCTGCTTAGGAAAAAGCAGTATCTACAACAGTTACCAATGCCCATTCTCCAAATTGATGCTGTTCACACAGACAGACAGACAGACACACACACACACACACACACACACTCCACTGAAAAGACAACTATTAATGCAAACATCAGCAAGCTAAAAGCCCCAAACAGAAAATAACAAGTTATTCCTGAAGAAACATTTAAAAATCCCACAATGAAATTGCTTTAGACTCAAGTACAGTCATAAATTAACAGAAGGCTCCAGAGTTTAAATTCAAATATAAATCTACTCATTACTCCATAGTCTTTTTTTTTTTTTGAGGAGCCTTTATGAATAAGCCTGTCCACTAGCTCTATACCCTGCTACTGCCTTTCATTTCTATTTCTCTTCAGCCTCCTTGGTGAGGGAAAAACCGTATCCTGAGCTTCAAGCCCCGCATGGGGCCCCCTGTAAACATAGGTCAGCTTGTTCTTCATCAGCCTCCTTTGTATAAACAGATGTGGTGGGAAAGGGAAGGGAAGCCAGATCCCCTTGAGAAGCTGGAGGTCTCTTTTCTGGAGAAGCTTCCCAGCTGCAGCCAGGAGCCCAAGAAACAGGACACATTTCAGGCCTTGGAACTTGCAGTTCTTCCAGACAGGGCTGTTCCTCTAGCTCTCTCCTCCACCCTCCACCCCCAGCCTTTGTTCCTGGGAAGGCTGTCTCCATGTGATGTCTACAGCTCACTTTTGCCAGAGCAAACATTTCCAACAAGGCTTATGCTAAGGAGATAGCAGGAAGGCAGACTCCGCCCCCCCTCCAGCCCCCCTTGCAAATATGCTGCAGACTGAGATTTTGGAAGCCAGCCCCTCACACCTGTACTATTTTCTGTATTCATATTCCCTTTGTTCTTTTGTAGCCTTGTTACTACCTTCAACTAATGAGAGAAGTGTTTCAGGATGAGGAAGTTGTCAGCATATAAAATAGCAATTGCACCTCGTTCTCCCGACTATGTGATGCAGATTCTGCCTTAATTTAGTGCTTTACATTTTGCACATTAGTTATGGCTGCTAATAAAGGGAAAATTACTCTGGAGTTGGGGGTAGGGGGAGAAAGTGGGTTGGGGCTGAGCATGATACAGTCCAATTTCAATTAGGAAAGAATTTTCATTGGCTTCTTGGGCTTGTACCTGTGTCCAGAACTTTGTTAATTCTTCTTCGTTGGTGCTTGAGGTGAGGAAGGGGTGGGGGGTGGGGGGCCCTAGGTTTGACCCTACACACATCCTGTGACTTCTACCCAAGGTTCTAAATTTTCTGGCAGCTCTAGGCAGTGGCTCTTCTTGTCCAGAAAAGGAACAAAGGGGCAGAGTGCTGGGAAGGCCTCTCTTAGGGCAGAGAATGCAGGTTTGGTGCAGGCGGTGAGGCATAACTGTATAGCTCCCTGCCACTATCTCTAGGAATTCTGGGAGCAAGGCTCCCTGAGCTGAGAGGTCAAGAGAATGAGAAAGTCAGAGGACTAAGGATGGGTTCCCTGTTTTAGGGCAGCAGTGGAGAAACAGATCTAAAAGACTTGACTCTCAGCATGTGTATAACAATGAGCGAGACGGAAAGAAAACGCTTTCTTTAAAACTAGGGAAGTAATTCTAACAAGGACCTGGTATAAGTAGGAGCCACAATGATACTCTATCATCATCCTGCCAGCTGACAATCTGCCACTCTCCAGGCAAGAGAGGCGGCGGGAAGTTTGTAGTGGAAACCCAGAGGCCTTCCCCGTAAGGCGTAAAAAAAGAAAGACGGTTGGTTTCCAGGGACCGGCCAGCTGGGGAGCAGTGGGGACCCCACCCCCATTGTAGGCCAAACTGCAGCTGAGTGCAGCAAGACTTCTTGGAAGAGGTTTCCTTTTCTGCTTCCTCTTTATTTCATTTAACTTACTGCCTGTAGATATCTGGAACGATTTGTTTACGGCGCGGCCGTGGGCTGCACAGTTAACTCTCAGCGCGCCTGGGGCGGCCAGGGCTTTCCCTGCACCAGCCCGAGGTGTGCAGCTCGCACCCCGTCGTCGGTCGGCGGAGGCGCGGAGCCGGGGCCGGCGAATTCAGGAGGCCCAAGAGGTGCGTGCCTCCGGGAACCGGAGCGGGCGGGGCCGGCCGAGGGCTGCGGCAGCCGGGCACGGGCTCCGCATCTCCTGGCGGCGGGCGCCTCAGCGTTGCCCTTCTCTCCCCCCACCCCTGGCGCGCCTGGGCTGCACAGGGTCAGGAGGGCCGCCGGGAGTCTGAGGATCGGGAGCAGGACCAGCCTGCCGCGTGGCCTGCGAGCCCCGCGGGACCTCGGGGAGCGGCGTGGGGAGCGCAGGGACGCGCGGGGCGGGCGCGGCGCGGGGGTTCACGGCGCGCGCGCCTCGGCCTCGCCCGCGCACACGCGCCTCCCGGAGGAGAAAGAGGCGGGCGCGGAGCACCGCGGCGGCGGCGGCGGCTGCAGCGGGCCGGGCCGCCGCGAGGGAGGGAGGAGGGGCGGGCGCGGAGGAGGGGCGGGCGCCGGCCGAGGAGGGGGCGAGGCGGCGCGGCCAGCTCGCCGCTCTCCTCTCGTGAGTGTGCCTGCGCGCGAGCCGGCGAGCGGGTGAGTGCGTGGCGGCAGCCGCTGCCCTGTGGGCCGGTGCGGACTGGGGGGTGGGAGGCTGGGGGGAGCCCCGGCTCGGGGTCTCGAGGCGGGCGGCCGGCGGCGGCTCGGGCGCGGTCGGGATGCACCTTCAGCGGCGTCTCTCCTCACAGCGCGCGGGCGGCCGGAGCTTCACGGCGGCGGCGGCAGCGGCAGCAGCGGCGGCGGCGGCGGCGGCGGCAGCGCTGACACCGACATCGACACCTCCCACCATGGACAGCTTCGACTTAGCCCTGCTCCAGGAATGGGACCTCGAGTCGCTGTGGTAAGTCCTCGTGCTGACCGCTTTGGGCGGGCGGGCGGGCGGGAGCGGCGCGGCGCGGCGCGGGGAGTCGTGGCGGCCCCGCGCGCCCTCACCTGGACCGGGGCCGGGGGGCGCCGGGCAGCCGGCCGCCGTGGGGGTGGGGGGGTCGGGGGCGCCCGCCTCGCTGCCTCCTTCCTGCCTCCCCCGGCGGGATGGACTCACCGCCGCCTTCCCGTCTGTGTGTCCTCCCCTCCGGTCCCCTCCCTCGGTGCTGCCCGCTCCAGCCTGACAATCTGGGTGCTGAGGGACGAGCGGGGCGGTGGAGAGGAAAAGGAGGATTTTTTTTAAGGTTTTATTTGAAAGACGTATCATTAGTGCCTGAGGACCGACCTCCCTCAGCTCCCTTCCCTCCAATCTCCTCTCTTCCCGTTCTCGCAGAGCCTCTGGCTTGCCCCGGCACCCCCCCCCCCCCCCGCCGAGTTGGGGTTACCCGAGTGCCCTTCGAGGATGCTCCAGCCTCCTCGCCGCCCGCTCCAGGTCCTGGCGGCTGCACGCGCGCCGGCTGTCCCACCCACTCCCACCCGACATGGAAAAGTGAACACCCCTTGGGCAGGGGAGGGGGCAAATGTGACTCCGTGCGGGATTCCAGAGGCCTTGGGCCCAGCCAGACAGGTTTCCTGAGGTTCACAATTTCTGTGGGCCTTTCACACCTCTCCAGCCCCTCCGCCTCCCGCACCCCGAGTGTCCCTTTATATCCCGCGCACAGTCCCTAACTGTGCACTCCAGGTTCTGTGCCTCGGTGATCTCGCAGGAAGAGACTGCTGTAGGTAAATCCCAGGTAAACGTTGTTTAATCCCAGTTGCAGTTGCAGATGTCTTCAAAACCCCATTGGCTACTTCAGCCTTCCTCTTATTACCCCTCCTTCACCCCTCCCCCAAACCCCTTAAACGTTTCCAACCAGTCCTATTCAGGTGGTGAAATTATTGCCTTCATATTCCTGGAGGAACTTGCGTTATGTTTAATATTTACAGGGATGAACATCTGCTAGAACAAGCATGTTAACTGCGCTGTGTTCTGCCTCTGGTGATCGCATATTGTAGAACTGAGCCTTTTTTTTTTTAATCAGTGAAGAGTTCACATGTGTCTGAAACTGCAAGTGGTGTGCACATGAATATGCAACGTTCAATTTAAAAACTAAACTGCTTCATGATTTATGACTCATAGAGATGATATGTGGACATGTGGATATATTCAGTGATTTAGGCCTCCAGTGACTTTTTATTTTCCTAAGGACAGGTGTAACCAAATAAACTAGACACAAAGCTAATACATTATCCAGTAGTTTCTTATAAAAGAGCCGGTGGTGAGGAAGTATAGCTTGCTCTGCATAGTATTGGTGCCTGTAAAACACACAAGGATGGGCCCTCACCTAATAAAACTTGTATATATTACATTGGAAACTTCAAAGAGCCAGTGTAGAAAGAATATGGAACATGTTATTACTCCATAAAAGTTGCTAATTACTGTGTTTCTGCTCCTGGGGTTACTTCAGCCTTTCATTTACAGATATCTATTATTTTACAGGTTTACATTTGGAAATGTTGGTTTCTGGCACAAATTCAATATGTTTTCAGATAGAAATGTACTTTAAAAATGACTTTTACTTTTTTTTTAAACAAAGGGATGAACTTTCTGTTTTGGCATACTTTTTATACGGTTTGTCTCTTTGCTTCCTCAAATAGAATCCTTTCATGACTTTAATTAGTAGTATTTTTGAGAATACCAGCTATATTTTGTAAGTTCGTTGCTGCATTACCTCTAGCACAGTTAGAGAGTGGCTGCTGAATAAACTTGAAATTTGTATTAATAAAATTGCACTTTTTTGTTTGACGAATTAAGCATATTTTATTTTTTTACAAGGAATCAGTGCATAAGACTTTGGTTTATGAAAGCTTGCAGATATTCTTGATTATAATATAAAAGACCAGTTTGGCGTTAGTATTTCTCATTTCATAGATAATGAGCATACATGTTTTTGGTGAATTTAAAATAAACTGAGCTTCTTCAGTATGCATTTCTAATATGGTCATTCATTTTCTCACTGTGAGCCAACTTTGGGTTGATCTTTCAGTTTTAATAAGTTATTTAAAAATTTAAGTGTATGGTTTGCTTTAAAAAGGTTATAGTTGATCAAAAATAACTAATATTTGAGTATTTTCTATATGTTTGATATTTCTACATCCATGTTTTTCTTTATTTGAATCTTATAATGATCTCAGGAGTGATAAGTGGTGGGATAAAATAGAGAATAAGATGAGGAAGAGACAAGAAAAGTGGAGAAAGAGACAAGGAAAGTGGAGATTGTTGGATGACTTGAAAAACTACAAAAGAAACGACAGGTTTTTTAATTACTAAGATTTACAGAGCACTTAGTATTTGCTTGGTGTTTTTAGTTATTAGACATAGTATTACAACGTGTCTATTATTTGTTTACTGCCATAAGTACATGGCATGTTTTAGGCTGTTTGCTACAGCAACCTTATACAAAACAAATTATTAGCCCCATTTTACAGTTGGGGAACTTGAGGATATGGACATTTCTAAGAAACCTGCCCCATGGCCATACAGCTAACAGTAGAGGAGTAATGTTTGAATTACAAATTAGCGTCAAACCTCCTTCTCTGAGCTTAGCTCCAGTGCATTTTTTCTAATACTGTAGAACCTCCCAGTTTATTGAAGATACTTTTGAAATTAATTACAAAGCAGATTTTGATGGACTGGAAGTTAAAGATCTCTTAAAATATCAAAGAAAAAGAAGGGCAGAACCTTAAAATAAGATATTGATATAAAATTAAAAGTCTAAAATTAAAATACTACAATTTAAGAAATTATTCCTGCTAAGTGTGAATTGACCTATGAAAGGAGATATAACTTTTAAATAGCAACCATCAAACGATTTCTTCTTCTAATTAATAATAGGAAAAACACTTTTATTCGAAGGGAAAAGAAATACAGCTTAATGAATCTTATTTTAAATCCCTAACCTTTTTGAATTGATGTATGTAATTTTCCAATAAAGCAAATTGCATTCTATTGTGACTGGGTCTGTGAGCCTACGCTTGCTTACTCTAGTGGTCACAGAACATTTCCTCAAATGTTATAGAGGTATAAGAAAGGTAAAGTCTAGTATTATTGAATGTAATCAGTATAGACAATTGATAATTCAAGGACCACCTGCTGGGTGTCTTACTTTTCTGATGATTTTTGAGTGTGAGTGTACAGGTGGATTTTCATTTCTGCCCTCCATTGATATTGAGATGAGCATCCCCAATCAACACCTCTAATTCAACTTGGAAGCCAGCGTGGATAACTTAAGATTCTGTACCCAGGTCTGTAGGTTCATTTGGTAGAGCTGAGTGTCCAGGAAGTTTACTGGGCAGATGTCCAAAGGAGTAGGGCCTCTGTTCAGTCTCCTTCTGCTGCCTTCTGCTTTTTCTTGTGGTCCATCGGCTTTGGGCCAGCTGCTAGAACATATAAGCCATTCTTCAGAGGCTTGAAAATAAGGACCATGCCTATTAGCATGCTAGCTGTTGCTTACATTTATTTAATTCACAAATATTTATTGACCATCTTTAAAATATAAGACTCTGCTGTTGCTGTGGAGGATACAGGATGAACAAAACCCATGAGTTATACATATTATTGTCTAGTAGGAGAATGAGACAAATACATACATGAGTGTGAAAGGAACTTTCCAATACTGGAGATTTAGGAAAGGGACCATGTTTGGGAATAGGGTGGGTGAAAGAAGAGAGAAAAAGGAAAAAAATTGAGTTTAAGGAAAAATATAGAAGGTTCCATGGAAGAGGAACCTTTGAACTGAACTTTAGAAGATTAATTAGCATTTTTCAGATGATAGAGATGGAGATATCAAGCTGACATGGTCATTTTGGGTAAAGGAAGAAGTTGAACAAAGGCTTTCTTAGTACCTCTGAAAGATCCTTTTATGCGTCATGGTGGAATTACCTAAACTATGTCTTTTAAATGTCTTTTAAAGATAGAGAACACTGTAATCATGAGATGGTTTCACTGAATGAAGACATTATTCCAACTTTAGTGTATACTTAATCTTGAATATGAATCATTATAGTTACCTGGAAGAAAATCTATTATGATGAAATAATACTTGAGACCCTTTATATTGCTTCACATATGTGAACTTTGGTTACAATTGGCATTGTAACTTAATAGGATACTTAGCTATTTCAATACCTGAATTATTTCTTTTTTTGTTTGTATGTGTGTCAGTTGTGGGCTTAAAGTCTGAGCCGAGCCTGGGCATTGTCCCTGAGTTCCTCAGCTCAAGGCTACCTCCCTACCCCTTGAGCCACTTCTGGTTTTCTAGTGATTAATTGGAGATAAGAGTCTCATGGACTTTAGTGCCCAGGCTGGCTTTGAACCGTGATCCTCAGATCTCAGCCTCCTGAGTAGCTAGGATTACAGGCTTGAGCCACTGCACCCAGCTCATACCTGGATTATTTCTTATTCATCAATTTGTGTGTCTCTGTATCTAGAGTATTAAGTATTATCACAGGACAGGTACTGTGGGAACAGTGCCTTTTTAAATATTTTGTATCACTAATCAAATGTAAGAAATAGCATTTAACATTACAACCTAGATCCCCTTTGCACCTAAGTAGGCACAACAGAAACAAGAATGCCTAAAATAACACTTATTACCATGTGTGGTGCCTTTTGATGTGTTCTGCACTTCCTTTTAAATTTTTTTTATTGTTGGGATACTATAAAGAGGGGTCACAGTTACATTCATCAGGTAGTAGATGCACTACTTCTCCCACATTGATACTCTTTCTCATGCTTTTGTTCCTGTTTCCCTCCCTTCACCCCCTCCCAATCATCTTGATTTTCCTCCTTCCCTTCTCTATTTCAAATAAACAAATAAATGCATATTATTTTTGTATTTCCTATGTAACAGTGAACAGTTGAAACCTGCAGCTTAAAACCTTACTACAGGGAGCCAGAGAATGTAAAGGGGAGTGATAGGGTACCTTTAGGAACTTACAGGAGAGTAATACACATGCATATCTGCAATACAAAGCTGATGCTACCTGTTGAAGGGGAATGCCAACACATCCTGCTGAGAGAGTAAAGTATTCATGGCCTAGTGGCAATTGAAATGGATCCCTGAGTAGTATTTCAGGAGGAGAAAATAAATAGGAAGACAATGAATGCATAAGTAAGGAAATCTTCAATTAGAGATTTGGGGAAAATAAAGTTCAATATTTGAAGATAAAATTTATCAATTAAAGCAGGGGTGAGGAGGTGTTGGAGTGTGGGAGTGGACTGCATCCCTGATAGGGAGGAGGACCAAGTGGTGCACTGTCAACCCCATACAGATGCGTTTCTAGAGCCCATCCATGCTCTTGGGGTCTTTTTATGAATGTTCTTTTCAAATAATCACCAGTTGATTCATATTCCGGCTCCTTCGGGCTTTCAGGTCCTTGCTGTGTTAGAAAATGCTAAAAGACTCCTTATCTTGGTCCTCATGTTTCCAGACCTTTCCCTCCAAAATCTGTAGAGCAAATAATTTAAGTTTAACCCCAATTTCTTTTGATAGCCAGCCCTTGTGATTCATAGCAGTGTATCAGAACATAAAGGGTAGAAGGAGAGCAGAGCTTAAATGTGCTGAGCTCAAGTATCCTACAACTGGTTGGTTGAGATCAGCTTTATGACAGCTCCCCTCAATCTCATTGGCCTAAAGGAATTCTAATTGGCTGAGTAGGTTTTCATTGGTTGAAAAGTTTTGGAAGATGCCCAGAGAATAAGAAAGGGCTTCACCAAAATAAGCCAGACCCAAAGAAACATAGGCTCCATGGTTTCCCTCATTTGTAACAATTAGTATATATCTAGGATTCTCCTAGTGGAGGATCAGAGTAGCTCAAAAGCTATGTAAATATGGCTATATAGGATGAGGCTAAGCAAAAGGCCATATAGGATGAAGCTAACTCCAGGATATGGAAACAAGAGGTTTATTGTTGTGATTGATTGTTTTTAATGTACTATGTGAGGTTATTTCTTCTCTCCCTCTTTTATTTTTTTGCCAGCTCTGGGCTTGAGCTCAGGGCCCGAGCACTGTCCTTCAGCTTTCTCAAGGCTAGACTTCTACCACTTGAGCCTCAGCACCACTTCCGGCTTTTTTCTATGCATGTGGTACTGAGAAATCGAACCCTGGTCTTTGTGCATGCTAGGCAAGCACTCTACCACTAGGCTAAACTCCCAAAAAGGGACTTTTATGGGTGGCAAAAGTTGTGGACTGTGGTGGCTGTGAAACTGGAGGAGTCAGAGAAAATCAATGGAAAACACCTATTGATGAGTAAAATCCGCTTGGGGTCCTTTGTGGGGCATTTGTTAAAGCTCACTGGAGAGACTGGTTAGCTAGGGGACAGGAAAGATACATAAAGATGAATATTATGTGTGGGAAATAATTTCTTCCCTGTTCCAGATTCTCTTCATAAAAATGTAGGAGGGTTATAAAATGTTAAGAATCCACTTTGAGAGCACATTCTTATGAGCCAGAATGGGTCTAATCAACAGATACTTGGGATTAGCAATTTGAATGAGGCCCTTAGGTTAAAATAATAGACTAAGAAAAAATAATTTGTCAATGTTAAATGCAAGATTTTGTAAATGAAAAGATTTTTTTAAACTTGGACTAGCATTGCCTATTTTGTGAATGTAGTCTGGGTGGCAAAAATCAAGACCATAAAAGACAATTTTAATATCATTTAATGGTAGCCTAATGTTTCTTTGTTTTATTTCTAAGTGAAATCCATAAAAACTTATTTTCAGTGTTGGCTGTTCCCCTTTGTCTAGAAATTTAATTGAAGGCTGAACTCAACTGGCTTCAACCTTACTTTCTGTTTGCCCTGGGCAGCTCACAACTTTTCTCATTTCCTATTTTCAGTCTTGGCTTAATCACTTATAAAATGACAGCACATATTCTGGCCTACTTCATAAGGTTGTGATGTTAAGTAATAAAAGTGTCAATTGCTTTGTGAATACCAAGTGTAGTTCTTTTAAAAATGCTTTTGCTTCCTTAAAAAATGTGTCTTTTTTTCATAAATGATGACAGATACAAAAAGTCCACATAAGGTTAGGTCAGCCATCCATATGTTGCAGAGCTCTGTCTGTGGCAATGGGGTGTAGTGGAGTAGAGGTTAGTAGTTTTACTTGGTTGTGCATCATCCTCTAGCAAATATGCCCTTAGTTATGATTGTACTGCTAACATATGTAGACATATGAACCATTACATAATCTCTGATGTTTTACTGAGGATGTATTGTATTACCAACCATTACATCAAATGACTTCATTTGGCACCATGGGTCTCATTAAATTATGTCAAGCCAATCACAATTTCGCTCCACTAGAAACAAAATACACATTTAGAACAGAGTAAGAGGATACCATACTACCCAAGAAGTGAAATGGGCTTAATCTAAGGAAACTAACACCTGCAGACATGCTAGGGTCCCTTAGGTGTTTGGAGGTGTTTCACTGGGAGCTGGGGGAGGGTAGAGAGTTGTTCTGAGTTCCACAAGGGTACCAGTAAGATTAGTGAGTGTGTGTGAGCATGTTACAGTGATGTAGAGTGTGCAGTCTCAGAACTTAACAATTACCTGGTTTTATACAAAGGCATTTCTATATAAGCAGACCAACAGCAGCGGTCTGTCTATGACAATCCTTTTGATTTCAAAATGCTGTGATCATTCCCCTGAGAGAGCAGTGCTGAAGTCATTAATTGTATTCAGTTGGGTATTTTCCCCTCTGCAAAGTCAGGAAGGATCCTTTAACTTATTCACATAATTCTTCCCCAGAGGTTCACTGTTAGTGGAGGTAAACAAAAAATGACTACAATTTGGAGACCAGACTAATGTAGTAACTTATTTTAGAGTTATATGCTTAACTTGATGCTGAACATAATTTTACTTTTTTTATGGATAGGAAATTATTTTTCAGTACTCCCCTATGGGGATGTAATGTGAACCTGTTGGTCTTAGTTAAATTTTTCTTGTCATACCTGTGCTGTTTACCTGAGTTATGAAGTGACAGACGGATTTTCTGTCAGTGTGCATTGAAATGTTAATTAGCTGCCTGACAGATTAAAAAAAAACTTTTGAAGTGCATCATCACCAATTCTGTTTTTGTTTCCAAATTGAAAAATACAAACACACACAGACACACATTTATAGGAGATATTGAGAGGAAGAAAAGAGCTATTTTGAGAGCATAGGTTGCTATAGTTCACTTTCATCCAGGAAATTAATGTTCATCCAGATAACCTCAGGAGCATCTTAAAATATACATTCTAATTTAGTAGGACAAGGATGGAGCCCTGACTCTACATTTCTAATACACTAATAAGTTGAGTTGCAAGGATTTAAAATATAAAGCATCCCTTTAAAAAGAAGGTCCTTCAGAAGACTATTTTTCTTCCCCTGTTTGGGGAAACTTTTATGTAATAACATTGCAGTTTTGTAAAGCTGGAAGGTTACATCTAGAGGCAGCATTTAGTTTATTTTTGTAAATTTTTTACTAATACAAGTCTGATGAGTGAGGGGGTGGTTAATTGTATCCTAGTGGGATTACAGTCAGAAATCAACATAAGAACCTGAGTAAACACAACTTATAATAAATGGGATAATCACTTTTTACAACATTTCTGTTTTTGTCAGTCCTTCCAAGGCTGAGTCTTTCTGCTGTATCAGAAGTGAATAGTGGTCATGATAGGATATTCTTACAAACACTCTAGATTTGTGGGGAATCTCACAAAAACTCCAAGAGGAACAAAATGTCCCTATCCTTTTTCAGCCATTCTGTCCCTGGGAGAAAAGGATAGTGTAGGGAACAGAAGCTAAGGGGCAGGAGATTATGGCAGCGAGGGTTGGAGGTGAGTATTTACTGAATTACTACACTACCCAGTGGCTCTGGCTACAAATTCCAACTCTCTTCATGTCCTAGTAGTAATGACAGGTTCTAAGTGGAACTGAGAGTGGTTCTTAGACACTTTTCTCGCTGCTCTTTTATCCCAGCATGACCAGTCATCCTCCTTTCCCCAAGCCATTACCAGTACTCTAACTTCTTTAGGAGCTTTACTGTATTTTCTGTGTCTTAATTTCCAATCTTATTTCATTAGAAAACATATCTATATGTGTGACTTATGAAGTATGGTGAAATTGACTAGAATCGACTTGGATGTTCTTTAGAGGGAGGTTTATTGGCTTTATTTTCCTAATGAAAGTATGCATATACATGCATTTTCTTTTTCTGAGAGCTTGCAAGACTTAACCAACAAAAGAAAACCAAATGGGTAGTAGTGATCCCTCCTGGCCACATCCCCTCCAGCATCTGTTGTTATTAGTTTTCCTGATCCTGGCCATTCTAACTGGAGTGAGGTGGAATCTTAGCGTTGTTTTGATTTGCATTTCTTTTATGACCAGAGATGTTGAGCATTTCTTCATGTGTCTATAGGCCATTTTTGTTTCTTCTTTAGAGAAGACTCTCTTTAAGTCTTTGGTCCATTTTTTAATGGGATGGTTATTACTTTGGAGATTAGTTTTGGAGTGATTCAATTTTTTGAGCTGTTGATAGATTTTAGATATGAGGCCTTTGTCCATTGTATGGTTGGTGAAGATCTTCTCCCACTATGGAAAGCAGTATGGCAGTGCCTCAAAAGGCTAAACATAGAGCTCCCCTATGACCCAGCAATCCCACTACTTGGCATTTACCCAACCATCCAGAAACTAGGGCATACTAAATCCACTAGCACAACAATGTTCATTGCAGCATTATTCACCATAGCAAAGATATGGAATCAACCTAGATGTCCCTCAGTTGATGAATGGATCAACAAAATGTGGTATTTGTACACAATGGAGTTCTATGCTGCTTTCAGAAAAAAATGACATTGCCCCATTTGTTAGGAAATGGAAAGACTTAGAAAAAACCATATTAAGTGAAGTAAGGCAGACTCAAAGGAACTTAGGCTCAATGGTTTCCCTCATTCATCATAATCAGTAGAAACCTTGGGCTCTCCTAGCAGAGATTTGCAATACTTTGATATATAAGGCCATATAGTATGAAGCTAAGTGAAAGGACCTCTAGGATATAGAAACATAGCCATATAATGAATGATTGTTGTTCTTAATGTACTATGTTATCTCTCATCTTTTTTGCTGTCCCTTGGTTGTCTCATTTTGTTACAGTATCTCACTTTGTTATCTGATATATTGGATTTATTTGTATTTGGTTATTTGAAATTGGATAGGGAAGGGGGAAAAACCAAGATGGGGGGGGTAGGGGGGAGGGTAATGGGGACCAAGACATGTGAAAGGGTATCAATGTATGTGAATTAATGCACCTTCTATCTGGCAAATATCATGTAACCCTTTTATTAATTACAATAAAAATATTAAAAAAACAAAACCAAATGGGATTTGAATAACCGCAAGTATTTTTCATTTGATAAAGGGGTTGAATTTTGAGGAATACAAGTTGGAATCTTGCAGCTTTGGTCACATGTAAGCCTGAGAAGGTAGAGCTTTTGTGGGTGCCATAATGCTTACTTGTGCTCTTAGTGACTGCCATGTTGTCCTGAGCATCATAGTGCAGTGTGTTGTCAGACTAATTGCATCCTTGTAGCATGCAGCATTATTTTCTGCTAATTGAACTTCCTTTGCCTAGTGGGGGAGAGACAGAGAAACTTGCCTGACATAGGTCAGGCCCATAGTAAATTGAACAAGTGTTTATTATTGTTTTAGTTTGTACTAGAGTGATGGGAATCTATGCCTTTTACACTGAAGACAACACTGTTTATTTGCTACCATCATATAGTAGGTAATTGAGATAACTTTTTAAAAAAACAGACTCTTAGACATGCAGGTTTTCTTTGTTGGGTCAAGGGATCCTTAAGGACAAAAAGCAACTAAGAATGATCAGCTCTGTTCAGAGCTTAAATGGCATCATTCAGGCTTCTTGGGATTTCTAACTTAGCTGAGAAAACAGCTGTTAACATGGCCCCACAAACTTCTTTCCCCATGTTCCCCAGCAGTGAGCCTGTTTGTGTTATGTCTGGAATTGTTAAAATAGAAGGTGCTAGCAGCTGGAGGACTTGACCTCAGGCTGAGAGGCAAGTATCTTTGAGCTACAGACTCTGTGGTTTGCTGGAGAGTCTTGTGGCAGGTAGACCTTCATTGCTCCTCCCTGCAGAATCCTAGAGTTTTGATCTTTCTACTTTCTTCAGTGCCCTTTCTTGCCCTTCCCTTATCCTGTTGGGTGCTGGAAGTGAGGATTCATTTGAAGCATAATATTCAAGCTGTCTCTGTCTTCCAAGGAAATAGACTACAGCCTTCAATGATGGAATGTCACTCTGTTCTAAATGATATCCAAATGTAATGGTCTCCTCCAGCAGGTTAACACTTTACTGTAGTAGACCCTTTGTATCTCTAGCTGTGTGACTCAAGAATGAAGCTTTGGGCCTGGCCTATGTTGCCTGGACGCAGAGTACAGCAATACACCATAATGCCTACCTGTGCCATCTTTGGAAGCCCAGTTCAGAGCTGCATGCAGAACTGCTGAGCCTTAATCATGCAGGAGAGGCTAGCTCAGCTATGGTATGAAGATGCTCCTATTTCTTGTTTACATTGAAGATATTTCTTGCCCAGAACATGGGACAGCTTTCTTTGAGAATTAAACTTTTTTGATGACTTCTTTTAATTTTTTTTAACATAGAATTTAATTCTTTAGGATGAACCGACCACCTTTTTGATGTGAATGGTATTGAATTTTGTCAACTACCCTGCTACTATACCCTGCTTGAATTAAAATTCCAATGCTTGAATTAATTTCCAAGATTAAGTATTTATAGTTTGAAAGAAAATATGGCAGTTTGTGTAACATTTATGTAATTAGTAACATTAATTCTAAGATTCTTTCCCTTTATCTTCTCTCTTAGCAGGCTGGAAGTAATATTTTATAACCTTAAAACATGTATACAATAACCTGACACAATAGAGAGACTGGATAAGGGACTTTGGGAAGCTCATTTTAACCCTCTTCCTCTGAACTTGTAGGTTTCTAGGTTATGATGGAGACCTATTTATTGAACCAGACACAGAAGTGTGAACAGATCATATTTCCAGCCATAATGTGTTTGCACTTTAGACTAGATAGATTACTTCAAATAATTTTTACCTTCCTGAAATCCTGTGGAGTAGATGAAAGGCTACACTACTAGCCTGCAGTTTTAGGGGAGATTTCCTAGGGAAAGTGGCTACTGACTTGAGTCCTGAAGGATGAACTGGAGATAACCAGGCTGAGAGAAGAGGGAAGGTGGTATGTACAGTGATGTAAGTAAAAGCAAAGGGGTACAGCAGCAAGTCGTGAGCAGTAGCAGTACCTAGTACCAGTGAGTTGTAGGTCAGCAGTATCTAAGGAGGGAGTGGCAGGACAGAAGGCTGGAATTGAAGTGGTAACTCATGCTTGAAGATGCAAGAGGAATGGGAGGTGGGAACATATAGCTATGTTCTCTCTCTTGAGGAAAAGCTGATGAAAGAAAGTCTCAGAGGAAAGAGTGTGGCCAGTCCCAGAGTAAAAGAAAGAACATGAGAGTACTTGCAGGGACTATAGATGTGAATGAATCTCATTCACTGTCTGGCTGCCTGTCTATTTCTCAGTGTCTCTGAGCAATGGAAGGTTCAGAAAATGAACCCATAGAAAGAAGAGGTCTAACTCTTGGATTGTAAAAGGAGACTGAAAAGTGCTTCATACTTATTTTTGAGAAAAAGGCTTAATGAAAAAAAGTCTGCATAAGCCACTTTAGCATAAATCTGTCATACTTTCTGTAATATAATTAGAGTGTTTTAAAAGTTTTGATTCATGTAATTGGGTGAGGCTATATCACCAGGAAAAATTAGCGAACTTGTCTAATATTGGAATATCTCCAATGAATTTTAAAAATTGTTTTCAAATATTGAAGACTTACAGTTGAGAACTTGGGGATGATAACACTCAATGGTAGGATCTCCTTGGAAAAGGTGGTAGGCTGGATCTAGTATGGTTTGAGGTTCTCATATGAAGGGAAGATTAATCAATTCTTTACATTTCATTTGACTTTTTTTTATCTATTCTCTGTTTTCTAGGGAGGAAACAAAGTCACAAGGTTTCATTGGTAGGATGACAAGTTTGGGATTTTCACTCAGAGTCTCTACATATAATTTCTATCTTGTAATTCACATCTCTTAATGGCAGTGTCATGTGGGTTCTGAGGGCCAGTTTACCCTGAAACTATATATAAGACATATATATGTATATATACACATGTGTATAATACTACATATTTTATACAGATGTACCATATATTATACTTCACATATATTTTATACATATATTTACATATGCACATAGAATGTCCAAGAAGCTTGTATATAAGCTTGTATATAAGCTTGGCACTTATTTCGAGTTTATAAACTCTGAATAATGTAGTAAGCTGTATATGAGTATTATGTATTTTAGACTAGTAGGATTCTAATTAAGCAGACTTCTCTGTGTGTGAAGTGTCCGTAATCCACTTTCATTCCCCCAGAAGTGAGGGTCGAACTGAGGGCCTTGTACTTGCTAGGCAAGTGCTCTTCCACAGATCTAAATCCCCCACCCCTAGTGCCGCTTTTCCCCCTGTAGAACTATGGATTGAAGCCAAGGTTTCTTGCCTTCTAAGCATTGTACCATTTGCGCTATATATCTAGCTTTTTTGCCAGTATTTAACATGTATAAAAATATACTGTCTCTATATATTTCCCCTTAATTATTGGTTTACTTATAAAACCACTAATGTGGCAAATTTTACAGATGAAGAAAATGGTAACAATTTTGCCACAGTTGATCATGTCTACAACATCAAAACATAACTTTATTAATAACAATAATAATGACACAATAATAAGATGGGTAAAAATTTCTTCATCAGTCATTGGAAATCATGTGTAAACTGAATTTAAAAATGTAGATGATCTCTTCCTGCTGTAGGCTTTATTCTATATAAAAGTGTTGCTTTGGCAACAAGCAAAAGAATAAACAGGCTTAATTTATGCCATAGGGTTGGGTAAAATAAAATTAATAGATTCTTGGCATAAGGGACTGTGAAATATTAAGACAGATGACAAAAATAACTATAAATGTCTTCTTTAAGCCTCTTTGAGAATAAGACAAGTTAAATTTTAAGGATAGTTTAAAAAATTCACTTGGCAGGAACATTCCATGTTATGGCTATGCCATCTAAACTGTTTGATCCTCAGTTTCCTAATGTACCAATGGAAATTATATTGTCACTGTATTGTTAGAAGATTTGAAATAATATGCATAAATAATGAAGCACATAGTAACTACTCAATAGTTCTGAGTTTACTACTAAATCTTCTTTCACTTTGCATTGTTACTAATTTTTCTTTTTTAATGTTCTTTTAGCTATATTGGGCTTTGAAGTCTGGGTTTTCTGCTGGCTAGGCAAATACTCTTTCACCGTGCCATTCCCGCAGCCCTTTTAATGCTTTAAGTTTTGGGTAGAATCTTGACTTTTGCTCCAGGATTAACATCAGACCTCATGGTTTTCTTATAGTTGGGATTATAGACATGCCCCTCTTGGCCAGCTGTTATTTGTTTTCTTGATGATAGCCATTCTGACTAGGGTGAGATGGAATCTTAATGAAGCTTTGATTTGCCTTTCCCTGATGGTTAAGGATGTTTTAAATAGCAATTGCACTTAACGGCAACATTCATTCTGTCGCTTAATGATATTTCGAAGCATTTATGTGAGTCATTGTATCATTGTTTATTTTTTTTAAACTGACAACCTTTTCAAAGACGGAAAAGTATGATTATGTTTATGAGTTGACTATAGCCAGGTATGGGAAATGATCTGATACTTTCTTCCACTAAGTGCAGCGGTTTGTTACTTAACATTTCATAATACTGCTCAGTCAAGTTGTATTAACACCACTCAATCTCAAGGTTTACAAGGACAGGTATGATTCTTGCTCATTCTCGGTGGAATTGAGGAACTACTCTGCTCTCCTGCCTTTTTTACTCCTGGGCCTAGCTGCCACAGAGGACCATTTTTTTTTTTTTAAACATGCTGTCTCTTTGGTGGAATGGAAAAGGCGCTTCTGTGGGATGTGACATAGGATGAGTGGCTTCCATTTCAGTGGTCTAGTAAGTCCTACAGATAAGTGTGACATCAAGGAGTGGGACAATCCTCTTTTAACCCAGCTATGGTGCAGGTCTTAAGACAGACACCCAGCAGGGAGCGTGTACTCCTAACAAGAGAAATTAACAGTTATTTATTATGTAGTTACTATTATATGTTATATAGTTGTTCATTAACAGTTATTTGGTTACATATGACATCAGTCAGAATCTTTTTTCTTTTGATTACTTACCATTTTAAATTAAAACTATATGATCCCCCCCAAAGGCTTACAGAACTGTCTGATACAGTGTTCTTTTATAGTGTAAGAGATCTTTGCCTTCTGGTCTGTGTTTTACTTTTTCTGGAATTTTTCACTTCTTTTGAATTTTCATGGGGATGGTTATGAGAAAAGTGGGCAAAATCTTTCTTTCTTTTTTTTTTTTTTGCCAGTCCTGGGCTTGGGCTCAGGGCCTGAGCCCTGTCCTTGGGCTTTCTCAAGGCTAGAGCTCTACCACTTGAGCCTCAGCACCACTTCCAGCTTTTTGCCATGTATGTGGAGTACCGAGGAATTGAACCCGGGTCTTCGTGCATGCTAGGCAAGCACTTTAACCACTAGGCCAAACTCCCGGCGCATGGGCAAAATCTTTCTATTCAAAAGAAACCCACGAGATTTTCCCCTCATGACAGGTATGAAATATTAGGGAAATTGTTTTTGAGAATATGTGTTTATTTAATAATTTGTCTCTAAACAATTTGCTTTTTATCTTGTAGAGATGAACACTGTGTATTTAGTTAAAAATGACTTGATTCTTAATGAACTTACTTTGCTTACTATAGACAAAGATCAAATACTGGATACAGAGTAAAATTACGTACATAAAGTAAAGGGAATCATAATGAGTGATTGTTATCCTTAATGTACTATGTTATCTCTCACCTCTTTTGCTGTCCCTTGGTTATCTCATATTGTTACAGTATTTCACCTGGTTATCTGATATATTGTATATATTCGTATTTGGTTATTTGAAGTTGGATTGGGAAGGGAGGAAAACAAGAGGAGGGGCTGGGGTGGAGGAAGGGAAATGGGGACCAAGACATGAGAAAGGGTATCAATGTATGTGAAGTAATGCATCTTTTATCTGTGAACATAATGTAACACTTCTATTAACTGTAATAAAAATATATGACAAAAAGGTAAAGAATCAACTAATTTACAGATGAAAATGTTTCTGTTGCTATAATCTAGTCTGTACCATAAAGACTGGTTTTGAGTTAAAAAATTAAATAAAAACAAATAGCTATGTGAACCTTCAAATAAACAGGGAATGAAGGTTTACTACCTATGGGAATGAATGAGCCAAGTGTTTGCTATGGCCTTGAGGGAATGAAGAACATTTCCTGGTGTTCAGCAGGAACTCTCATCCTTTATCTTATTTTTTACTTTCTACATTTTAAACTGGGCAGGATCCTTGGGAAAGAAATAAATGGATGCTTTTGTAAAAGTAGGACAATTTTTCTTTCTCTGTATGTTTGGTTTATATTACCTAAGAAGTATGCTCAATAATATTGGAATAAGATACCACTTCTGTGTTAATTTCAATGTAATTGAGGAAGGAAGGAGTCCATATCAGTATTGTGAAGTACTTAATGGTGTTTAAAATCTCTGGGAGACTGGGACAAAGTAAAAAGGCAAACTAAATAATTGAAAATGTTGTTATTGCTTTCTACTTTGTATGAGCATCAAGATGCAGTATTTTGAACTGATTTCGATTGCTGTAAAGTACTTTGAGGAAAACCCATTAGAGAGAATTAAAACTTGAACAGATTAGCTGTTCTGTAATAGGCCCGACACAAAATCTGTTAGTTCAAAATCTTTTCTAATTCCCGTCATTAACTTTGGCTATATAAACAAAAGATTCTTTTCCTCCACATTTTCTAGAACTATGCACATGCTAGCAAATATTTTTCTTAAGCAAATACCATGGACACTTTTAAAAAGGTAAATTCTGAATTTTGGATTTCTATATCTCAGGTTGAGATGAATGTAATTAAAAGAACTTTTTTTAGGTGTGCTTAGATCATGGATTGCTGATAAATTTTACTTTATTTTGTCTTGCTTTCATATGGAAATCTTACGCTTGTCCCTCTCAATTAGGATCCATTTGTGTGTGTGTGTGTGTGTGTGTGTGTGTGTGTGTGTGTGTGTGTGTGTTCATTTCTTGGAATCAATATGTATTCAAGATCATATTATTTGATAATAAAATAAAAATGGTTTGGATTCTTTCTTTCTGATCTAGTTGCCTTTCATTTCTCTCTGGTACTCAGTTGAGCTGGCTGGAACCTTTATTTTTTTGTTGGATTTAGTTGATTTTTAAAACAATTTTTTTGTTTTGTTTTATTTTTACATTTCAGAGCATTATACAATTACTTTGTTTTCTGACTTGCAAACATAACTTACATGGACTTTCTCTTTAAATTATCAAATTAGGCAATGTCCAAATGTGACACTTACACATGACAATTAATTCCAAAAATGTTTACTAGGATATATCCTAAGAATTTAGGAACAGACAGTCAGAAGAAACTAAAGCATATTTAAGGAAGTGGAAAAACCTTCCATGCTCCTGAATTGGGAGGATTCACAACATGAAAAAGGCAATACTGCCCAAGTTATCTACAAACTATGTTCATTAACCATCAAAATCCCAGTAACATTTTTCAGTAATATAGTAGAAGCAATCAAAAAAATTATACAGAATAATAGGATACCTGGAATAGAAAAAAAATAATTTTTAACAGGAAGAGCAGTGCTGAAGGAATATCAATACCAAATTTCAAACTCTATTATCTATTACAAAGACATAGTTATAAAAACAACTTGGTACTGGCACATGAACAAGCTTGAGGACCAATGGAATAGAATTGAAGACCCAGAATGAACCTGCAGACCAATAGGCACCTAATCTTTGATGAGGGAGGCGAAAACACAGGGTGGAAGAAAGACAGCCTCTTCATCAAAGGGTGCTGGCAGAATTGGCTGTACACATGAAAAAAACTGAGGTTAGTCCCTTATATATCACCCTGTATCAGAATCAACTCAAAATGGACCAAAACCTTCAATGCAACACCAGATAACCTGAAAATACTACAGGAAAGGATAGGGGAAACTCTGGGGCTCCTAGGCACAACTGTAACTTCCTAAATAATGATCCCCAAACACAACATATCAAAGAAAGGCTGGATAATTTGGCTCGAACCTTTAGTAGAAAATTGGATAATAGTCGTTAGAATGGACATGCTTGGCTCATTCTAGTCTTGGAGAAAAGCTTTCAGTTATTCATGATTATGATTATTTTGTGTACTTGTTGCTGGATTCATTTTGCTAGTATTTTGTTAAATGTCATTTTTGTCATCTTGTTCTTTGCCTTCTTTATTTTCTTCTCCTTTTTCTCCTCTCCTCTTCCTCCTTCTTCCTCTTTCCTTTCCTCATCCTCCTCCTTTCAACTCCTTTACTACTTAAACCATGCCAACTTTTGATCTTATAGTTTTGTCTGGGGCTGGCCTGGAATACCATGATCCTCTGATGTTTGCTTCCGGAATATCTGCCACTGTGCTCAGATAATTACTTCCTTTTTAAAAAAAAACAAAAAATACTTTTTTCCTGTTTGCCTTTGATACTGGAAGCTTATAAACATTAGAGAAAAATAAAGCGTGACTTTTCCATAGAAACATGCAACTTTCATTTCTCTCTATATTTTGAACAACTGTCCTTTAAATAAGAATAAAAATACCTTGAAATATGCCAACTTGAGTATTCAAGTTCATGAACTTTAATATAGTGCTTTGCTGAGGAATTTTAACTTGGTATATGCTTAAGGAATTTCTACACATTTCTTTTTTTTCATATATTTTTATTGTAATTAGTAGAAGGGTTACATGATATTTGCCAGATAGATGGTGCATTAATTCCCATACATTGATACCCTTTCACATGTCTTGGTCCCCATTTCCCTCCCCCCCATCCCCATCCCTCATCTTGTTTTCCCCCATTCCCTATCCAATTTCAAATAACCTAATACAAATATATCCGATATATCAGGTAACAGAGTGAGATACTTTAACAATATGAGATAACCAAGGGACAGCAAAAGAGATGAGAGATAACATAGTACCTTAAGAACAACAATCATTCATTATATGGCTTGTGTTTCTATATCCTAGAGATCCTTTCATTCAGCATCCTACTATATGGCCTTTTGTATCAAGGTTTTGCTCTATTGCAAATCTCTGCTAGGAGAGCCCAAGGTTTCTACTGATTATGACAAATGAGAGAAACCATTGAGCCTAAGTTCCTTTGAGTCTGCCTTACTTCACTTAATATGATCTTTTCTAAGTCTTTCCATTTCCTTACAAATGGGGCAATGTCATTCTTTCTGACAGCAGCATAGAATTCCATTGTGTACAAATACCACATCCTGTTAATCCACTCATTAACTGAGGGACATCTAGGTTGGTTCCATATCTTTGCTATGGTAAATAGTACTGCAATGAACATTGTTGTGCTAGTGGGTTTAGTATGTCCTTGTTTCTGGATGATTGGGTAAATGCCAAGTAGTGGAATTGCTGGGTCATAGGGGAGCTCTATGTTTAGTCTTTTGAGGCACTGCCATACTGCTTTCCATAGTGGTTGAACGAGTTTGCACTCCCACCAACAGTGTAGTAGTGATCCCTCCTGGCCACAACCCCTCCAGCATCTGTTGTTATTAGTTTTCTTGATCCTGGCCATTCTAACTGGAGTGAGGTGGAATCTTAGAGTTGTTTTGATTTGCATTTCTATTATGACCAGAGATGTTGAGCATCCTACACATTTCTTATATGATACATTTAGATTTTAAATCCTGACCCTGTATAAGTCTTGATTTTTTTTTCACTTAGTTTCATAATCAGTAAGGCAGATTATGAAGAACAAGTAAATGTGGTATATGACTATGCATGATGGGAAGATATAATTGCTTATATAAATGTGTAGATACATCTTTTTTCATATATTTTTTATTGTAATTAATAGAAGGGTTACATGATCTTTGCCATGTAGATACATCTTTAAACTCAGGTTCACAAATAGTAATGTTTTCAGGAATTACACAGGAAGAGTAAATGACTGAAGCAGTAGCACATACATTCTGCAACTTTGCTTTTTCATGCATCCAGTGTTTTAAAAACCAGAATTCAATGGACAAAACAATTTTAGCCTTTTCTGTTTGACCCAGATAATACATGATTTCCCCCTCTAATACTCATTCAGGAGTCTTTAGTAGAGCTTAAGATCCTGCCATTTAAGTTCAAATTAACCATTTAGGGCGTTTGTTAACTTCTCTACAACCTCCTTTTCTCTTTTGTAAGATAAACATAATGGATAACTTCCTTACTACAAGGGTTGTTGTAGAGGTTTAAATGTCATAATGTATAAAAATAATTCAAATAGGGGCCAGGAGTTTGGCCTAGTGGTTAAAGTGCTTGCCTAGCATGCATGAAGACCCGGGTTCGAGTCCTTGGTACCACATATATAGAAAAAAAAGCCGGAAGTGCTGCTGAGGCTCAAGTGGTAGAGCTCTAGCCTTGAGAAAGTCCAAGGACAGTGCTCAGGCCCTGAGCTCAAGCCCAGGACTGGCAAAAAAAATAATTCAAACACTATGAAGTTCTATACCAATAAAGAAGTATTGTTGTCTATATATTATATAGACAACAAATATTATATTTCCCAAGACATATAATTCCTGGTTAGAATTTAGTAGTCAGACCCGGAAAAATAAATGAAGGCCAGCTAGAAGTCTCTCTTTTCAATGGAATAAACTTATAATAGATATAAGGCAATTTGGATGGACTTCTGTGGCTACCTGGTCATCCAAATACTATCCCTGTAAAAACATACTGTAGTCTTATTCTTGTCACTTAGTTTCTAGTAGGTATGTGAGCCCTTAGAATAATAAGGGAATAAAGTTCAAAATTCTCATAAACCAGATGTTATCTATAAAGAGTTTCTGTGGTTCTTTAAGAGATAAACAGTCAGAACTTGCACTTTCTTAGAATCATTTTATTTGAAATAGTTTGATTTCTCACAGTAAATCAAGTGCTGACATTTTGAAGTCTCTGTAAGAGAAGACATAATCCAGCATCTGCACAAGGTCTGCCAAATAGCCTGACCATAGCAGTGTCTGTACTGGCTGTCAGTCAGTAGGATCCAGACACATAAACCCATGAGCCACTAGTTTATGTAGCATCTACTATTTATCAAGCATTTGCTGGCTTGGAAATGTAGAAAAAATGTGGCCCCTGCTCTGAAGAAGCATAAAGTGTTGCTGGATAGAAACCAATATTTATGAAATAGCTATAGAGCTGAGACTCACAGACTGTTAGTTCTTTCTGGAAGGGACTTTTAAGATCATCTTTCCAGCCCAGCTCCCATATTTTATAGCAGAGTAAAGTAATACCTATAACTAAATACTAATTTCTGTGATGTAGTTCAGGATTACTTAAATCTAGCAGTTGCCTAGAATCAGTTGACAATCAAGAATCCCTTGGTCAGGGGCCCCACTCTTTGCTTTTTGGTTTTGTGCATGTCGATAGTCATATCTAGTGGTTGTAAAGTTTCAAGAAAAAGGAGCTCAATGAAAGAACAAGAAAGAAGCTCCTGGAGGTGACTTGTCTTGCACACTCAGAGGTTAAGAGTGGGATCTTTGAGTCTGGGAGCCTAGAGTTAGTAACTGGCATGGCTGAAGCAATGAGCAGAGTGTTCCAAATCACATAACATCGGGACATTGAAGAGCTACAGGAGATTTTATACATTTGCTTTGAAAATGAGGTGTTCACATAGTTCTGCTCACAACATTCTGATAATTACTTTAAAATTGCAAGAAAGCACTTACTTGCACTAAGGTAATTGTGCAATCTCAATCCCTTGTGTTTGACTAGCCTGACTTGAAGTTTATTATTATCATCTCCAGTGCCATCTCAAAATTGTCTTGAAACATACACTAATAATTTTCTGTGTTTTATATGTTGCCACTGTATTTCTTGTTAATAAAGGAATTAGTATGCAAATTATATATATATACATATCTGGATAAAGGGGTATGCTATTGAACTAGTATAAACATTTAACATTTATAAACTGTTTTTCCTTGAAAATAAATTTATTCTCTTAAAGAAGTGCCAATTTTGTGGAAGCTTTAGATATTATTGTTACATGAAATTAGACATATATATATGTATATGAGTCCTTGATAGGAAGTAAACTTATTTATAATATATAATACATTGGGATGCCAGATAGGTTCTCCTTTCTGTGAAAAAGTATGTCTATTTCAGATTTGCATATATTTTATAGTTGTGTTCATTTGATTGTCAAACTGCTAGATACAGCTTTTTCTGGCCTATGAGTTGGTGGAAGATAGGAATCACACAATAATGATTAAGGGCATGCACTAGTGTATCAGTCTACCATTCTTCCATTTACTGGCTAAGTAACTATGGAAAAGAATAGTAACTCATCTTAAGACAATGGACTAATATGAGGATAAGATTAATTAGTATGTCTAAAGTTCTTAGTATGGCACATGGTACAAAGTACACAGTATGTGTTTGGCTGTTTATAGTTGTAGTATTTGTTGGTAATTGACTCTGGCACATGACACAAATAGACTGTGGTCCTTGAATGTTTATTGACTAAATGAGGGACCACAGCAATTGTAAAGTTCTGTGGCAGTATTTATTCTCCTCCTCCTATTTCCATTCTGGTTGCATATTATTAAAGTAGCATTTTTTAAATGAGACAGAATATTTAGTCAGAAAGATTCATATGACCCATGGAATAGAGGCAGAGCTCTGAGAAAGGAAGAATTTTGTATGAAGCCACAGAATTTCATGTCTTTCACCAGGGAGTTACAACTGGAGCCAGAAGAGAAGAGTGGCACTTTTTTCAGTAGTCCCTCATTCCGGCCTCCTCCACCTTTCCCTTCCCTCTTCCTTTTCCACTTGCTTTCTACTGTCTCTATGCCCTTCTCTCTTAGTAGTTTTATTCTTTTTTTCTTTTAGTCTTGTAAATCTAGGTATTCTTAACCTGGAGGTCAGGAAATCCTTTAACTCACAGATATACTTCTCTTGCTTCCTTTCACTTTTGTTTAAGAAAGGAGCCTATATTTTTGATGAGATTTTAGAGGCATCCATGACCCCACTTCCCTCAGCTCTGGCAGTAGCTGGTTTCCATTATGGGCAGAGGTTGAGATGGAGTTCAGAGCAACGTGAGAATTATATGCCTTGGTTAGTGTCTCCAGGTATAGTGGAGGCAGTAGGTACTAGCAAGGATGCTTGGTAAAGCCATTCAGCCAGGAAAAAAGGCTTGATCATGAAGACATTGCTGTTGGGGTTTTTAGTCTTCTGTCCCTCCCGACCCTCAGGAGGGATAGAGAGAACACACCCAGACCAGCAAAGCTGAGAAAGGAGGGGCCTCTCTCGCTGAAGGACCATCAGACAAGTCAGGGAGACCTGTCAAGGCAGGAACTCCTTTTTTTTTTGCCAGTCCTGGGCTTGAGCTCAGGGCCTGAGCACTGTCCTTGGACTTTCTCAAGGCTAGAGCTCTACCACTTGAGCCTCAGCACCACTTCCAGCTTTTTTCTATATGTGGTACCAAGGAATTGAACCCAGGTCTTCATGCATGCTAGGCAAGCACTTTAACCACTAGGCCAAACTCCCGGCCCCAGGAACTCCTTTATTGAGGAAGTACATTCAGCTAATATAGGGTGCAGGAGCCTATCAGCACAAAGGTGGGCAAGGCAGAAGAGGTCCACGTGTTTACTCTGACTATAGGTCTTAGCAGAGAGTGGTAAAGGAATAACACATTCGTACCCAATAGTAATCAAGTCTCAGTGGAGAGTGATTCACAATACCGATGATATAGCTCAAAGTTAGGCATGGCGTTCATGCATGACAGCTCATTTCTCTGTGTAGTTATCTTACTCAGTGATGCAGATTCATCGGCCAGCCTGACCCTGCACTTGGCTCCCAACACATTGCTAGATGCCTTCCTGATTGTGACACCAGCAAGAGTCTGTGATGGTGCAGCCACACCACCACAATGCCTTCCAGGGTTTGGAAAATCAGGCAGCAACACCCGAGTACCTGCAGGACATACTTCTTTGCCATTTCCTCATGCTATGGTGGGAAGTCAGGTATTTTAGATTTGTCTTAATTGTAAATGAGCTGGCCACAGACTGTCACAGTGAGATACAACTGTCAAAAGAAAAATGTTGTTCTCGGTTTAAACTAAAATTAAGGGGACTAGTGTTACATGTAAAGATTCAGATGCATACTTTATAAGAGCAATATTAAGAGCAGCTTGATAAGAATGTATGCCATACTTTATCCCAAGGGCTTATCAAGTATTAATTATAGTCACCTTGAAGGTCATTGATCAATGATAAAATCATCCTCCAATAGCTTCCTGTATTCCTTTTAGTTCTGTAACATAGTTTTTAAAATTTATTTTTATATTTTTTATTTCAATGTATAGAAGGGTTACAGTTATATTTGTCAGATAGAGGGTACATTACTTCTTACACATTGATATCCCTTCTTATGTTTTTGTTCCCATTTCCCTCCCCCCAACCCTTCCCCTCATTTTTCCCCTCCTATTTCAAATAAACAAGTAAACATCTGTAACAGTTTTTTTTAAATTTCTCCTCTATTATATAGTATTCAGATTTACCACAATAGCTTTAATGTAACTGACAGCAGTGCATTTTTGGTGCACTAGTAGAATCAGGGACCCTTTCAAAGAGTTTGTCTAGACAGCAAGAGTACAGAGGTGATTTGTCTCCCCCAGCAGTTAGGTGGAAGATAGTATGTATTGAGGGCATGCAGTTATGTGTGGGAAGACAGAAGGCTTTATCAGGATGACATTCTTGTGGCAAGTGTGTGTGATAAAGCTTGATTTAGACTTTGGTAATTCAGACCTTGTCTATGTTTAGCATCCAGACACACTATAGGGCTGTCATTGGTTAGGAGTTTCCAATTTCAGTTGTTGTGCAAGTTAGGTAATTTAGGCATATAGAAACAGGGGTACATTTTTTTTTTGCCAGTCCTGGGGCTTGAACTGAGCATTGTTACTGGGCTTTCTCAAGGGTAGAGCTCTACCACTTGAGCCACAGCACCACTTCTGAATTTTTCTATGTGTGTATGGTACCAAGGAATCGAACACAGGTGTTGGTGCTTGCTAGCAGGCATTGTACCACTAGGTCACACTCCTGGCCCAGGAGGTACACTTTTTATTCAGCTGTTCATCTATTCATTCATTCATTCATTCATTCCTATCTCAGGATTCAACTTTTCCAGACATTGACATTTTTATTAGGATCTGAATTATTTTTGATGAGAACATCCCATAATTTGCAGTTAATATCTAGCTGGGAGCCTGTGATCCTAGGAACCTTTAGTCCTAATTGCTAGGAGGCTGAGATCAGAGGATTGCAGTTTGAAGCCAACGCAGCCAGGAAAGTCTGTGAAGACTCTTAGCTCCGATGAACCATCAGAAAGCCAAAAGTGGACGTATAGCTCAAAAAACAAAAGACATTAGGATTCTCATCTAAGGTGAGAACTCCTTGACAAGTAGGTTGTAAACAACTAGATTGGGACAGCACTAGTCACTGACTGCAAGCCACATTCTCTCTCTCTCTCTCTCTCTCTCTCTCTCTCTCTCTCTCTCTCTCTCTCTCTCTCTCTCTCTCAAAAAGCTTTCTAGGAAATGAAATATTACTAAATCTTGGAATTTCTTTAAAAGAACTTAAAAGCCACAAGACATACACACATAGCTAGTGCAAACCTGTAATCCTGGCACTTTGGAAGTAGAGGCAGGAGGATTAAGAGTTGAAGAGTACTTTGAGCTACTCCGTATGACTGAGCTTCAAAAAACCCAAACAAACATGAGAAAGGGTATCAATATTTGTGAAGTAATGTACCTTCTATAATGTAACCCTTCTATTAATTACAATAAAAAATATATGAAAAAAAGAAAAAAACACCAAACAAACAACACACACACAGAATAAAACCAAAGCCAAAAATACACAAGAATATTCTCTGAGATCTTACTAGGTTTTCCCTACTTCACTCAGGCTGTCTCCTACGAGCTATTGATCTGGCCAATGCCTCTCATTAGAACCTCTTTTTCTATTTCCTTGCACATAAAGTTAGGCTAATAATATTGCTTTTCCTACCTCATGAGGTTGTGTGGAATTCAGGGAATAGATTCTCTCAGCTGACCTAAGTACCTAATATTGAGAACTCAACAGATCATAGCAATGTTTTCCTTTCCATATGGCTCTGCATAGAAGGAACTAAGGGTGAGTCAACCTGAGATGCCCTATGCTCCTAATCTAAGCTTTCCTTATTCTTTTGTTCATGAATCTTACATGTGGGTTGTACATGGGCCAAAAATTTCTGATTCAGATTGAGTGTAGGCTGGTGGAGATTTGGGCAAACTGAAGACTGGAATGTTAGAGGAACTTTTTCTGTTATAGGTAGTCACCTCAATAATTTTTTTGTTTATTTTTATTTTTTGTATATGCAGTTGGATTTGTCTTGACTTCCCAGAGGCCAGTTCCTTTCTTGCTTCTAGATCTGAGTTTAGATACAGCATGGGCAGTCATCAGACATGCATTGGACCCAGAGGAAAATGTTTCAAAGCAAGGAGCCAACACTGTTTAGTAAGCTGGACCATTGAGAGACATCTGATTTATATTTGCAAGTATTTTGACACTAAGGAAGTGGTAATCCTTTTGAAAGGCAGGAATAAAGTGCAGTTGATATTGTAAATATTTTCTACAGATACCCTCATTTTAAATGTTAAGCAGAGTTTGGATGTGCTTACACAGCTCTTTTTCTATAACTGGCTAGACAAGGTATGTCACCAAGACAGAGAGAGTACCTTTCCTCAAAGAGTTCACAACCTCATTGTCAAAGAATTCTCACTTTAGTTGAGAATCTTAATGTCTTTTGCTAGTTGCTAGTTTGTTTCCTTTTGTAGGTTAAATATCTAGTTTGCCCTTCATAACCATGTGTTCTGCATCTAAAGATTCAATAAACTGCAGATGAAAATATTTGGAAAAATTGTATTAAACATGTACCAACTCTTGTCATTAGTCATTAAATAATGCAGTTTAATAACTGACATAATATTCTTTGCATTAGGTACTGTAAGTCATCTAGAGATGAGTTAAACTCAGCAGAAGAATGTGTGCAACTTGTATGCAAGTTCTGTGCCATTTCACATAAGGCACTTGAACATTCGTAGATTTTAGTTTCAGAAGGGGTCCTGGAATCATTCTCCTGAAATTATCGAGAGACAGCTATATTTTCCTAGAAATAAAACTTAATTCTATTTGACATAATAATATTCCTCATTTTATTTTTTAATCTTTCATTCAGAGATGTTTACAAATCAACTAATTTAGTTTACTCTACAGCCAAATGAGTCTATTCCCTGTATCATCAATCATGGTACAGATGAAATTAAAAGCATGTCTGCATATCCTGGCCAGGAACAGAGAGCCTCTGAGACATTGTGACTTTAGTGCTTCTCGATCAAACCCAGGGCAAATATAGGCATCCTTGTAGAGAGGATTTGATGACTGAATAAAGGATTCAAATAATGACCTTTAAAGTTGTTTCCAGCTCTTGCTTAGTGCTCTTAACTTGTGAATTTGAGTTCAGAAGAACTAAAAGCCTTGTAAAAATTTAAGTTTGAGCTGTCTGGGGTGTTTTAGATAGAATTTCTAGAAATTGCCAAACTCTTGCTTTAACTTATATCTTCTGTGTTTAGCAGAGCCTAATTTTGCAAAGCTGCAAGATTTGAATCTTTGGTGGTACAATCTTAGCCCATAAACTGATGTTGGGATATGAACTGATTGAGCCAGCTTGTCTTGGCATGCATTTGCCATCCAGACTATTCTATTTCCTACTTAGGATATGGGGACTATCACTTAGTTATCTTCTATTGTTACAGTGGCTTACCTTGTTATCTGATGTATTGTATGTATGTTTATTTGGTTATTTGAAATCAGATAGGAAAGCAGGGAAAACAAGATGAGGGGCAGGGGTGGGGGGAGGGAAATGGGGACCAAAACATGAGAAAGGGTATCAATGTTTGTGAAGTAATGTACCTTCTATTAGTGAATCTAATGTAGCCTTTTTCTTAATTACAATAAAAATAAACTTAAAATAAAAAATTAAAAAAAGAATATGGTGACTATGTCTATTTTCCTAATTGAAATATTTATTTCAAAGGAAAATTTATCAAGGGAACTCCCTCTAAGGAAGAATATGCTTTTGCAGGAGAGAGTTCTTGGCTATGAAAGCAAGAGATAGAAAATTTAGCAAGTTTGGTGTAAAGGCCAGCAGAATTACCACTTAGTTGTTGTGGGCATTCATTGAACCTCTCTGGTTCTTCGTTTCCTCTTAGCTAAAATTGGAAGCTTGGCTTAAGTGGTCTCTAGACTAACAAGCCTTAAGAGCTCAGCAATGCGGGATAGCCTTAAAATAAAAGAAACTTCATCTTGTTAGCTCCTGACATTGGAACAGATAATTGACAGTACAAGTAGAGAAATAGAATGTAGGGGCTAGCTACATTTCGCCCACCCCAAACTGCTTCCCAGAACTCTTGAGAATTAGATCCAGAGGGAGGAAATAATGGACTATATTGATTTCTGTTGCTACTGAAGCAACTTATCACAGATTTGGTGACTTAACACAATATGAATTTATCATCTTGTAGTGCTGTAGATGAGAAGCCTGAAATGCATTTCACTGGGTTGATATGAAGGTGTCAACGGCTCATGTCCTTCTGTGGAAGTGGACATCTAGCTAGGATCCTTCTGCATTCCTTGAGTCATGGTCCCTTCTCCATCTTCAAAGCCAATAGCCCCTCACTCTTTCCATCTTTTCTGTGAAGGACACTGTGATCATGTTGGGTCCACTGGGGTAATGCAGGATAATCTTTCTATTTTAAGATCCATAACTTGATCACAACAATGCAGCCCCTTTTACTATGGGATGGAACGTATCCTCAAATTTCAAGTATGAACAGTATGTGCAGAAGGTTCTGTGCAGATCCTTATAATCTCTATTACACATATGTAAAGTTGATTGCATTGCTTGACCCAGGAGCCCGTGCTTCCCTCTCTGGAAAGAAATAATGTTGGTAGATTAAATCTTTTTTTTTATCACTGATGGATGATCTTCAGCTTCTTTTCTCCAATCTCTTTTGCCACCTTAGGGAGTTTATTAAAAGGAAAAGGGGAGAAAACACAAAAATGGCCACGCAGTAGGAGGCTGTTTCATCTTTTCAAATGGCCACCTTAAAGGCCTCAAAAAAAGAGTGCCTTCTGTCCTCTGGTTCAGTGGTTTGGAGAAAAGGAAATAGGTTTTCAGGGCTAGAACCACAGGTATTTGAAATTCGGTGGGATGTTAGGTTTTACATTCTTTGAGACTTCACCTGCAGTGCCATACTGTCTTTCATGAGGAGCTCACAGGTAGTTTAGTTACATGTAGCAAGGGTTTCTAAAAGTCCTGGGAAGTTATCAAAACTTCAATAGAAAAAAATTTCTATACCCTAGTCCAGTTGTAATACCAGCAGTTTTTCTCCTTCCTTGCTGTAGAAACCCTTAGACTCTCTAGTCTTATGATCTCAAGTGTGACATTTTAATTGTCACATCATCAGATAAGAGGATGTCTAGGTTTGTAGTTAGAGACATAATTGAAGATAAGGCAGAGTTTGGGAGAACAGTTCAGTGACACATTAGTCACATCTTTTTTCACTGTCTGCTCCAGCTACTTTGCATCTATGTGCTGATTGGATAAGATGTTTTGGTCATAAGAAGAAACTCATCTGGAAGATGACATATACATTTCTTTGGTACATTGTCATTCTGATTTGCTTTGATAGAGGCACACAAACTATCCCCAAGTTAGACTTAAGGTGGCCTTAATGGTAGAGAAACACTGACCTGTAGTCTTGAGAATGAATCTGAGATGATTGGGGATGCTAATTTGTCCAAGTATCCATGTTGTCCTCTACTCCATCGAGCAATCCACAGCATTTTGGCAGTACCATGCTTTCAGAGAGACAAACCCTCTTACAGACAAAGACTAGCAGCAGAATACCTGGAATATATAAATGTTCAGTGTTCCCCATCACTTGTGTTATCATCAAATAAATGCATGCTGGGAATTTGGCCAGGAAAGCCATAAATTAGAAACAATTATAACAGAATTTGAAGCTTCTTTCTAATTTTAGTGAAATTTCCATCATTATTTCCCTAATTAACAGGTGGGCTTTTCCCCCCTATTGTTGGTCTGTCTACATAGAAGATATCAAGTCTTTCTGTCTATCTGTAGTCCATCATGGGCCTTAACTCACTGTCTGGGTGCTATCCCTGAGCTTGTTTTCACCCAAGGCTAGTGCTTTATCACGTGAGCCACATCTTCACTTCTGGCTTTTTGGGTCTAATTGGAGATAAAAGTCTCATGGACTTCCCTGCCTGGGCTGACTTTGAACCAAGATCCTCAGATTTCAGCCTCCTGAGTATTACAGAATAAGCCATTGGCACCCAGTTTAGCTCTTAGAGTTTCTGAGCGACATCCTTATTCTCCAAGCTATATCCTGGTTGTGCTATTCAGAAGGGTGTTTCTAGTGAGGAATCTCAATAGGATACTGTGAGAAAAAGAAACGAACAGCTGTTGTTCTCACTTTAATTCTTAGGGCTGGCATAGAAGATAGTGTTCCTTTACTAGAAAGCGAAACAGACTTTCACTCCATATATGACCTGTACCTCTTGAAGACTTACTACATGAAATCATTGACCATGATTTAAAATGATTTTGGAGGAAATTGGGAATGAGAGATTTACGATGGTTTACCTAGTGTTATAATTTGGATATAAAGTGTCTCTCAAAAGGACTAATATGGTACGTTTGGTCCCCAGCCTTAGTCCACTGATGAGTTAGTCTTAATAGACTGGGTTGTTAGAAGGTGAAGCCTAATAGGAAGGTGGAGTCTAATTGAAAGTAGGCCACTGAGGGCCTGTGTGCCTTTGCTTCCTGTTGCCATTGGATGAGTAGCTATCCTTCTTAATGACCTTCTGACATACTGTTCTGACTCTACACTTAGAATTAATGCAGTGAAGGGAGCATGGACTACAACTACTGAATCCCAAATCAATCTTTCCTTTTTTATATATGTCCCATATTTTTTCATTGTGGTAGAAACCGACTAGCACATCATGGGAACCTTGCATTTTAACACAATCCATAGCCTCCATCTATGTGTAAGTTCTTTACCTAAAGAGGTCTTCTTGAAACTAATCACCCACAAGGAAGCACAAGGAGTAGCTCAGGTAATTCTTGTGAAAGCTAAGAAACTTCTGTGGAGAGCAGGCACTGGTGGCTCTTTGTAATCCTTGCTACTCAGAAGGCAGAGATTTTAGGATCATTGTTTAAAGCCAGCACTGGCAGGAAAGTAAGTGAGACTCTTCAATTAACTACCAGAAAACTGAAAGTGGTGCTATGCCTCAAAGTGGTAGAGTGCTACCCTTGAGCAAAAGAGCTCAGGAATAGTGCCTAGACCCTGAGTTGAAGCATAGCGACTGCAAAAAGGAAGAAAGAAAGAAAGAAGAAAAAGAAATTTTGATGCAGCTTCTAGAGAGGTTGCAATATAGCACCTGGACATAATAATTAATTGTTCTATTTGGCAGAGAAATTAAGATTCTGTAGTGATACTTTAACACATTTAAGTTAGGAAACTTTTATCTTTCCAGATTTCTCCTTTCCTTCTTCTCCACCAGACCACAAGATTAACTTTAATTGACCTTCAAATGTCATTGACTGTTTGCAAAATGTTTTTTACTTCTCCTTGAAGAGAGTTTGGGCTATCAGTGTCAATGAGCACTTTTTTGTGGGGGAGGATATGGGGGAAGAACTTTGTCCTTGATTTCTGTCTGGTTGTTGTGTCTTCAGAAGGGCCTGTATAGCTTCACCTTGAAAGCACTTGGGCCTGCTGTGTATCCCTCAGATTCAGAGTTCAGAAACACATTTGGCTTTATCTTTTCCTCAGGTAAAGGGGATAAAAGCCTTCCCTTGTTGAACCAAAGAAGGCTGTGAACAAAGAATGCTACGATATGTTAACTTTTTTAAGGGTGTAATGTATTAATGTATTAACATGCCATTTTTTAAGTCATCTCATCTCTCCATGCTGTGTAGATCAACGGTAAAAATATAGTATTTAACCAAGCCTAAATATAAGTATGTGAAAACATAAAGCATATCGTCATAAGTATTAGCAGAGCTGTTTTCCCAGAAACTGCTATGTGGAAGGTGAGAGCTTAGAGTTGGAAATACAGACTGAGAAAGAGTAGGCAAAGGAAGTGTCTAGAACAAGAGACCTGAGGACTACCTGTGACGGAGCAGGAGAATTGGGAGGCAGAAAAGTCTAGATATCCAGAAAGTGGGACATTTCCAAGAATGAGGCAAGCAGAGTCAAAGGCACAACTATCCAGCACTGTGAAATATGGAAAGTGTCTGGGTCAGCTGTCCAAATTTGAGACTTGACAGGTTAGTTTAAGGAGACCAGTGCTCAAAATGATGACATGTCTGGTCTTTGCCTGAAGTATAGCAGGGGATGGTGGAGAGATGGGGGGAATCCTTCTGGATTTTCTATAGCCAGCCTCAGGCTAGTTTGTAAGACAGTAGCACTTGTGAAATGAATTTATTTAAAATTGCCCTCTGTATATCGATACAGAGGGCTTTACATTTTTTGGATTCAATCAATCGCAGATTGAAAATATTGAAAAGAATTGCATCCTCATTGAACATGTACAGACTTATCATTTTCTAAATTATACAGTATGTCTCTTTACATAACATTTATATTATATGAGTTATTACAAGTGACTTAGAGATGGTTTAAAGCACATAGGAGGATATGTTGTAGGCTATATGTATTGTGCCATTTTATAGGAGAACTTGGTGTCTACCTTGGGTTTCAGTGTCCATTGGGAGGTGAGAGTGAATCTATAACCAGTCTTCTAAGGGAATAATACTAATTGTTATATAGCTTATGTGTTCTTATTTTTCATAATTTCCCAATTTATTAGTCTCTTTTTATTCATTATATGTCATGAATGGAGATGATGTTCCTTTTTATAAAGTGGGTTATTGCCTTACAATTTCAAACTCAAGGGTAATACTTTCAAGTCTATAAAAATATATTGATTTCGGGGCCGGGAGTTTGGTCTAGTGGTAGAGTGCTTGCCTAGCGTGCATGAAGACCCGGGTTCAATTCCTCGCTCGGTACCACATACGTAGAAAAAAGCCACAAATGGTGCTGAGGCTCAAGTGGTAGAGCTCTAGCCTTGAGAAACTCCAAGGACAGTGCTCAGGCCCTGAGCTCCAGCCTAGGACTGGCAAAAAAAAAATATATATATATACATACATATATATGTATGTATATATATATATATTGATTTCCATGAACAGGCCATTTAAAAGCATTTGATAGCAAACTTGGAATTATAGATGACCACTATTACCTTTTTAATTTTAACATTTGGACCACTATTACCTTTTTAATTTTAACATTTGACCAAGGTATGTGAACTTGCCTTTAAGAAACAAGTTAGTATCTTTGTTCTTTGGATCTGGGGTTGTATTTTCTCTGACCAAACAACATTTGGCTGATAAACATTTTGTTGAATTTCCTAGAGGTTGGACAGAAAAATACATGGAATATACAATAATTTTTTTCATGCTACTGTATCAAAGTATAACAGACTGGGTGGCTTTAACAACCACTTTTTGTCTCATATCCCCAGAAGCTAGAACTCTGAGATCAAGATGTCAGTATGGACAGTTCCTGTGAAAGCTATAAAGGAGGAGATGTTTATAACTCTCTCCAGCTTCTGTTAGATTCTTGACCATGTTTATCTTCCTTGGCTTTCGACACATGATCTCAACAATCTCTGCCTTCATTTTCCCATAACATTTTCCGTGTGTGTGTGTGTGTGTGTATGTCTGTGCCTCTTTAAAAAAAATAAGAATGCTACTCAGTCAAATTGATTTAAAGACTCATGTTATTCCTGTATTACCTCAGCTTACATAATTACATTTGTAATGGCCCTATTTTCAAGTTAAGTCACTGAAGCTGTATGGTCCAAAGGTTTATTATATAAATACTTCTCTTTGGTGATGAAGGAACACATATCCACTTACTAGAATGTATTAGACTACCGCATAATAAGATTCTTCAAGGCTAAAGTTAAAAAGTTTCTCCTCAACATTTGGATGCTGTTGGATTTTACCTTGTACTTCTTGGGGGAGAAAATGACTTTTTAGTGAACCTTACAATAATTTCTTTGAATTTTACCAAATAAATTAATTTAGTCAAGTCAATTAATATGAGAACAGAACTAGGAAATAAAAAAGTTTCTGCTAAAGTAAGAGGGATAGTAGGAAAGAGACAAGTGAAGGAAAAATGGCAAAGAGAAAGCAAATAGGAACATCATGTTTCAGCTGGAATTTTCTGAGTGCAGAAGATCTACAAAGTGTTCTAAACACAATTTTGCTAAGACTAAACAAGATAGTGTTTGTGATATGGTGAATTCTTACCATGTGTGGCATTAATTCTATAGTTAATAAATAAGAAAACAGGTATAGTGATTATTTGGGACTGTTGAATTCCTTGTTAATACCTCCCTTCCTAGTCTGAGATGGGCATCTTTTTAGGGGTTGCAGCTTTACTACCAGGCCAGGCCCCTCCCAGCATGGTCCAGCCAAGAGGCACCAGGCCAGCTCAGGATGGCTGCAGAGAGGACTTGCTCTCACTTCAGCATGTCTCCATAAAGGCCAAGAGTTCATTTAAAGGGCAGCCTAAACACATGGACCTGAGGAAGCCAGTACATCTCATTCTGTGGTTAGGGCAGAAGTGATTTTACTGACCATTCATCTCCTGTAGCAGAAATCTCCATTTTCCAATGTTTTTTTCCTTATTTGTATTTAGTAACTAACATCACAAGGCATAAAAATACACAATAAATGCTGTGAAGGTGGATGAGCAGGGCTCATGCCTGTACTACCTGCAGACTATCATATCTGCTGTGTAGTATATTGTTGGGGGCCGAGTAACGCCATTCTAATAACTTTCTGCTGAGACCTGTAGTAGGGGTAAACAAGTGGACCTCTTTATCCTGCCCACCTATTGTGCTGATAGGCTCCCGCACCCAATATAAGGAGGGGAGTTTTAGAGAGAGATTCCTGCCTTGAGGAAGCTGCGTGGCGTCTCTGTTCGTGCTCCGGAGAAGCAAGGCTGAGTGCGGGAGGACAGTGGGCCCTCTCCTCTTGTGGCTTGGACTGGTTGGGGTGTGCTTTTCCCCATCCCTCCTCAAGAGGGATTGGGGACAAAGGACCCTGACAGTATATATCCTGGATATTAACTTCCTGGGATTTGGAAATGGGCAGAACATTTTCACTGGAACATGACAGTAAATTGTTCTTGATAAATTGATTTTTTTTTTGCTAGTCCTGGGTTTGAGCTCAGGACCTGAGCACTGTCCTCAGAGTTTCTCAAGGCTAGAGCTCTACCACTTGAGCCTCAGCACCAGTTCCAGCTTTTTCTATGTATGTGGTACTGAGGAATCGAACCCAAGTCTTTGAGCATGCTAGGCAAGCACTCTACCACTAGGCCAAATTCCTGGTCCTTCATAAATTGATTTTAAGACAGTATTCAAGGGGGCCAGGAGCATGGCCTAGAGGTAGAGTGTTTGCCTAGTATATACAAAGCCCTGGATTGGATTTTTTTGGTACCAAATATACAGAAAAAGCCAGAAGTGGTGCTGTGGTTCAAGTAGTAGAGTGCTAGCCTTGAGAATGCCCAAGAACAGTACCTAGGCCCTAAGCTCACACTCTAGGATTGGCATAACAACAACAACAACAACAAAAACAGTATTCACAGTGGATTGAGACCCTGTTCCAACAGATATTTTTGTGTGGAATAAGGGACAAGACAAAAAACATACAAGAAAATACTGTCATTTTATGCTGCACTGTACTCAGTGAAGGCTCCTAAGTTTGATCCTAGAGAGAACAGATTTTTCTGTTTTTAAAGGGCCAATGACATCATGCTAAATACCTTACATATTATATCTGCATGATTAAATTTGGGAAAAGCTATCAAGTTTCCTGCTGCTTTTTCCCCCTGGGTAGTATTGGGGTTTGAACTGAGATCTTTTTCTTTGTTAGGCAGGTGGTCTACCACTTTAGCTAATCCTCTCTCTGTCTCTTTATTTACTTTTTTTAAAACAGTAGTTATATTTTAGGTAGGGTCTCATATTTTTGCCTAGGCAAGCTTAGACCACATTCTGCCTTACTTGTAGCCTCCCATGCAGCTGGAGTCACAGACATGTCCAACTATGCCCAGCTTATTTATTGAGAATAGACTATTTATAACTTTTGCCTGGACTAACTTCAAACTGTGATCCTCTGAGCCACCACTCTTGGTCATGTTCCCTGTTTATCCATCTGCCTTCTCCCCTCTTCCCCCGCCATTATACTATTAGAAACTTGGAGACATCTTAAAAATGTAGATTCCTGGTTTCTATTTCTAGAATTAATACATAGATCTGAGTATCTTTTTGATTACGTCAGACTCCCAACGACTCTAATAAACATTTGAGTTTGGGTGTCATGGTTGATTGGAAGATCCATTCAATTCTGTAGTATTGTGTATTTCATTAACTAGAAGTGACCATCAGGTGGGGTCTTGTAAGTCCCTCCAACCGTAGCATTTGGCACACACCTAGCATTTGCCTTGTCTGATGTCTTTTCTAGTTTAAGATCTCCCTTTCACCATCCTTGACCCAGAAAGGGAGGGGAGTAAATCTGAGCTTACCACTAGAATATTTTTTGAGTAAAGACCTCCACAGTTGTTAAGATACCCTTGCTATTGGACGGTTCTAATTACTAGCAACTTCTACTCTGTTGTGTATATAGATTCCTACCACTCACTTTCTAGTTTTGTTCCCTGGAGCCATCCAGAGTAAATCTAGCCCCTCATTTGCATGTTATCTTTTGTACTATTTGAAAAAAAAAACTTCTTTTGAACCTTTCTTGCCACAGGTTAAGGACAACTTTTAAAAAAAAGAAATCACACTACAACATCAACAAACAGCTATGATATTAATAGTAGAAAGTTTCCCATCTCCTCAGGAATCATGAGCTGTGTCTGTTTTCTTGTAGTGTTTCAACATTTCTCAATTTCCCTGGATATCCAGTTAATTTCAGGTGTCTTCTGCATTACTTTGCATTACTTAGCTCAGGGTCAGAATACTGTTTATACCACACATTGAAATTTTGTTTGTTGGTAAAAAGATCATTCACATTTAAGGTCAAAGTTTGAAAATTTAACAAGAATAGGAACTTAAAGTCTTAGGAAAGAAGTTGTGTTTCAGTGAACTGGCATCTCAATTTCATGTAGCTTGTGATCTTGCAGCCCTGGGCACTACACCACCATCCTTGATGAGAGAAGAGCAAACTGTTCTTGAACACTTCCTCCACTGTATTAAGAGCAAACATATTTTTTTTTTGCTCCTATATTGAACCCTTCAGCCTTTTGTGTTTAAACTATTTCCCATCTTGTTTGAACTATTTTTTCTGGAACAAACATTTATTGTAGGAAGTGTAAATAACAGCTGGCACTGTTTGTGTTGACATTTGTGTGTCTCTTCTGGGCCGTTATTTAGTTAGCAGAGAGTTTAGAGACCTGAATTCATGTCTCTACCTTAGTCCACTATTTGAACTTTCTAGATCCAAGTTATTTTATAAAACAGAGTTAATACGTGCCCTTATCCTACTGTTGGGTAGAAATGATAAAAAATAATGCCAGTCCAGAGCTTTGAAATATCCAGAGAAGTGTGTTATCATTAAGCATTGTTATGCCATTGTGGATTGTGACTGCTGCTATTGTCTTATCAGTAACATTTAGATTATTTTTGTAGCATACCGTTTAGGTTTTATTTTTTAAAATAATGTTTCTACTGCAGAAGAATGAAGGAGGGAAGGGAAAATACAAGCAATAATTTCTTGTGTACACCACAGAATTGAGAAATATTAGGGAAAGGGTGGATCAGTGGAGGGTAAAGATATTGAAGTAATGACACAGATGGAGATGCATTGTATACATAAACTGCTTTGTTAAATGGCAAAAAATAGGTAACCTAAAAATTAAGAGAAATGAGGGAAGGAGAGGGGTGGGAAGGGTGTGTGAGAACGTTGAAAGGGGAGGTGACTGATCACAATGCACTGCATTCATAAACTGCTTTGATCAATGGCAATTCCTTTGTGTAACTACTTACAGATAATAAACATTCAAAAAATAAACAATGTTTTTGCTGTTAGTTTAGACAAGGTGGAATTTAAAAAAAAAATTGGGACTGTTAAGGAGAAGAGGGTTCTCTCAGAAATGACTCTTGGCTTCAGATAAGCTCTGAGAGATTTTGTGTGCACACCCTTTGGCACTCAGGTTTGTGTTCCTGCTCCCTTTGTTATCAGGAAGGAAGCAGATAAGAGGCACTTCCCCTGGCAGGGCCTCTGGCTTCTTCCTTGGCTGCAGGTTAGACTGGAAGAAATAAACATTTTGTGTCCTTTTGGGCATAGGAAGGTTAGTGCTATCTGCCTAGCATTTGGAGCAGCACCTTTTACAACAGTAGTAACTGTGAACAGTTATTTCTTAAAATTTGCTAAGTGGGCAGAGAGTCAGTGAAAAGCAATTGCTTTTCACACAGTCATGGGTAGGACTTCCTCAACATGAGTACAAGAGGTGAATCCAGTCATAATCTTCTCAAGGCTCCATTTGTAGAAGCTTTCCAAACTTTGACAAATTCTTCAGTTACCAATCTGATTTTTTTCTCTGTAAACCACGATACTGGACAACAGTTCCTTTTCCTTTGCTGGGGTTTTATGAGGAATTAATATCTAGAATACAAGATGCTTCAGGAATGACTCACATTGTTTTGTTCTCACTTGGAGAGAATAGAAAGGGTATCTCATTTCTTCAAAGCACTTGAAGAAGATAGAAAAGAGAATGTTCTTCATCTTACAGGAATATTCCTCATCTTACTGTGCTGCACTGCTTAAGTTGGGTGGTCATGCCATCAATAGAGTGAAGAGAGGAATGGGACCTCACTGGGTCTTTGAGAACCTTCCTTCTGCAGGCCATTACAAAACACAATAAAGGAAAATGGACGTCTGGCTGCTGTAACTCTCCAGTGGGTCAATTAGAATATTTAACTGTGCAAGAAACGAAGAGTTGATAAGGCATCTAAGAAATGGAAAATAAGATTACAAGCCCTATTTTGGCCCTTAGTCAAGTGGCAAGGAGCAGAAGCCGGCATGGAAACCAAGCCCAGGCCATGTCCTGTATCTTCACTACTTCATTACTCAAGGTCTATAGAATTTAGACGTTTGGATAGTCCTCCTTCCTCCAAAGTATTCTACTTTCATTATTTTATAGCTGAGTGACATATAGAAGTTCTAGAATAAAAAACAAATAGCAATGAAAGTTAAATTATAATTCATTGATTTTTCACTGTTTTTTTAAATTGTTTTTTACGTGTAAGACAAATTGTATAGATTTCTTACTTTCTTCCCCTCCAGAATCACAACCCCAGACATCTGAAGGGAGGGCTTTTATTTTAACCACATGTGAACTACTGTTTAGCAACATTCACTGCACATGTGCTTCTTGGGAATTTCACCACTCTATAATTGCCTTCTTCATTTCTTTTCCTGCTTAACTAGTGTATATAATCACTGATTTATAAGTGTGTGAACTGTAATAATGTCAGCTGTCTGCTGGCATGATTGGAGAACTTATTATGAAATGAAGTTAATTTTATATAATCTTTTCTTTGAAACTCTTTGATATTTAATTTTAAGCAGATAAGTGACATAAAAAACCAATCCATTTGATGATAATGCATTTAAAAATTGCTGATTGATGAGCTTATGCTTCTCTAATTTTGTTTTAAAAAGATCCTAATATATCTTTTGAGAATAGATGTTTCAATAGAGGAACAAAAAGCTCTAGGATAGGTGAATAAAAGATAAATTGAAGGGCTCTGGCTGTATTATTTTCTTCTCTCCAAAATTTATTTTAACACTAATCCTGGAATGGATATTTTAGTCACATTTATCAGTTGTGGAAAAATATTACTTAGTTTAATAGTTTTAATTAAAATAAATATTTGTGTTTTAAGCAGAGAAGTCTATGTTGTAAGATAACAGCTACATTTTATATATTTCTCCTTGCTGAATTTTATTGTAGTGATAATGATCTTTGGGGATGTTTTCCGCAAGTGTGCATATCATGTTTGTGTTTCAATTTAAATGCATGCATGTTCAAGAGGCACTGAATTGATTAACTCTACTTACGATAAATAATGAAGTGTACTCTTTTATGTTAACCCTTATTTTATTGTATATCAGCCTTTAGACATTTGGCTATCTGGACACACCATCATTTATATCCTTTTAAAACATATTTATTGCTTCTTTGACTAATTGCCTTTTATGTGACTTAAAGCCTTTTGCATTGGTGCCATTTGTTAAAACCCAGCCAGAAGCAGGCAGGCAGTCCCATTTTTCAAAAATTTAGTGTCACTTTTATAGACAAATAACACTTGTAAATGATGGATAATAGCTAGCAGGATGCTGCATGGTATAAAATGCGCATGAATTATATTTTCTGGGAGTTAGAAGGTTAACTTGTCTGTGGACTAATTGAAAAAGCTTTATGGTAAATGCAAAATGCTGTGTGCACATTATCAACATGACTTAAACTAGCTGAAAAAGGGATTTTCCTTCTCTTGAGTATTATTCATTATTTCATCCCTTTTTTCAGGCTACTTCTGTATACAGAGACTATCTAATAACGTATCTATAGAATTTATCTGTGTGTGTATGTGTGTGTGTGAGAGAGAGAGGGAGAGAGAGAGGGAGAGAGAGGGGGGGAGAGAGACGGGAGAGAGAGAGGGAGAGAGTATCTTCATGGCATGGATGCTTTGCAGGATGGATTGGAAGGTCAGTTCTTTCCCATTCGATATGACAGTGGAGATGAGGATAGGCATGTCACTGATCACTGTGTAATGTGGGTTTTTTTGTGTATTTTCGTGGATCATTTTTATTAATCCAACTTTGGTTTTGGCCCCGGAGAAGCAATGTGATATATATTTTTTTTCTGTAGCTTACAATATCGGAAAATTATTACAAACTTTTTGTCGAAGGAGGATACCTCCTGTCTTTTACCTTCCATACTGGAAAGTTAAAGTTAGAAGCATAGAATCTAAATTCAAGAGCAATTAGAATGTTCATAAGTACATTAGTATGTGAATAGGAACAGAATCTCCATGCACTCTAAGGTCAGGCCTTTTCTAAGTTGTGACTGTGGGCATCCATCCTGATGATGTAGTAGAGAGTGGCTTTAAGGAGTTCTGAATTCCCTTCACCTGGCTACTCTTTCTTACTGAGTAAGTGTTAGGGAAAAAAAAGGGGCCAAGGAGAAGGAAGTAATTTTAGGATATGTGAAACATTTCTTCCTTGACTGATCTGGTCACCAGGTGGCTTTGTGTTTGCCCACCTAGGTTGTCATTTAACATCTTATCGTTAATGCTTTCTTGTTGCTCAACAATGTACATAGGTTGCATTTTTATAATTTATCCTAATGAATAGAATTGTGAATCCACTCCTGGAATAGTTTGTTATCTCCTGAAATATTTTCTTCCCTTTATCCTTGCTACCCTTTTCTTCCAAAACCCTGACTAGATATCTTTAGACCTTCTCATTGTACTTTTCATTTAGGTTAATACCTCCTTTATAGTTTCATCTACTTGTTTCTCTGAATTGCCTATTAAAGAGTTTCTAAAGCTCTCCAGTTTCTCTATTTTCTTTTCAGCTTTGGCTAGTGTGCTTACAATTAGATGGGACATTTTTAGTGTTCAGTTAAAAATTGAAAAAGTTTGTTTCATTAAAAATACTACTTAGTTATTAGAAAAGCTGCCAGGTCATATTTTTTTAAAACTTATGGTAAAACTCATAGTATATGAAATTAACCATCTTCACTATTTTTAGTGTATATTTCAAAGCATGTTCATATTAATATACACACAAATTCCACAGCTCTTTATATGGCACACTGAGAGATTATTTTGTTAAATCTGATCAGTTTTTTTCATTTTTCTGGAATGGGGCTTAAATTCAGGGCCTGGGCACAGTTCTTGAGCTCTTTTGCTTCAAGTCTTACCACTCTACCACTTTGAGCCAAAGTGCCACTTCTGGCTTTTGAGAGTTTAATCGGTGATAAGAGTCTCACAGGGACTTTTTGCCTTGGCTGGCTTTGAGCTGTGGTTCTTAGATCTCAGCCTCCTGAGTAGCTAGGACTATAGGCACAAACCACTGGTGCCCAGCTTCTTTCTTCTTAAAATTAAAAAATTATCATGTAAGCATTGTACATATTTAAGGGTAGTATTTAATGATTCAGTACATGTTTAGTGTTATATAATGCACATTTATATCCTCAAAATTTTACCATTTTTGTGGTAGAAGTTCAAGATCCTTTCTTCTTTTTTCTTGTTGAAATATATAGAACATTCATGTTACCTTTTGTCGGTTGTGGGGTTGAACTCTGGGCTTGGTGCTGTCCCTGAGCTCTTCAGCTTAAGGCTAGTTAGTGTTCTACCACTTGAGCCACAGTGCCACTTCCAGTTTTTTGGTAGTTAATTGGAGATAAGGGTCTCATGGACTTTCGTGCTGGGCTGGCTTTGAACTTCCTTAGATCTCAGCCTCCTGAGTAGCTAGGGTTATAAGCGCTCAGTGAGCCACCTGCAGTAGTCAGCCTACTACAGGGTTTAACCCCTGAACTAATTATTCTTATCTAATTGTATATAACTTAGTTCACTCTAACCAACCTTTCCTCCACCCCTCCCTTCCTCATGTCTGGTTATGTTTATTTTTATTTTTTGTCAGTCCTGGGCTTGATCTCAGGGCCTGAGTACTGTCCTTGGACTTCCTCAAGAGCTCTACCACTTGAGCCTCAGCACCACTTCCAGCTTTTTTCTGTGTATGTGGTACCGAGGAATCTTCGTGCATGCAAGGCAAGCACTCTACCACTAGGCCAAACTCTTGGCCCCATGTCTGGTTATTTTTTATGGTCTCGTTATGCTTGCTTTTTTGTGTGACTATTATTTGCTTCTTTTATATTTTGTAGTTTGAATCTGGTTGTGGTTACTTTGTAGTCTATATCTGGTAATTGGGACATCTGAAGTCTTAGAACTATATCTGTGGTATGTTAATTTTCTGGGACTGATTTCTGATGTCCTTTTGTTTTCATGTGTATTTAGTAAACCCTAATGGCTAACTCATCTTTCATTGATCTTAATCTGTACAGAAAGAAAGTCTTTGGGCTTAAGTTTTTTTTTTCTTAGTATTCTATTTTGCTTAAGCAAGCATGGGATGCTGTTTCCAGAACCATCCCAGCATCTTCCATGCATCCCAACATAATTCAGGAGTTTCATCTTAGTTACTTAATCCATCACAGACTTAAGGCCCTGTTTCCAAAAGCTACAAGTGTGGAAGTAGACCTTCATAAGACCCTTGTAGGGAACTATTGTTATTATTTTTGTTTCTTTGCCTTTTTTCCAAATCCTTAAATATTTTTCTTACTTCCTTTGAACATCCTGTAACAATTAATTTTTCTTTAATCTTTCTGTTAATCTTGCTGGTGGAGTCTAGAATATTTAGCTATATAGCCAGCTACTTAGCTAAATAAAAACTCTGGGCCTTGAGTTTCTGAGTTCCATCACACACATGATAACACATTTTAAATGCTGGTGCAAGAATGTGCTTGATTTACTTGACACCACATGGAAGGCAATAATATAAGAAGCCTTACATGGAGTCTCTAAGACTTTGTTTATCATTTCCCCTTAGGATATATGTACTTAGCTGTACTTCCTTTACTATGTGAGTGCAATGCCTTAGCCATGAGTATCAACATTCTGTGCTGATTCCTGTAGTCTTCCAGTCAATATCTATATATGGGGGGAGGTTTTAGAACTTCCTGACTCAGGTTCTATACTTGTAAATACACAGTTGTCCCAATATGATTTACTGAAAGGTATTATATAGTTACAGAAATAGACATAATCCCTGCAAGCTCAGGAATACCACATGTCTTTTGCAAGGCCATTCATGCAGCAGATACACAGACAAGGCTAGGAGGCCTACTTAATATGCTTTACCCAGGCAGAGCCACTTCATGATGGATACTACTTACTTTCTCTAGAACACAAGATGAATCCAAACAGTACCTCCTTTGAGTCTGCTGAATGCAAATTTCACTTTATTTACCTGCTTCATTTTACCATCCTCATGTACATTGTACCTTATGTAAAAAACTATCTTGGATTCTGACTTTTATCCCAAAGTGAATTAAAGATCACTTTACTACTTAATAATCAAAGCTAATAATATAGTTCTAAAATGTATATAAAATATTATTTTTGCTTCTTTCATGGAAGTGCTTTATAATATAGGTAGATAGATAAATAGATTATTTTTTTCCTGTCCTGAGGCTTGAACTCAGGGTCTAAGCACTATCCTTCAGCTTTCTCAAGGCTAGCACTTTACCACTTGAGCCACAGCACCACTCTGGCTTTTTTTCTGCCTATGTGGTACCAAGGAATGGAACTCAGGGCTTTGTGCATGCTAGGCGAGTACTCTACCTCTATGCTATGCTCCCAGACCTATAAAATTGTTTTAACTGAATTTAAAAACAAATTTGGAGGATCTTTATAAAAGCAGTCACAAAAAGCTGGGTGTTGGTGGCTCATGCCTGAAATCCTAGCTACTCACATAAATCTAGCATTCCCTAGGGGGGAATGAGAGAGTGGGATCTGGGTATCAAGGTTTGAAGTCAGTCCAGGCAGGAAAGCTTGAAACACTTATCTAGACCCAAAAGGTAGAAATTGAGGTGTGCCTCAAGTGGTAGAGCACTAGCTTTGAGGTTCAGAGTCAGTGTTTGGGCCCTGAGTTCAAGCCCCAGGACAAGAATGTACCCATATCCCCCACCTTCTCCACCCCTACTCACACACAAAGCCACAGAGGTTCTGAGCAGTAAAGCCAAGAGTTGAGAGATTAAAGAATTTCTTCTAAGTCCACACGGTTAGTAAAGGCAACCACAGAAAATGAATCCTGTACGGCGAGGTATTTCAACAGAGATATTTTTCTGTTGTTCTGTGTGTCCAAACAACCTGTGACTTTTCAACATCTATGAAATGCTTGATCATTTCTTACGTATGGAACCAGTTGTTCCAACAGGTCACTTTTTAGAGTCGAGGGATCTCTGTTAATATTATTCACAGTAAAAGATGCATAGTAGACTATGCCAGACAAACAAGAATGTTTGGTCACATGTAATTAGGAATTTTAAAGCAATTATTTTTGGAGCCAAGAAAAGTAAAAAGACATAGACTTATTTAGAACAGATGGTATACTGTAAACATGACATGGAGACAGCTGAACTGCTGGACTCCTACTTTGATTTTTATCATCTTTATCAAGAAAAAATGATCTGCAAATTGGAAAGGGTAGAGTAAACATGGTTGGGAGAAATTAAACCCCAAGATGGAAGAGATAATGGGAACTGTTAAAAAGTGCACTTAGGTCCCCTGGGCATGGAAAGAACATGCAGATGTGATTGTAGAACCATTTTAGATATTATTTTGTGAGTCAAGGAGAATAGGATATAAGGAGATTGTAAATGATTTTGATGAGTGTGTCTCAATTTTCAAGGGGTAGGGAAAACATAGTTTAGAAACTACAGATGGGTGAGCTAGTCTGATTTTGATGAAATTCTAGAAGCAATATGAAGCAGATGTTTGAACATAAAAAGACAGCAATGACTTCTGGGACATAAAATATCCCAAGAATAAGTATATTTTCCTTGTTTAGGTAAAACATTGGTGTAATACTTGAAGGGAATGCTAGATATAGTGAGTATTGTTCTCAACAATCCACTTGAGAGTCTCCTGTCACAGATAAGATGGGGAAATGTGAGCCAGGCAACATACAGTTCAATAAGTTTCTATTTCTGCAACAATCATTTTTTTAATGGGCCAGTAGGTAGTTGGATCAAGAGACTTTGGCTCTCATACCAAATGTAGCCCATGACTAGTTTCTGTAAGTAAAGATTTATGGGAACATACCTGTGACTGTTCATTTACCTAATGCCAGTGGTCGCTTTTAGCTACAGGGAAAGAGTTCTGCAGTTGTTAAAGAGATCATTGGGCCCACAAAGCCAAAAATATTTACTGTCTAACTCTTCACTGATACCTGTCTTAGTCTGAACACCAAATCTCATCCTGGCTTCACAGTAGAATTATCTAAAAAGTTTCTTACTAATTTCCTGGCTTTATCCCTGTCTAACCCTACCTCCTACCTCCTACCTCTTGTTCAAATGAATTAGAATCTCTGGCATGTTTTTAAAAAGACAGCTGGCCAGAGAAGTAAGGGATTGACTGGAAGTGTAACTAGATAATGGTATGTTATACAGATAATCCAGTCTCTGTATGACATAACTTAAGAGAAATAAATTGCCCTCTAGATCTTCCTATAGGAGAAGAACTAAGAAATGTAGAATTTCTGACCCTTAGGTTATATGACATTGCTTAGAGTAAAATGAGTATGATACAATCAAGAAGACCAAAATAAGAAAAATTTAACAATAACAACCAAGGGCTGGGAGTGTAGTCTAGTGGTAGAGTGCTTACCTAGTATGCACTAAGCCCTGGGTTCGATTCCTTGGTACCACATACTCAGAAAAAGCCAGAAGTGGTGCTGTGGCTCAAGTGGCAGGGCCTTGATCAAAAAGTATCCAAGGACAATGCCCAGGCTATGAGTTCAAGCCCCAGGACTGGCAAAAAAACCCAATAACAACCAAATCTTAGCTTAGATTTATGTAATTCCAGCTGAAAGCAAGGTAAACAGTTGTACTAGATACTCTGCTTAGGCTGTATCACATCTGTAAGACCAAAACTCTCTGTGGAGGGAGTTCAGCTGATTTAGCTTTGATTCTTATCTAGGGCTGGAACTTACGAAGAGGGCAACTTCATTCTCTTTAAAGCAAGCATTGTACCAGAAGAGGCAGTGAGGTCCATCTGTGAGAGGTGTTTAAGTAGAGCATAGATAACAGTTGGCAGAGCTTAGAACTGAAAATATCTTTGGAGATCATATTAAGGTCCTCCAGGGAAACAGAAACAATGATTCCTTTATCTTCTATCTGTATCTCTAAGGAGATTTGTTATAAGGAACTGACTCACATGATTATGGAGTCTGACAGCTTCTTAGATCTGTAGGGTGAGCTGGCAAGCTGAAGCCTCAGGAGACTCAATGGTGTAGTACTAGTTTGAAGGTTGACAGCTTGAGATCCAGGAAAACCCAATGTTTCAGTTTTAGTCCAAAAACCAGGAGAAATGCAATGTCCCAAACCAAGGCATCCAGACAGGAGCTTTTTCATGTGTATGCAGGAGGGCCAACATTTTAGTTTTGCGTGGGCCCTCCACTAAATTGCATGGAGTCCATCCACATTGGTAAACCAGACTGCTTTACCCAGAAGGAAATAATAATTATACCCAGAAACACTTCCACAGTTACACCCAAAATAATGTTCAGGGAAATGGTGGGTAACCCTATGGCCCAATCAATTTGACACATACAGGTAGCAATCACAGTCATCATCTAAAATGCTCTCAGTGTGAATGAGAAGACAGTCTCAGAGGTTGTCACTTACTTTGGGAATGAAGTCCTTAGATCTTCAGTCTCCTCAGTCCACAGCATCCTGCTTTTTTTTTCCAGTCTGCTTAGCAGCTGTTAAGGTTATTCCTATGAACTGTATGGCACTCTTTACTCTTGTGATTAGACTGATGGCTAAAAGAAATGGAAGAAATTATTCTATGAATGAAAATTTGAATGAGGATAGAGAGCTGTGGCTACTGCAAATGCGGAGCTTGACTTTGAAGAAATGGTCAGTGAGAGGTAGAGGTTGTTAACGTAACCCAAGTGACATCACTGGCTCAAACTATACATAAATACCCTCCAGGCTTATTCAAGGAGCTTCAAAACTCTGGTTAATCCTTTAATGCCATTAAGAGGACAAAGAAGAGGGAAGAGGGATTGTGAGACAAATTCCTTGCTGGCATGCATAGTTGGGTGACACCAGGCCACATGGAAGCTCTATGGAGAAGAGTTCTCAGCATAAGGGCTTTCTTCCCTTGAATCAGCCATAGATTTGGGCAGAAATATGCAAGATGCTCAAAGAGAAGCCCTCCCTCAGGGAATACTACTTGTGACAATCATCATAAAGGACGAAGTATTGTGTGTCAAGGACTATTTTAGGTGCTTATCTTTTTGCTTAGCCTAGAAGACAGCTATCCAAGTCATACATTATCTTGCCCTTTCCATAGACAAGTGGACTGAGCATTAGATAAATTTTCTTCAGTTTGGAAGAAAATGAATTGACAGTGAGCTATGGTTTCAACATAATGCCTTTGCATGCTTCCATACTCTTGGCACTGAGCACATCTGATTTTAGGGGATGATGATGTAGTTATTCAGAATGTTACTCTCAATCAACTCTTACTGCCAAACAGCAATGTTTGAAATTCTGTGGTGGCTAACACACTGACACTCAACACAGTTCAGGTGTTGTATAAATAAAGTCAACAGGCTGACTTTTGAGTAAAACATAATTTTTCAACTGCTTCCAAGAGGAAGCTAATTGATGCTAAAAGGTAAATATAAATGACTTTTTGATTACCCGTTGTTTCAGATTACCTCAGCATCTCTTCATCATTATTGCAGAGACTTCAGAGCTATGCAAAGTAAACTCTCAGTATAAATTTCCTCTTCTCCACTTCCCTTCTTGCTACATTTCCCTGCACTATTTAACAGAAGCCTTACTCTTAGGGGAAGTCAATAAATTAGTTGCTTCACTTTCTAATTATTACAAGTGTGGTAAACAAATCACTGATAAGATCCTTGCATGTTACAGGTGCACATGCCTCAGCAAATGCCCAAAGAGGCTGCGGGGAGACATACCAGCAGGTGCTTCTGGCCTTGTCTTATTTGGCTAGTAGACTTAGTTTAGGATGATAGTGAGTGACCTAAGTGAAAGCTGGGGATTGTTCTATCTGGTTGTACCAATACCTTATCTCTAGATTCTCAGTGGTATGATTTGGTAAATGGAGGCCCTAAGATGAACTACAGTTTCTAAATCCATCCCAGACTTGGGGTAGCAGGGCAGGTTCTCTGAAAATTTCATGTTTTCATGGGCCCTTATGAGTTCCTTTTAACAAGGATAGTTTTGGAAGGCAGGATATGGTCAGCTATAGGGAGGACCCACACGAACTGGGTCTGACACTCTCATTTATGCTTTCATAAATCCATATGGCAGAAAGGATGGAGTAGAGGAAGCCTTGTGATACATATTTTTAAAAAAATTTAGAATTTTTAATTGTTGTTTTGAAGGTGATGTGAAGAAGGGTTACAAATGAAGTAAGGAAATCAGGAATTCATGTAGCAAGCTTAGAAGTCTGTCTCCTTCCTCATCTCTGCAGTCGCTTTCCCAGTCTGTGATTGACTATCCTGAGGTTCTTTGAAAGTCTGTTTGTGCTTTCTGTTGAATGCATCTCAGATCTTGGAGACTCACACACAGCCTGGAGAAGTATTGATTGCATTTAAGAGTCCATTACTCAGGTAAACCAAATAATGTAACCGATCTTGGCTCTAATTGATTAAATTTTTCCTACAGTGTTGGAGAGATTGTAATCTAATTATTCTGGCTCCTGGTTTCTGAGGTGAAGTTTGAATTTTGAGCACTTATTCCAGTTCAGTAACCTCTTCTTATCTGTAGGATAAGATGTATTTTCTAAAAATACATTCACAGTGTATGTAGTATATATGTGAATCCAGAGGTACACACACATGAATAATGATATCTTTCTTGTAGAACTCAGGGTTTTAATTTTGATTATATTAGCAGTAGATACAAAATATTGATTGTGCTAGTTTTTTCCCTTCATTTGAACATTTGCACCTGAGTAAAGGAAGTTAGGAAGGGAGTAGAAAGATGCTACTGTCTAGTCAGGTTCAATTCCAGCCTCCCTTGTTTCTCCTAACAAGCTTTTGCCTCATCCTAATTCTTTCCTTTCTTGGAGATTAAAAGATCTATTTTCAGCATCAAGGCATTGCAAGTGCAATCTGTTTGAAGACCAGAGTTGAAAGCTGTTGCGCTGCTGATTTATCAATGTGTCATCTCCCCTAGATTTAACTAGCCTTCTCTAGCCGCCCTCTGCATTTTCCCAAGGGGCAATTAAATTGGCATAGCTAGCATTTTATAGCTCTTTCCTGAAATAACTTTTCATTTCCTCAGTTGGTTCTGGTCTACCCCTACTGGTGTAGGACTGGATAGATATTTAAAACAAGTGATGTGATATTTACTTTAAATTTTCAGATAGTTGTATTTGAAGATAATGATCTGAATGACCTTTTGAGGTGAAAGATATGTATTCTGCCATAGGGATATATCAGAAATTTAAGTGAAAAGTAACTTTCCCTTTATTCCTAAAAAGGACATCGTTACTGGATGGGATGCTTTGTGTCCATCACAAAGAGTGAGAAATGCTTGGGAACTTGTATGGTCAGGGAACATTGGAGCCAGGGAATGTGAGAGGTGGCACTCTTCTTGCAATAGGATCATCTCATTGCTGGCTGTTTGCTGTACATTAGTCTGAGGGCAGCAGTCATTGCCTAAGAGAAGTTGTCAGCAGCAGTTCTATACAAAGTGATGATTTTGGTTAAGCCTATATATATTTAGAGGAGCAGCATGGAAGTGTGAATCTAAGGTGAAGTGGACCCTTTTTAGTTTCCAGTGAGTTTCTCTTGGCTGGACAAAATGTTTCATGTCCATTGTTTACTTTTCTTGAAGTTATGATTTTGCAAATGCAGAACACTGTGTCGTGGAACTCATAACAAATACCCATAAAACCCACATCCATAAATTCTGTATCCGAGGATTTAACCTAGGATAAAATATTTGGGAAAATAGCATCTTTACTGAGCTCATACAAACATTTTTCTTGTCACTTTAATCCTAACATAATAGTGTAACAGTGATTTACATGGCATTTATGTCACATTAGGTATTAGAAGCCATCTTCAAATTAGTAAAAGTATATGAAGAATATTTATAGATCCTATGCATAAACAGTGCCATTTTATACAAGGGACTTAAACATCATAGAATTTGCATATCTTGCAGGGGTTCTGAAACCAATCCCTGAAGGTACTGAAAGAAGCCTTATCTTGTAAACCAAGCATCTTCTGTGTATGCATCTTTTCTAGCAAGTAGGAAGACATTTACTATGGCTGGTAATGTTTGTGAGTCTAAGAATGCCTTGGCTGCTTTGGGGCATGGACTCTTTAAGGGACCTAGAAATGGAAGGTCAGGAGAATGCACTTGAGGGGAATGTTGTGAGTAAACATTTTGAGAGTGGATCATGAATACATTTACAAGTGTAACTGCCATTTTAATGGGCTTATCCCATTAATGTTCAGTAGTTTGACTGAGTGTAATGTAGTAACATTTCTTTTAAGTTCTATGGAAGAAGTTGTATATAGGGTTCCCAGTTTGGCCTCCCACACTGCCCATAGAATTGCTTACATTTTCAAACTTGGTGATTTAAAATATTTAAAGTTTTCAGAAAAGTGAAAAATAAAGTGTAGTGAACACAAAAATACTACTCATCTCTGTTTGCTAGTTATTTGCATTTGAGCAGTGTTGCAGAAATGGACAGTTTATCTTGATTTCAAGTGTATCTCTCGAGATTCATTTCTTCTTTCTCCATTGAAACACCAGGGATACATTTATCATCGTATAATAATATTTTCTATACTACAGTCTGTACTTTGTTATAGCATTCCAATAACCCCCTTAGTGACATTGTGTTGCAAAATTCAGGCTGGCTGTTTTGGATTTTTCCACCAATCGAATTGCTTCTTTTTGCAAGATTCAAGGGTATCATATTTGAGCACCTGCCCAGGCACCTCAGGAAGTACAGTGTGTCTATTTGTCTTGTTTGGTCATATGGTTAAGATAATGCCCCTCTATAACTCTGCTTTAAAAGTACCTCTATATGATTAATTACTTAGTACCAGTTGAAAATCCTATTCTTCCACCATATTTGCCAGTTTTATCTATGGATATTATATGCCTGAACATTTATTGCATTGGTAGCTGGTATGTCTAGTGGATTTACCCACTGAACTCATTAAACAAGTAACTCTAGGGACAAGAAAAGCCATGTACTTTGTGTGTGTGTGTGTGTGTGTGTGTGTGTGTGTGTGTGTGTGTGTGTGTGTGTGTGTGTGTGTGTGTGTGTATGTGTTTGGCAAGTTCTGAGCACTGTCCTTGGGCTTTATTTCCTGCTTTTTCTGTGTATGTGGTATCAGTGAATCAAACCCAGGTCTTCGTGTGTGCTAGGCAAGCACTACTACTAGGCCAAACTCATGGCACTGTACATGTGTTTTAAAATTTGCACTGTATATATTTAGAATGAGATTTTTAAAAATATGTGAGCTTGAATAAATAGAGAGCCAGTAAGTTGCACTTAATGAATTTGGAAATTTTGCATACCATCTCTTAAACTTTGCATTGAAAATACCTTAGGATGGAATTCTTGTTACTAGTTAATTATTGGTAGTCCTTGGAACTAAGTGGGAAAATGCTAAGGCCACAAGTGTGACAAATATATATGTGTCTCTCTGTAGAAATAACATCTAAGGCATTTGTAGAATACTGAAAGAAGCAGTTTTATTTTTAAAGCAGTACTCACTAGAGAAATTGCTTGTGATAAATGTTTCATTAATTAAATCATAGTATGTGGCATATAAAACTAGACTAAGAAATAAATATAATTAAAGTAAACATGGCCTTCTAATTAGCAATTGTTTCTGCCATTTTAAGCAAATTCTAGAGTCACAGAGAGATGCTGTACTATAAACCTAATAATGAAGCTTGGAATAACAGGTGTAAATTAACACAATGGAAAAACATTTACACTGTAACATGCTAAATTAAAAATGACATTAACAAGCTTAATTTTCAAATTCTCTATAATTAACATTTGTTCAACTTGGAGATGAATAGGTGTAGTACGTTAGTGTAGATATCTTTATTTATAGCTTGTGATATTTGTTATGGCTTTATCTTTGTTAAATTGTAAGCAACAGAGATTCATCCCTTCCTAAAATATGTCAGGTTTATGTAATGTTAGGCCATCTGACGAAGGGTAAAACATATTTACTGACATCATTATTGTAGGTTATATGTGGATATGCCACCAACATCTTTGGTTGGTGGTAAAGCTTAATGTGAAATATTGAGAATGGGCTGAGTATGGAGATATGCAGGTACACTGGTAATAATCACATGATAAAATATTAGGATTCCCTCGAGTGCTCCCCTCAATGCACATATGCTCTTCTAAGTGCCTTGAATCGATGTTTGTTTCTGCAAATAAATATTATTTTAAAGGCTTTCTTTTATGGTGCTAGTTAATATAAACTGGAAGGCAGAGAACAGCAAAAACAGTTTTGCAGCATGATTTGTCACAGAGGACACATGGTACTCTACCCTTTACAGGGAGATTCGTCAGTCCACTAATGAGTGAATGTAGAACTTAAAATTTACTGCATTCTAACATTCAGTTAGAGCTGAGAGATGGGCTTTTTTAACTCATGAGTTTAATTCCTCTAACTGGATTTTTAAAAAGAACGGTGTCATTTAGTTTTATTAAAGTGTATGTCTTGTTGATGTTTTTATTATTAGCATACATCTTTTTGATATTGTCTCTTCGGAATGAGATGACTTATTTACTTACTTAATTGACAAAATTGTACATATTCATAAGGTGCACACACACACACACACACACAATGAGTAATGATCAGATCAGGATAATTAGCATATATGTTGCCTCAAACACCATTTTGTTGAGCTGGAAGTATTTACAATTCTGTCTTGTAGGCATTTGGAAATATGCAGTGCACTATTTTTTTCAGGATAAATTTTGAGAAGAAAATGTATAGGGGTATGTGTATGTACAATGAATTATTATTTATTTTTTGCCAGTCCTGGGCCTTGAACTCAGGGCCTGAGCACTGCCCTTGGACTTTCTCAAGGCTAGAGCTCTACCACTTGAGCCACAGCACCACTTCTGGCTTTTTTTCTATGTATATGGTACCAAGAAATGGGTTCCATAGAGTGCTTGCAAGCACTCTACCAACTAGGTCAAACTCCTGGCACCACAATGAATTATTTTAAATAATTAAAAATGTTCAAGTTGTTTTAATCAGACTGTTTGGAATTTGTACAGGAATTAGAGGATCATACAGTTATAAAGTTAGGTCCTGTATTGGGCCTTGAGAACTCTGAAACTTTAGCATCTATTAAGTTTAGAAACTCTCAGGTTTGTTGAGAGACAGAAAACTGAAATAGTCACTGGACTCATCTTCTGTTGCTGTTGAGAAGAGCAAGAAGAGGGGGAGGAACTGTATAAATAATGAAATTTGAGATCAGGTGGAGGATGGGTTTTTTCAATAATACAGTAGTAACAAATATTGTTAAGATACTCACTGTTTGGAACAGAGTGCACATTTTAAAGAAAATGTTACTTGTGTGTATAGCCTTTGTGTCTGGGCTATCCAGTAATCCTTTTAGTGATGAGAAATGTTGTTTGGTATAATGGCCACTGGTTCCTGTGACTATTTAGTTTGAATTGTGGATATCAAGAATAGAGACCTGAATTTTAATTTAATTTAAACCTACAGAGCACATGTGGCTAGGGGCTCCTGTAATGGAAGACACAGAGCTGTTCAAGGTTGGGTAACCCTTATTTGGAATGTTTAGGACCAGTGCTCAGATTCCCACTCTTAGATTTGGAGATATTTGTTTAGTTTCTGATTGAGTATCTGTCATTGAAAACTCTAAAATTTGAATGCTAACATTATGCTTAAAATGTTTCTGATAAGGGAGCCTTCTGGATTTCCACATTGCTGGATTAGGGATGATCAACTTGTGAATTTTTAAAATCTTTGTTTTAAGTATACACCATGCTAAGCATATACCATTGATATATTCTTAATTCTATTTATGCTAAAAAAAAGAAGTGGGGAGACTTTCTCTGGGTTATGAATCATAAAGGTGATAGAAACCTTTTAAAGCCAGGGAAATGTATGTGATATAGTGAGAATTTAATAGTAGCGTTGTTACTCTCATTATTAGGAGGTAAATTGGCTTATAGCCACCTGGCTGTTTTCTGTGCTTCTTTGCGGCACAGCAGAATCCCTGTATGTAATTGCTACTCTACAGTTGTTACATATCCTGTCCATTGTTTGGTTTTCCATGGGAATTGCAGTTTTCTCAGACCGAGTAATGATTTCTATTTTTAAAATTTAAATTTTATTGTAAAGGTGATGTACAGAGAGAGATTACAGTTATAAAAGTATGATAATGAGCACATTTTTTGCAAGTCCTGGGCTTGAGCTCAGGGCCCGAGCACTGTCCTTGGACTTTCTCAAGGCTAAAGCTATACCACTTGAGCCTCAGCACCACTACCAGCTTTTTTCTATGTATGTGGAACCGAGGAATTGAACCCGGGTCTTCGTTCATGCTAGGCAAGCATTCTACCACTAGGCCAAACTCCTGGCCCCGAGGATGTTTTTTGAACAGTGTTATCCTCTCCTTCATTTTCAACCACTGACCCCCAACCCGCCATGTTGTAAAGCTCATATCCAACATTGTGTCTACTGAACATCACTGTTAGATTGGTTCATTCTTTGTCCCACCATTTCTGCAATTCCCTATCCTTTCCCCAAATCAGATAATCTTATACAAGGCAAAAGGTAAAGAAACAAAAAGCAGTGACAACAGGGAATAAACCAAAAGATGGGGAGACAGAAAGAAAAAAGGAATAACTGCAAACAGTTATGGCATTGAATTTGTAGATAGCTTGGGCAATATTGCCATGTTCATGATGTTAATACTCCCAATCTTGGAGCATAAGAGGTTTTTGCCACTTCATTACATCTGCCTTATTTTTCTTTTTCAGGTTTCTGAAGGTTTCATCATAGAGGTCCTTCACATCTTTGGTTAAATTAATTCCTAGGAATATTTTTGAAGCTATTGCAAAATAAATTGCTTTTCTGTTTTCATCCTTGCTCTTCTCCTTGTTGGCATACAGAAAAGCTCTTGATTTTTTGTGGGTTAATTTTATACCTTGCCAATTTTGGATCAGCTCAAGTAACTTGTGAAGAGGAATCTACAGGTTTTTTTTGTTTGTTTGTTTGTTTTTTGTCAATCATGGGCCTTGAGCTCTGGGTCCGGGCTATGTCCCTGAGCTCTTCAGCTCAAGGCTAATGCTCTACCACTTGAGCCACACTTCGTAGGGTTTTTAAAATACAGGATCATGTCACCTGCAAAGAGGGAAAGTTTTACTTCTTTCCCTATTTGGATCCCCTTTAGGTTTGTCTCTTATCTTATTGTTCTGGTTAGGAATTTCAGTCCTATATTGAAGAATAGTGGAGAGATTGAACATCTTTGTCTTGTCTGATTTTAGAGGAAATGATTTTAACTTTTCACTACTAAGTATAATGCTTGCTGTATGTTTATCATATACAATCTTTATTATATTGAGAAAGGTTCTATGGATTCCTAGCTTCTTGAGACCTTCCATCATAAAAGGGTGTTGGATCTTGTCAGATGCTTTTTCTACATCTGTTGAGATCATCATGTGGTTCTTGTCCTTGCTCCTGTTGATGTGTTGAATTATATTAATTGACTTGTATATATTGAACCTGCTTTGCATTCCTGGAATGAATCCCATTTGAACACAGTGTATGATTTTTTTGATAAGTTGTTGAAGTGAATTGGGCAGATTTTTTTGAGTTTTGCATTAATGTTCATCTAAGAGATAGGTCTATAGTTCTCTTCCTTTGATGAGTCTGTATCTGATTTTGGGTTGAGGGTTATGCTGGCTTTATACAATGAATTTGGTAGTGATCTTTTGATAAGCTGTCCTTCATAGGCTGTACCCACTCTTCACCTCCACTGTGGTGGCTCATCTTCTTCTCCCTCCTTTGTGCTCTTTTCAGACACATACTATTACATATCTGAGTTTACTGAGGTGGCTAGTTGGGCTGTGGATGTGCATAGAAAGCTTTGCAGACAAGGTGAAAAATGATCCTCTGGGCTGAAGCTTTTCCTGCTGAAACAGATTGCTGTTCTGTTCATGTTCCTTCTAGCTTGCTCCCACCCATCTCCCCATGTCTCCTTTACCATGCAAAATGGGAGTTTGACCTACAGGACAGCTAGACAGCTGTGGACATTCCCACAGGTTTGCAAAGGCTCAACTCTGCTTCTGAATGACCATTACTATATTCCCTTTCTTTTTGAGCACATCTATAGATTGCTTTTAAAGAATGTAAACATATTAGTTACCTCACACTAATGGAGTGCACCATCTGAGATTGAACATGACTCAGTTTTATGCCATGTTGCTCATTGGCCAGTGAACCAGCAGACATCAGGCTAGTCCATGGAGAGAAAGGAGACAGTATCTGTTTCTTTTTATTGTCTAGGGATTTTTATCTTTTTAGCTGTTGACTGTGGTAGTGTGTCAGGAAAGTGAATATCTGTGGGGAGTTGAGATAGAGAAATCTTGAAAAAAGTCACTGAGGTTTGTTGTACTCTATACCTCAGATAAACAGATCTAAAGGAGGGAGAGGGGAGTGTTCTGAATGCATTCAGTATTTCCATTCAGGGCTTTCCTCTTCATATTATCTCCAGTACTCCTATCTTACTGAATATTGACAGGGGAAAAGAAGAAGCTATTTCACTCAAAATAGGACATGCATATAGTGATACATTAGTGGCAGTGTTTAGAAGCTGTCTTCCATGTGAGAGGATCCTGCTGGGTGCTGAGAGAGGGCAGAAATGTAATGTGCATTTTGCCCTTCAGGCATTGTTGAGGTGGTTTGTAATTGAGAACCTCAGCACCTAGGCAGGGTAAGGTAGAGATACAGACACAGTCACAGCCTTGGACTCATCTTGGATGAAAGGAACTGTTGTGAAATCTAATTACAAAAACCAGATATACTTAGGTGTGAGCTGCCTGATTATAAAAGCCCAGAGCCTTCCTGCTCTCAGGGGGCCAGGCAAGGGTTAAGGGTACTGGCAAAATAATTATGGTCGCGAATTTAAACATAAATCAACACCTCAAGAAGCTGTAAATATAGAAATGGAGTCTGGGCTTCTTTAAAAGCATAAAACTGGGGCCAGGAGTTTGGCCTAGTGTAAGAGGGCTTGCCTAGCATGCACAAAGACCTGGGTTCGATTCCTTGGTATCATGTACATAGAAAAAGTGGGAAGTGGTGCTGTGACTCAAGTTGTAGTGCTCTAACCTTGGGAAAACTCAAGGACAGTGCTCAGGCCCCAGGACTGGCCCCCCAAAAACCCAAACCAAAAAAGGAAAAGCATAAAATTCTGAACAGTTATTACAGAAAGCCATAGTTTGTTACTTTAGGTCAGATCATCATGCCAATTTCACAAGGGCTTGTGAAAATGGATGCAGGCTCATATGAAAGGAGATAGATCCCCTGGTCCAAAGTTAGATAAATGTCAATAGTCAAAACAAATGGTCATTGTGTGTGTATGTATTGTGTATGTGTGTGTGTGTGTGTGTGTGTGTGTTGTGCTGTGGGGGGAGAGGTTAAATTTTATGTTCCAGTGTATGAACTTGATTTTGGATGTAGCTATCTTTTTTCCCCTTAATTTCTGTTCAGTATTTCTGAATATAAAATTTTCAAATGTAGTGAAGCTGTTTTGCACCTTTTTCTATATTATAGTCTTCCCACATACAGAATTCATTGTACATGGTACTAGGCCAAATCTTTCCAGTCCTAGTCTGTACATGCAGTAAAACCATACAGTTTGCATGTGCCTCCCAGTTTGTAAGCAGCACAGTTTCCTGACTCTCTCTGCTACCTCACATGCTGAGCTGTGGGAATGTGTATCTATACTGTGTTAACCCACCTAACCTTCCGAGTTGGGGCTTGAGGACATAACTTTTTTTTCAAAGCCAAATTGGCATTCTTTGGAAGGAAGCATCTGGTTCTTTGGCAACTCCACAGGAGTAATCTTGGTCGTTTGAGAGTTGTTTCCTGAATTTATCACATGGTTTTGATATTGAAAGAGTTCTTGGCATTTTCATGTCCCAGTTTCTGGGCATGAAAAATGTGAAAAAGCTAAAGTCTGTTTGCACTTGGAAAAGTCTCTTTGAAGTTTTTAGGGCTAAAGAAATCCTCCCATTAAAGGGGGGAAAACAAGATGAGGGGGGTGTGGGGGGAGAGAAATGGGGACCAAGACATGAAAAAGGGTATCAATGTATGTGAATTAATGCACTTCTAGCTGGCAAATATAATGTAACCCTTCTATTAATTACAATAAAAATATATGAAAAAAAGAAATCCTCCCATTAAAAAATCACTTCTTAATTGTATTTTACCCTCATTCATGGATGATTTTTCTACTGCTTAATTTTAATGTCCACATTCTTTTGGTATTTACTTCTGAGAGAAAACACCAGTGGAAATGGGAGAGAATTGGTCTTTAAAAATAATCTACTAAGAAATAATAATTACCTACTGTATAGCATGAGTTCTTGTGTGATTTGCCCTAGCTATATTTTATCTTGGGAGAAGAATCATGCTCAGAGCATATGAGAAGAAGAGGACAGATAACTAAAATGAGTTGTGGCTTGCCTTTTTTTTAAAAACTGGTCATGGGTCTTGAACTCAGCTGGATGCTGTCCCTGAGCTTTCTTTTTTCAAGGTTAGCACTCTATGACTTTGAGCCACAGTTTCATTTCTGGTGTTTAGGTGGTTAATTGGAGATAAGTATCTCACAGACTCTCTTGTCCAGTCTGGTTTTGAACCATGATTCTTAGATCTCAGTCTCCTGAGTAGCTAGGATTACAGATATGAGCCACTGGTGCCCAGCTAGCTTAATAACAACCTTTTCAAGAGAAATAATCAAGGGGTCTTTTGAGAACTATATGAATCTGTGCTGAGGGCAACACTCAACAGTGATCTAGCTACTTCCTACTAGATCCCACCTCTTAAAGGTGCTGCCATCTCCAACATTATCACATTGGGGACCCAATGCTTCCAAAACAAGAACCCCTATTGTGTACACTGAGACCATCTCCAAACCCTAACACCGGCTCAGTAGCATTTCCAATATGCCTTGTCTTTATTAAATACCCTTTTCCTATTGGATACATTTGGATTTGGTTACTTAATCATAATTTACTATGTAACTACTTATTTCTGAGTCTGTTAGCTATTTGTCTATTAATTTATTGGCCTTAGTACTTTGAAGGGGACAGGTCATTGTATCTAACTTGCTTTGTCTACTTTATAGCACATCATTTATGCCTGTTGTAGATCTGCTATATGCTAGTCACAGTCCTGGATGCTGTAGTGAAGTCAAACTATGTTTTTTATGGGATCTTATGTTTTAGTAGTCCATGTGATTGGAAATAAAAACTAGATGGTTCAGATTGGAATATATTTGTGTTGTAGAGAACATAAGTTAAACGGCAGGGACATGACAAAAAATGCCTGCAGGTGGAGGGCAGAACTCACTGGGGTGGCTGGGGATGCCCAGTGATGAGATGACATCTGACTTGAACTTAGAGAAATAACCATGTGGATGCTGGAGGGAAAGCCTTCAAAACAAAGGAAATAGTAGAAACAAGGGCTGCTCTCATATCTTGTTCAAGAGACAAAGAACAAAGGAAAACACCAGCATGGCAGGAGCAGAATGGGTGCTGGTGGCTAGGGCCTGAGCCTACAGAAGTTGTAGGGTGGAAAGGAGTGGAAAAGAAGGGCTCAGGGATTGGGTGGCTAGATTTTTGAGGGCGCTGGAGGCAATGGCAGTGAATTTGGTGTGAATTTTAAATGTAGAGGGAAACCATGGAGAGTTCCAAGAAGAGGAATAATGTAATTTTATTAACACTGCAGGTTACTCATGATAGTAGTATGGGCACTCATAGGCATTTACATAAATAATCCTGTGTACTTGTATGAAAGTTATCACTTCTGTATTTGGTTGAAAGTTAAATGTTTAATGTAAAATGGGCCAGTGAATTATATCACTCTGTGTTTCTAACAGTTTATTATTCATCATTTGGGGAAGACATATGCAGCTTTATCCATGTGTGGACATAAATTGTTCATACGAGTAGGGCATGCCAATTTTAGCTAAGGTCGCTTCTTAATTTTGATTGTGCATCCCTTGTGGCGACATGTCAAAATATGACATATCAGCATGGGCCAACTTGGATTTAATGAATAGGAAACCCTGGAATTTATATGATTTGTGGGCACATGGGGGCTTTACTAATGCCAGTTCCAAGGATAAGTAGCACAAAGGCTATTTGATTAATTGGAGAAGCACAAACTCCTGCTTAAGCTTTCTGCCTGTCATCTGAACACAAGACACTGATGAGGTGACTTAGCACTATGGAATTAAAATCAGGATTCCCTGTTAGCATTAACCAAGTTGTTTGCTTAGTTTTGACAGTGTCCCTCTGTGTGTGTCTATATTTACAAATGAGTGACATCCTCTCCTGAGACATGTGTCCATAGCACTGCTCTCTGGAGTTTAGCTGTTGCTGAACTGTGATGCCTTTGTGATAAAGCATATCAGCTAGTTTCTGTAGGAAGCTACCTGCATGCTTATGGACCTGGAGAATGCCATGTGCTTAGGAGGCCCTTTCTGAATTTGCGGAGATGTGGTTTGCAGAGCCATCAGTCACATGCAACTTCAATCCTCATGAGATTCTGCATTTATTTGCATATGGTTTTGGTCTCTGTATTGGCTTCTTTGGGAAGACCCAGAAGCCTGGGGTGGTTTAACTGTCAAGGGATAAAAGGGAGATTGTTTCCTTGATTATGGCAGACTGTTCTGGCCGCCAGTTGAATGCCACCTGCCCCATAAAGATGGTGTGATCCTTGGCCTGAAGGGGTGGCATTTGGATGTATTCACTCCTCTCCTCCCGGGAGTAAAGAATAGTTGGAGAAGTCCCTTGATGGTAATGTAGATTTTTTTAAACTGCCATTTGAAAGATACACCACGAAACACATTTGAATGTTGTGCATATTTTGGAATCCTGATGATTTTATGAAGCACAACAATAAAATTTAGTGGTAGTTATGATAAAGACAGCCCCTCCTATTCTATAGATTTTTTTAATGTTTGTTGTTAGCTTTTATTAGTACCAAGTTTTCTTATTGCATGAATGAATCAAAGTAATTTAATTTTAGTCATGATTTACACTGCCAGAGTAATACTTTGTCTTTAAAAAAATTTTCTTTCTCACTTTGTTGTTTCAAAAAAGTACTACAAGGTAGGCATATTGCCGTTAGAGGGAGACAGTTTTCCTATGCCAGATATCCAGCAAATTGTGGAACTAGGTGAAACCAACACTAAACCTGGTGCTTCTGTGGCTATTCTGTGCTGCTGTTTAGTTTGTAGGATGAAATTGCTCATTGTTCAATGCAGAAGTCAACAAAGTTGTCCTCTTTCCACTTATCCAGGTTAGTAGGGAAGAATGGGAAAGTAAATATTGATCTAAATTGTTTTGTGATTTTTTTGCCAGTCCTGGGCTTGAGCTTAGGTTCTGAGCACAATCCTCGGGCATTCTTAAGGCTAGAGCTCTACCACTTGGGTCACAGCACCACTTGTATGTGGTACTGAGGAATCAAACCTGGGTTTTCATGCATGCTAGGCAAACAGTCTACCACTAGGCCAAACTCCTGGCCCTCGTAATTTCTTTTGTACAGATTGATTAAGTATTAGTTCTAGTTAAGAGAGATAAATCTTTGAAATTAAAAGCTATGTATGCTTACACTATATGCATTATATATTATATTTTATGTTTTATATATATATATATGTTAAATAGAATTTGATAGGACTTTAGTTTTGTCTTTGGGTCAACCAAGAATGGATAGATGGGGTATGATGGTTGGAGGGAAAGGATAAATAAAGATTTAATTTTTGTCTTATAATTTATATTGTGTGTGTGTGTGTGTGTGTGTGTGTGTGTGTGTGTGTAGGAGGTTATGAGGCTTGATTTCTGGTCATGGGCACTGTCCCTTACCTTTTTACTCAAGGCTGTCACTCTGTCATTTGAGCCACAGCTCCATTTCTGGCCTTTGGGTGGTTAATTGGAGATAAAGATCTTATGGGTGTTGCTTCCCAGGCTGACTTCAAGACAAGATTCTCAGATCTTAGCCTTTTAAGAGCTAGGATTATAGTTGTGAGCCACTATATATATATATATATATATATATATAAATCAGAATCTCTCTCTCTCTCTCTCTCTCTCTCTCTCTCTCTCTATCTCTCTATCTCTCTATCTATCTCTCCCTCTCTCCCCCCTCTCTCTCCCTCTCTCTCTCTCTCTGCTTTTTAACAATCCTACTAAAGAAAGAAAATCAACACAGTTAAAAATCTTGCCACAATATATAACAGACTGTAAAGCAGACTGTATGGCTTCAGCTACACAGTCTCCACTGACACAGGTTTTCATCAGATACCTGTTCTTGGAAGGAGCAGCTAAAAGTGGAGCTTACTTCTCTCAAGGGAATCTTTCTGTCTCTGCTCAGCCCGATTTTGCAGCCAGTCTGCTAACAGCATTTTATTTCCCTCACTGCTAGTGACTAAAAAAGGGGCCTTTGCTGTTGCCTTCTCTCTACTCCTTATGGGCAACAGGGAAGTCTCCAGGAGTACATGGAGCTTTGGAAACTCAGTGACGTAAAATAGTTGTTTTTCACTGAATGGCTTGCTTTCTTAGAACAAAAGAATGCTGAAGTGTTTGGGTTGGTGCTCTTCCTTTGTGTGTTGTGTTGTGTGAGGGAAATGGATTTACAAATAATTTGTCATATTTTGTTACTTTTAAGAGATCATAGTCTGATGACAAAGGTTATAAGCAATAATTGCCATCATATCTACTAAAGTTTAATGAGCAGAAGATGTAAATGATGACAGGTTTACAGAGATCCAGAAGAAAAGATAAGAACAAAGGAATAAAGTGGAGGTAGTTGGAAAAGACCCAAGGAGGAATTTGTTTTGTCTTGAATCGTTTTATTCAGTAAGTTGATAAATTGCGTTGATTTCTGATTGGTCAATTTCCTTCATTGATCTGGGTAATAAACCTCATCCTTTCATTAAGCAGTATCACACTTGTAAAGGAAGAACATAATAATAATATTCTTGTTTAGTTAAAGAGTTTTTATTATCTGTCTTAGCAGTAGCTCAGGACCAAATTTTTAATGAAAAAATGCCAAGGGTTTTGAAAAGAGGAAAGTTTCTGCTCCTTAGGCTTGATCACCATCCAGAAAAAAAGCATGGCACACACATTTGAAATGATTGGGTATCCTGAGGCAGAATTGAAGATTTCAAAGAAATAGAAGTCTTTCTCATACATTTAACCAATGCTCTTTTGAGCCAGATATTAAACTAGGTGGTACAGAGAACAAAGCTCACTCCCATCCTAGATGGAAAATGATAACTGATCTGAATTAAATGTGAGCACAGAGGTCCTACAATAGAGAGGAGGCAGCAGCCTAAGTGAGGGGTTCCTTTCTAGAAGAGGAGATCTTCTAAGCAGAACGAGCCAGGAGGTGATATGTGAGAAGAGGGGCAGTGCCAAGTAAAGACAGGTATTCCAAGCCAAGTCAGAAGGTCAAGGAAGCTTTTGGAACATAGGCTAGCACAATACACTACGGAGTAGTCCTGGATATTTATGGTATAAAGTTAAGTTGAAGGAAGAAGGGAGGTCAAAAGGGGCTTTGATATTTCATGAAGAGTTCTGGACCTAATTCTGGCAGAAAATACTCAAAGGAGAATGAATTTGATAGGATAGCTACTAGAAAGCCATTCTAAGTAGGAAGGTTGACATAATGAAGAGGATATTTCATTTACCTAATTAAAATTCTAAATGCTGCTATTGATTTTTTCTCATTACAAAAGTAAAATAGATTAATTTCAGGAAAATTCAAAAGCAGAAAAACTGTAAAGAAGAAAAGGGACGTGTTGCATTGTCCCATGATCTATAGATACAAATTAAATCATTTTAAGGCTTTGTTTCTTGATACGCTTTTCTGTGCATGTGTGTCTCAGGGCAAAAGAAATCACAGGAGGAGTTAGGACTGGAGCCCATCTTCCTTTCCTGTAACTAGGCCGAGTGATGCTTTTTCTCACATTCTCCAATGTTTATAGAATGTATGAAAAGTAAAATCAAAGCTCTCTTTGTATTGTTGGCTCACAAAATATTTGAGATCATTTTATTCTTGTGTCTTTCTGTAGAACATTCTGCTCTGTGCAGCCCTTCCTTCTTTCATATAGGCATTTGTGCATCGTATTTTTTTTGGGGGGGTGAGTATCTATAGATTTCTTATTTCAGTTTGAGCATACTCTAAGACAATTAGATTGGTTCTGGAAGGCTGGAATCCTGGAGAGAAGAAGCTAAGGGGCCAGGAAGTCTTTTTGGTTTGAATCTGTCAGAATGAGGCAGATTGGGCTTAGATTTGCTCAACTGAAAGGGATCCCTTCTGTCTCAGGCCTCTTTGCAGAAACTGATGGCTGTGTTGCTTTTGCCTTTTCTCTTCTCTTAATGGCGTGATAAGGATGTTTTAAGTAATAAAGATATAAAGGCTAAGAGTTTATTTTATTTTAATGTATAGAGGGGTTACAGTTATATTCGCCACATAGAAGGTGCATTATTTCTCACACATTGATACCCCTTCTCATGTTTTGTCCCCATTTCCTTCTCCCCACTCTCTTCCCTAATCTTTTTTCCTCTCCTATTTCAAATAAATAAATAAACATAGTATACAAGGTAACAAAGTCATATACTGTAACAATATGAGATTAACCAAAGGGTGGCCCAAGAGAAGAGAAAAAAAGCATAGTACATTAAGAACAACAGTCACTCATAATTAGGCTCTTGTTTCCATGTCCTTGAGCTCCATTAATTTGGCCTCACCCTATATTGCCTTATGTATCCAGGGTATGAGCTAATATAATCCTCTGCTAGGAGAGTCCACGGTTTGTACTAATTATTACAAATGAGGGAAACCATTGAGCCTCTGTTTCTTTGGGTCTGGCTTTCTTCACTTAATATGATTTTTTAAAATATTTTTTATTGTAATTAATAAAAGGGTTACATGATATTTGCCAAAAAGAAGGTGCATTAATTCACATGCATTGATACCCTTTCACATGTCTTGGTACCCATTACCCTCCCCCCCACCCACCCCCACCCCCCGTCTTGGTTTTCCCCCCTTCCCTATCAAATTTCAAATAACCAAATACAAATAAATTCAATATATCAGATAACAAAGTGAGATACTGTAACAATATGAGATACCCAAGAGACAGCAGAGGAGATGAGAGATAACATAGTACATTAAGGACAACAATCATTCATTATATGGCTTTTGTTTCAATATCCTGGAGGTCCTTTCAATTAGCTTCATACTATATGGCCTTATGTATCAAGGTTTTGCTCTATTGCAAATCTCTGCTAGGAGAGCCCAAGGTTTCTACTGATTATGACAAATGAGGGAAACCATTGAGCCTAAGTTCCTTTGAGTCTGGCTTACTTCACTTAATATGATTTTTTCTAAGTCTTTCCATTTCCTAACAAATGGGGCAATGTTGTTCTTTCTGATGGCAGCATAGAATTCCATTGTGTACAAATACCACATCCTGTTGATCCACTCATCAACTGAGGGACATCTGGGTTGGTTCCATATCTTTGCTATGGTAAATAGTGCTGCAATGAACATTGTTGTGCTAGTGGATTTAGTATGCCCTAGATTCTGGATGGTTGGGTAAATGCCAAGTAGTGGAATTGCTGGGTCATAGGGGAGATCTATGTTTAGTCTTTTGAGGAACCATCATACTGCTTTCCATAGTGGTTGAATGAGTTTACACTCCCACCAACAGTATAGTAGTGATCCCTCCTGGCCACATCCCTGCCAGCATCTGTTGTTATTAGATTTCTTGATAAGGGCCATTCTAACTGGAGTGAGGTAGAAACTCAGAGTTGTTTTGATTTGCATTTCTTTTATGGCCAGAGATGTTGAGCATTTCTTCATGTGTCTATAGGCCATTCTTATTTCTTCTTCAGAGAAGCCTCGCTTTAAGTCTTTGGCCCATCTTTTAATGGGATGATTGTTTCTTTGAAGATTTGTTTTGGAGAGATTCAATTTTTTGAGTAAAGCTAAGAGTTTTCTAATGGAAGCATTCATGTTAAAATTTGTTCTTTTATGAGGGTTATTTCAGAATCTGTGGAGACCCAAGTCAACAATTAGGAAGCCTTTTCTCAAAGTTGAGAATATTCTGTAGACCTTTCACAGAGCTACGCACACACACACACACACACACACACACACACGCACGCACACACACAAGCACACACACAAGCACACATGCACGTGCAGACACACATAAAATTACATTCCACAGCTGCCTTAAGTTTGCGTAAAAGTGTACCTTGATATTTATCTAATAAGGAAAATCACCTGGCGACAGATTTCTCAGAATGTATCTCCATTGTTAAGTGATACATGATTTTGTGTATAAAATACATGCTTTCATATTTTATCCTTCCCCTATAAGCTTGGATCACACCTTTATGCCTTTACATTTTTTTAAATTTTATTTTTATTGTAAAGGTGATATACAGAGGGGTTATGTTACATAAGTCATATATTAAGTATATATTTTTTGGAACAGTGTCATCCCCTCCTTCATTTTCTCCCAGGCTTTCCCCCCCTTCCCCCAGACCCCCCCCGCAACATCCCAACTCATATAATGTCTAGTGAGTATCACTGTGAAATTAGTACCCTTTCTCACACCATTTCTGTGCTTCCTCTTCTTTTCCTGAAATCAGATAAACTTAACATATAAGAAATTTTAAAAATAGACAAAAGGGGAAGAACAGAAAGAAAATAATTACAAACGGTGCAATTAAAAAAAAACCTTGTTTTTATTTCTTGGAGTTCAATTTGATAAGCAATATTTTATATGATCATATGCACCTAGCTTTTGAGCCCTTGCGATTCTCTCCTATGACTAGCTACCTTGGGTCTCACAGTGTGAATATTTAGAGCCCTGTTTAATGTATCATGTCTTGTACTGTCCTTTGGGTTTACTTACTGATTTATAGGCACATTTTAATTATTACAGATGAGGGATTAAATTTTATATTTTACTGACTTTATGAGCACTTGCCCTTATATATAAATTTACTTTCTTTGAAGATGGATTTCTCATATTTAGGAATATACTACAACTTGCTTAATTATTATTCTTGTTGGACATTGAGATTTTTTCTTCTAATATTTTTGTGTGAACACACTCTATAGAAATTCATTGTCACATTGCTGATAACTTCTTTAATATAAGTTCTTGAAATTGGAATGAACTTCTTAATAAAGTTTTTTATATCTTGTATTTTATATCTTGTATATCCCCTAAGGATGATTTACCTGCTTTGTTCGAAGGAGGAGAATGTGAGATTTCTAGTTGCTGTGCAGTTATCTATATTGAGATTATGCTTTTTTAGTTCTTTATCTATTTGGTACATAAAAATAGAATTTAAAACAATTTTTATTGTAATTAACAAAAGCGTCACATTATATTTGCCAGAGAGAAGGTACATTTCTTAACAATCATTGCTACCCCTTCTTATAAAAATAGAATTTTTTAAAAAATTGTATTTTTATTTCCTTTTTTAGATTTCTAGTGAGCTGCTATTTTTTTTTACATGTTTGGCATTCCTCACCTTCCCCATTTTCCTTAATGTTGATGTCCCAATTCAAGTTTATTGGGTTTAAGAATGTGTTCTTGAATCTGATAGCTCTTTAAATAAGACCATTCTACATCTTTTCCTTAGTTTATAAGTTTTAAACTTTGTGGTAATTTTGTGAAGTGTAGAAGTGTACAATTTTTGCATGGTCAAATATCATTTTTTGCTTTCTCTTTATTTCCCTCCATCCCTTTTCTTGTAAGTCCTAGGGCTTGATCTCCAGGCCTGATATTGTCCCTGAGCTCTTCAGCTCAAGGCTAGCCCTACCACTGAGCCACAGCACCACTCCCAGTTCTCTGATGGTTACCTGGGGATAAGAGTCTCATGGACTTTCCTGCCCGGGTTGTCTTTGAACCATGATTCTCAGATCTCAGCCTCCTGAGTAGCTAAGATTGCAGGCATGAGCCGCTGGTGCATTCTCTTTACTTTAATAAGTAGGAATGACAGTCTCTGTATTTCTTTCTTACTTGTTTATGGCTTCATTTAGAAATATTTTTTCTTTAATCCAGTAATTTAGAGTTTAGTTTTTAATATTAACATGTAAGACCAAAATATATTCTCCCAAACACTTTACCTATTTTCTGAAACCCAGAAGTGAGCTATTTGAAAACCTGTTTGTTTTTATGGATTTTTAACCAGGCTTTAGGAAGACTGGCCAGGGTCATGTGTGGGCAGTCTCTGGATTAGTAAATGAAAGGAACTGGATGTGACTGACTAAAGTACATGTTTTAAACCTGATACGAGCTAGGTGAGTGCTATGGGCCATACATGTTAATTGAAAACTTTACTGGGGAGACAATTACTAGGAAAGAGGTTGATAAACTTTTTTTTAAGTTAGCTCTTTATTTTTCAGTGAACATACCTTCTAATTAGAACCATATCACTTGTCTGTACCAATATCAAACATCTTTTCCAGTCAGGCAGTGAATAGAAGAAGGAGTTCAAGGTTCAAGGAAGACGCCTTCCTTGTGAAGGCTATCTTCTTTAAAGTACCACTCTCATTGCTACTACTGTCTTTTCTTTAGGAGTGAATGCTTTTTGACTCACAACACATCCTTGTGACATAATTTATGGTGAACAGATAACTTGTGTATTTATTAGTTCCTTTGATTCTCTCACCTCTGTGCAAAGACATGTGCTGATTCATTATGTCTTTGCTTTTAAAGATCTAAAAAGTTGTACCCAAATGCATGGAGTACTTAAGAAAGTAACATACTTCCTTTGTGTCTCTTTGTTCTTTCACTGAATACATATTCACTGAGGGTGCATAATGTTACAGACATTGCTAGGTACACAAAGGAAAGAGAAGCTTCTTGTGGACAGTGTATATAAGTAACTCAGGCAAAGCTGGATTGTGGGTCCAAAGGAATGTTTTGATTATTCTAGTAACTCCTGGAATACATGCCCACAAACCTCATGGCTCGCACAGGATAAATTATGATTAGGTTGCTTACTAGATAGAACTTGATGACTATCCTCAGTTCATTGAAGAAGCAGCAGACTCTATAGTAATCATTTTGGTTCATAATTGGTAAGCATGGTTGCTCCAGCTGAGTTGACCAGAGATCCCTTCAGCTTGGAGTAGAAGTTCCTTTCTCATGAACACTACTTCTGTGTAGGAAAAAAGGTTGGCCAGTTCACTGAGGGTTCTGCTAGTCTAATATAGATCTTCATATAGAATGCTGGCACTGGGTGAGATGTGCTTTACTGTCATCATTGTTTTAACAAAGTTTTCCTGAGCATCTTCAAAGTATGATCCAATTTGTGCATGTAGATGATTCCTCAGAGTTGGAATTCTAATGGGGGGGGGGGTTGAACATAGCCATAGTGGAGAGAAGTATGGTTGGGCACAGGTGTACTGTTTATGATGAAGTAGTATGGAACAGCTTACTGTTTGGTTGGTGGCCTTGGAGATACTGGGAACAGAGGTCTCAGACTGTGGTGATCCCAGAGGGAAAAGAATATGACTCAATTTTTTTAAAGCCAGTTCCCGAGAGTTGATAGTACTCATCACTAAAATAAAACTCTTGTGAATCAGTTTGTGTGGCTGACATTTAATACTGCAATATGATGAACTTGAGTGACCTTGATGGAATGAGGAAACCTAGGTGATAATGAGACTTATGTATTAGGTTGCTTTCTACTTTGATATTCAGTGGATACCTTTCCAGGGTACTAGATAAAAAGCCAGGCATCTATATTTTTGGTTCTTTGTTATGTAATAAGGTGTATTTTATAATCACTCAAAGACCTTATTATAAAGAGAAATGTTTTGTTTTGTTTTTTAATAAAACGTGCCAGCATTACAGTCTGTCTAGAAAACTGAGTCTTTGCAGAGAGCCCTCTCTACAAAAGGAAAATTACGTTTCTTTGACCTTTTTCATTGTACTAGATGAAGCTTTTAGTTCTAAGGGACATTTTCCCCCTTTTTTAAAGATTCTGAAATGAATCGAGATTAGTGTGTTTGAAAACTTAGAATGGTAAAGTCTATTTAACTGATACTGATTTTTGTCAGGTTTTGTTTCTCTATATAACTTTATTTTTGCATTTAAGTCTGTATTTCTATGTATGCTAATTGCATCAATATATGCTCATGTTGACTATTTGCTATGGTGTATATTTTATATGGAAAGACACTTTGTATTTCTGTTTCATCTTAAATTAGTCTTCACTGTGTTTTTATGTATTGTCATAAAAATACTGTTCCTATATGTGTTTTCTGATTGACAAGTTGAATAAAGAAATTGATTTTTCCTTGACATAAAACTAAGTGTAGAGTCAGGCAAGAAAATCATTGGAAAACAAATAGAGCAATCCTTTGTCAATGCTAATATGTCAGTTTCTCAAGCTACTTGCCTAGCTATAATGATAACCAATCTTAGAACAAGCATTTGATATTGATTTGGCAGTCGAAAGTAACAAGTTACTGGTTCACTTCTTATTGAGAATTAAATCAAAATAATTTCATGCCTGTGTAATATATGTTCTGAGAATCCCCTTGCATGATTTATGAGCTGTAGTATAGCTGAGGATAATGTAGAAGAAATATACTTCAAAGGTTTATACTATTAATACATTTTATTATGTATTAAATCTTAATTTTATATACACAAACAGATATAAAAGGGTTTAAAAAGTTTCATACAAGTCTTATAAGAATTTGCATCTTTTTTTTGCCATTCCTGGGCTTGAGCTCAGGGCCTGAGCACTATCCTTGGACTTTCTTAAGGCTAGTGCTCTACCATTTGGGCCTCAGCACCACTTCTGTTTTTTTTCTATGTATGTGGTACCAAGGATTCGAACCCTGGCCTTCAAGCATGCTAGGCAAGCACTCTACCACTAGGCCAAACTCCCGGCCCTGTATCTTTTGTTTTTAATTCTGATGAATAGTGGCAAATATTGATTTGCTAAAAAAACATCCCAAACAGAGAACTTTTTCAAATCAGAGTTGATTATCATTCTAAGGTAACACAAGTAATAAAAATTTATGTTGTTTCCTTTCCGCAAAATAAAATGGGAAATTCTAGTAGGGTAAGCTGTATTTCATATATGCATCAGATAATATTGTTTTTCACATATGTATATACTTATCATTTGATAAGTGATTTGAGTGAATTTGAGAGGGTTATATTCCATGTATGTGTACATTGTATGTGTATGCACATACAAATCACAGCTCAGATACTAAAGTATATCCACAGTGATCATCGCTAAGATGAATAGTGAATGCAATGAACATTTCTCTTGTCTTTTCCTCCTACTCTAAGCCTCCTACTCTAATAAATTTATTTATTTATTGATTGATTGATTGGCAGTACTGGCATTTGAACTCAGGGCCTCACCCTTGCTAGGTAAGCACTCTGCCATTTCAGCCATGCCATTGTTATTCTCTTTGCTCAGGCCACTCTGAATTGTGATCCTCATATTTATGCTTTTCACCCAGCTGTGATGAGGTATGTGTATCACTGTACTCAGCACTTTTTTCATATATTTTTTATTGTAATTAATAGAAGGGTTACATGATATTTGCCAGATAGATGGTGCATTAATTCCCATACCTTGATACCCTTTCACATGTCTTGGTCCCCATTTCCCTCCCCCCCCCATCTTGTTTTCCCCCGTTCCCTATCCAATTTCAAATAACCAAATACAAATATATCCGATATATCAGGTAACAAAGTGAGATACTGTAACAATATGAGATAACCAAGGGACAGCAAAAGAGATGAGAGATAACATAGTACCTTAAGAACAACAATCATTCATTATATGGCTTTTGTTTCTATATCCTAGAGATCCTTTCATTTAACATCCTAGTATATGGCCTTTTGTATCAAGGTTTTGCTCTATTGCAAATCTCTGCTAGGAGAGCCCAAGGTTTCTACTGATTATGACAATTGAGGGAAACCATTGAGCCTAAGTTCCTTTGAGTCTGGCTTACTTCACTTAATATGATTTTTTCTAAGTCTTTCCATTTCCTAACAAATGGGGCGATGTCATTCTTTCTGACAGCAGCATAGAATTCTATTGTGTACAGATACCACATCCTGTTGATCCACTCATCAACTGAGGGACATCTAGGTTGGTTCCGTATCTTTGCTATGGTAAATAGTACTGCAATGAACATTGTTGTGCTGGTGGATTTAGTATGTCTTTGTTTCTGGATGATTGGGTAATGCCAAGTAGTGGAATTGCTGGGTCATAGGGGAGCTAATGTTTAGTCTTTTGAGGCACTGCCATACTGCTTTCCATAGTGGTTGAACGAGTTTGCAGTCCCACCAACAGTGTAGTAGTGATCCCTCCTGGCCACATCCCCTCCAGCATCTGTTATTAGTTTTCTTGATCCTGGCCATTCTAACTGGAGTGAGGTGGAATCTTAGAGTTGTTTTGATTTGCATTTCTTTTATGGCCAGAGATGTTGAGCATTTCTTTATTTGTCTATAGGCCATTTTTGTTTCTTCTTCAGAGAAGACTCTCTTTAAGTCTTTGGCCCATCTTTTAATGGGATGGTTGTTACTTTGGAGATTAGTTTTGGATTTGATTCAATTTTTTGAGCTGTTGATATATTTTAGATATGAGGCCTTTGTCTGTTGTATGGTTGTACTCAGCATTTTAATGATTGAGATGAAATCTTGTAAACGTTTTTGCCCAGACTGATGTGCAATTGCATTTCTCCCAATTTCCATTTCCCAGTAGAAAGGACTATAGGTGTGAGCAACTATGTCTGCCTCAAATATTTTTATTTTTATTATGTAGGTGTGAGCCACCATGCCCGGCAACTTCCTTCCTTTTTTAAGTTTAATTTTATTGTGATGTACAGAGGGGTTACAGTTACATATGTAAGATAATGAGTACATTCCTTATTGAACATTGTCACCCCCTCCCTCATTTTTCTCTTACTTTCCCTCCCCCGTGTCCCCTACCCCCAAGTTGTAAAGTTCATTTCCAACATACTGTCTTGTGAATATTGTCTTGTGAGTATTGGTTCATGATTTGCCCTTTGTCTCACCATTTTTTTGTTCCCCTTCCCTTCTCTAATTCAAATAAACATATATGTACATATATTTTACATATATATATTACACAGGGTACCAAAGTCAAATACAGTGATAATAGGGGATAATAAATAGGAAAAAATGAAAGAAAAAAGAAATAACTTCACATAATACTTTAAAAACAACAACCACATATTCTCATATTGTTATAATATCTTACCTTGTTATCTGGTATACTGTATATACATTTATTTGTTTATTTGAAATAGAAAAGGGAATAGGGAAAACAAGTTGTAGGGAGGGGGAGGGGAAGGGAAATGGGGACAAAAACATGAGAAGGGATATCAATGTATGTGAAGTAATGCACCTTCTATCTGGTGAATATAACTGTAACCCTTCTATTAACTATAATAAAAAACAACAACCGCCACAAAGAAAAATCTCTTCTTGGAGTTCATTCTGCTTAGCATCATCTTATATGATCATATGTACATAGCTATTGAGCTATTGTGATTCTCTGCTAGGACTATCCTAGACATATGCTAATTATTACAAATAAGGGAAACCACAGAATGTTTCATCTTTTCTTTTTTTTTTTGGTGCCAGTAATGAGGCTTAAACTGAGTGTCTTCCCCTTTTTGCTTGGCTATTTTGCTCATGGCCAGTGTTCTACCACTTAAGGCACTCCTTCAGTACCTGCTTTTTTGCAGGTTAATTGGAGATATGAGTTTTACAGATTAGTCTATTCTGAACCATAATCTCCAGATCTCGGCCACCTGAATAGCTAGAACTGTATGTGTGAGCCACCAGTGCCTGTCTAAATTTATTTATTTTTAAATAATGAAGTTTATTTCATGTGTTCATAATATGTTAATGTGAGTGGAGACTCTTTGCAGCAGTGGTTTCATTCAGGAGTCCAGGCCACAGATCCATTTTCATGCTTCCACATTTGGCAGTAAAAGAAGTATCGATGTGATCCATGTCAGGACTTGGTACACTTGTTCCCAAGCCAATTCCCAGCCAATTCTCAATATAGAATTATGTATGGAAACCAGAAACTCAACTCCAAATAAGTATAACAAATACAAAGGGCCAAGAATGACAAATGGATTTTAAGAAAAATATAAGGATACAGAACTCACTTTACAGGACTTTATTACAGGGATGGACAAAATAGCAAATGTAATTAAAAACAGAATTTGGAAGTATTTGAGGTTGTCCTGAGGCCACATAGTGGGACTTGTCTAAAAAAGCAAATTTAGTGCAAGAACAGAAACTTGAGACCCATCATCCACCATATATTTATATGAAGACAAGGCTGTGCTCAGAGCCTCATGCCTGAAATCTCAGCTACTTGGGAGGTGGTGATCAAGATGGTCATGATTTGAAGCCAGCAGGAGCAAAAAATTCTTGAGACCCCTGGTATATGTCTTTCATCCTAGGTATGTGGGAGGCATAAATAGGAAGATCATGGTGGAGGCCAGCCCAGGCAATAAATAGCAGGAGACCCTACTGGAAAAATAACTAAAGGTGTGGCTTGCATGGTAGATTGCCTTCCCAGCAAGTCTCTTCCTGACCTCCTCTGTGTACATATATAAGCTCCAAACTTAGGACATTATGACAGAAGTTGTCACTATAGAGGAATGGGGGAATAATAAGTGTCCATTTTCACCCCTTAGTGATTAGTGATTAGACTAGCATATGAAGAAAAGTTGAGCTCCCTATAAGCCATTAGAATCAATTTCAGGCATTCCTCACCCTGAACTGCAATTGGTTCTATGTACAATGTGAGGTAGAAATGAGGTTTAATTCACTGAACTGATTATAACATTGACAGAACCTAGATCATTGAGCATATCTAAAGAACATTTTCAGAATCCCAGAAATTTCCTCAGGCATTTTCCTAATCATCCTTTACCATCTCTTAAGAGATTATCATTATGCTGAATCCCAAGACTATAAATTATGGGTACTTGCTTTATAAATCATAGTGATGTAATTATATGGTAGGCATTCTTCTCTATTGTTTCTTCCACTTAGCACTATGTTTGAGATATTTGTTTATGTTGTCACATCTAACTATAGTTCTTAAAGAGTGCGGAGTGATGCTTAAGGGCATGGAGTATCTATATAAATTATCTGGAATACTTTTGCTTTCCTTCCTTCCTTCCTTCCTTTAGTCATTTAAATCATTTTAATCTTTATTGTTGTAATAGAGGGTATAATACATAGGGTTACAGTTATATAGTCAGGTAATGACTACATTTCTTTTTGGACCATTTCGTTCCTTCCTTTACAGTAATCATTTATTTTTTAACTGTGTATTTATGGGTATCTGTTTTGTTCTTTGGATAATAATCTAGTACTACTTTATTTTCTTGCTCTGGTTATTTTTAGCCATTGAAATGTCTTTCAGTTGGTTCCTGTATCCCTTGTGTGTACACACCAAATATTATGGTATTGTTTTGAGCACTTTCTTTCTATACTGCATGGTTCCTCAAACCTTTTAGTATATTTTCCACAGTTATTATCCTGCATTTCCATTTGTAAACAGCCTTATCATCTGGCGTAGAGTACTGATAGAGAAGTTCTTTTTGCCTTTTTCTTTATAGACTCCACTTTCTTCCAGGTTTTTATGTAATCCTCTGATGAAAATTAATCCATATGAATCTGTGTGTTTCTGATAATTTCCTTTTTTCAGAGAAATTCCCTAGTGTCTTCTCACAATTATTACTACCTTTCCAGAATAATTTCTAGTCAGGTAAGTGAAGACGATTTCACCTTTGTTTGGTATACATTTCTTAGAATACTAATGATGGTGGACAGTTTGAGCATGTGTATTTTTAATGGATTAATTGAGCCTCATAAAATAATTCATATGAATAGGAAATGGCCTGTCAAATGAACAGAATTACTAGAATTTTCAAAGTAAAAGAATAAGATCCTATTAGTCATAACCTTTAACATTTAAAAATTGAATGCTTAATATTAACATTGAGATACTATTGCATTATTAATGATTTCCTTGGTACATAAGATATATGAATACTAGTCAGAGACAGTGGCTGAAAATGTAAATATTTGTAAAATAGGAACATACTTGCCTAAAGAAAAATTCCATGTAAAATTCCAGTTTACTACTAATTGACTTGAAAAGAAATAAGTAAATACTCAAGCAGTAAATTGATTAAGAAAGATAAAGAAAACATGTAAAAACTCGAGTATTTATGAAATTATAAGGTAGGAGAGATTTGTCTGCAGGAGATGGATGAAGTGGAAGACAGGTAATTTGTCAGTCTGCAAACGAGAATAGATAGAATTCAAAGTTTTCAGATGGCCTTGAAGAGTCACCAAATTGTTCTGTAAATTAGAAATTCTAGATGCCTCTGTAACTAGCTACACAGTCTTGACCTCTTAAATCTCTTAAAAGAATGAGATAAGTTTAGGTAGTAAAGAGAATCCCTCAGTCCTGGGATCATAAGAACTTCTGTCTTGTGAGTTATCTTTGGAGATAGTGCAAATTCTTTGTCTGAAACTCATATTACATTAGAATATGTGCAATTTGATGCTATTAGGATGCATACAGTATTTTTTTAAATACATACCTTACAAAAAACTGATTCAGAATGTACCTCATCAACATGGTATTTGATTGGTATTATATAGGGTTTTTTTTGAGAGATTAGTTAATTTGGGGGTAGGCAGTTTAGGGGGAATGAGGAATGGAGGAAATAGGCCTAGATTGATAGGGGGGACAAGAATCCTAGTATTGTATAGCATATATTCTGGCTATATTTTATAATTATTCTCCTAATTTTATATTTTTATATAATAGTTCAGAAGAGAAAGAATAAATGAAATTTTATGTTGTCACTATTTTAAAAATGAAATATTTTGTATTAAGATTAATTCATGCTTATAAAACTTCCAAGCAAGGCAGAAGAAAAATTCATGCATACTTTCCACCACTCCATCATCATTTGCTTCAGCAATAATTACTTAAAGTTTTCATATAGGTATAAATGCATATAGATTATGTAAGAAAAAGATATTGTCTGGTGCAGTGGCTCGTGCCTGTAATCCTGGCTACTCAGGAGGCTGAGATCTGAGGATCAAGGTTCAAAGCCAGCCTGGGCATTAAAGATCGAGAGACTCTTATCTCCAATTAATCACTAGAAAAGGGGGAGTAATGCTGTGGCTCAAGGGGTAGGGCAGTAGCCTTGAACTGAAGAGCTCAGGGACAATGGCCGGGGCCAGAGTTTAAGCCCAATAATCCCTCCCACACACAAAAAGATATAAAAATAATGTTCTTCCACAACTCTTCATGCTTAATGTGTTTTGAATATGTTTTTGTATCTATACAATTAACATCCATTCCATCCAATGACTATATAGTCTTCCATTGTATCAAGTACCATTTGTTAACTAGCTGCTTAAGAATGAATATTTAATTGTTTTTAATCATGTTTTTTTCTTTTAAATTTCTAAATATTGTAAGTGGAATCCTAAATGTGAATGTTATATACTTAAATATGAAACTGTTGGATCAAAGTCCATATTCAATGAGAGCACACTCAGGTTATATATCTCAGATAATTGAACAGTGAACTTCCTTTCTGCATGTGGGTATTTTAGTCACCTTCCATCCAGTATTAATGATATTTCACCTTCAGAGAGTTCTTTAACGTTTTTAAGTACTACATTCATTACCTCACTTGTTTCTTACAGCCACTAATCAATGTATGGATTAATCTTTATTACCTATGCTTCTCAAGGCAGAGTGGCTTCTTGCTTTTCTGTGCATGGATCTTAGCCAGATCTCTTCACTCAGAACCCAGTGCTGATCTCTTTGAAGATGGTGAAACCCATGAAAATGGTTGATAAGAAATTTCCTTGAGTCCACACTTTTCAAATTCTGTGAAGACTCTGAGTCACTTTTGTCTCATTAAACAATTCTTTATATTGAATATCCCTTATCCTAAGTGCTTGGGGCCATAAGTGTTTTGGAATTCCAGTTCTTCTGGATTGTTGGAGTATTTATATATGTAATAATGAGCTATCTTGGGAGTGGGACCTGACCCATTGGAAACCAAGTATAAACATGAAAGTCATTTATTTCATATGCATCTCTGATACATACAGCCTGACAGTAATTTTATATGATATTTTTAGTGTACCTGTATTTTCGAGAACAGTTGCATGAGACCAGGTGTGGAAGTGTCCACTTGGTGGCATCATGTTGACTCTCAAAAAGTTGTCATTTTTTGAGTGTTTCACTTTTTGAGTCTGAAGATTATAGATACTTAGCCTATATTATGCTTCCCATTTAGATAGTACAGGATCTTCTGTTAATACAGGTGAACTTTTAGCTGAAAAAAGATGATATGCTACTTCCAGGAAACGTCTGTCATAAACTATCTGTCATAAATCTTATAATCTTATTAGCTTTATCAACTCCTTGAAGTTGCTGCTTTCAGAAAGTACTTTTAAGTATTAAAACATGTACTTTATTGTCCTTGGGAAGACCAGACAAATCTATTAAGTATTATGTATCTTTGGGGCTTAGTGAAAAGAGACATTGAGTGAAAAGTAATACTTGTAATTCATTGGTGCATCCATGTCACAAATGGTAATGGAATATGAGTGCCTATAAGTACCTACTATGAGCCAAGCGTTGTTCTCTATCAGATTTGAGAGTTTTGCAGGTCCTGTGGTGGGGGACCCAGTAGGTGAAGAAGCTGGAACACCAAGCTGGAAGCCCATAGAGTCCTGCTTAGTCTACAGAGGGATTTGTGATGTTGAATTGGCAGAGGAGAGATGTGAGATGTCTATCTCCATTTCTTCAATATAAGGTGCTACTAATTGCCCACCTTGCCTATCCTAGGTCACTTATAATTCTTTTTTTTTTTTTGCCAGTCCTGGGCTTGAGCTCAGAGCATGAGCACTGTCCTTGGACTTTCTCAAGGCTAGAACTCTACCACTTGAGCCTCAGCACCACTTCCGGCTTTTTCTATATATGTGGTATCAAGGAATCGAACCTGGGTCTTCGTGCATGCTAGGCAAGCACTTTAACCACTAGGCCAAACTCCCAGCCCCACTTATAATTCTTTTATGTATTCAGAATTTTGAGGAAGAAGAGCCCTTCTCCTAGGCTTTCTTCACATTAATAAATTTAATTCAGTGTTTATTACCTATGATATTGGACTTCATTTTCCTTGTATGGGTATATATGGGAAACAAAAAGACAAAAAGGAAGGGTTTGGGTGAGGGGAAGGGATGAGAGGAGGGGTTGAAGTCATTTGAAAGTAACATGAAGCAATAGATGTGCAGAGAAGACTGTGTCTTCTTTGTATTATTTCTCATAGAGCTGTGGCAATTTTCCTCATGTTTGGGGATATAATATATAACACAGCCATCATATATAATACGTCTTCCTAATGTTTGAGGGGCCAGATACAATGCTTTATGATAGATTACATGTCTTACTGAGATTGGAAACTTGTGAGCGATCCATCAGCTATAGGAAGACCCCCAGATTTTCTGACACTGTTATATGCATATTTAGAATTAATCATCTTTAGTGCCACTAGCAGAGAATGAATTATAGAACCAGAGAGTTCAAATAATTTATAACTCTTAATGCCTTCCTCTGAGTCAAGCAGAAATGACTTGCAGAGTTTTTACTACAGTTAGAGAACTGCCTTCCATATGCCTGTGTGGAGGCTGGGGTCATGGACATTTTCCAGGTCTAGTTGGCACTTTGTATGTTATAAGGGTAAATGAGTAGTTTTTGGATGAAAAGTTTTGAAACTTAAATTGTTTTGGTAGCTTCAGTTTCCATGGAGACTAGAATTCTATTAATTATATGAGTTTAGGCAAAGTATTTAAATTTGCTAAGCCCCACATACTTATTTTTATTGATTTATTTTTATTTTATCTATAAAATGGCCATAATAATGTTTATGGTGTGTGGGTCTTATTTCAATTTTGTATTTATATTGGTCATCTATTAAAATTGTGTGCTTTTCAGAAATAAGGACTACAGAACAGTTTATAGAGAAAGATAAATAGAGAAAATATAAACTTGGTTTACAAGCTCTTCAGGCGATTGTTCTGTATTACTTTTATTGTGATTCCCATGATTGTTAAATTCAAGGACCATAAAGAAAATTTTAGGACCCAGGTTGTGAGAGTATTTTAATTATGTTTGTTTACATTGTAATATGCCTGTGGGCAAAATTTGGCAAAAGAAAGTAGAGAAGAGGAAACCTTCATTTCCTGTGGACTTTTACAGCCAAAGTAAAGTTGTTTTTCCTTACCCACTATGTCAGGCAATCCTTAGGCTGAGGAAATGCCTTAGTAGAAAGTAAACATAGACATTCTTCTTAGAGATCAACAGTTTAATGGTGGATTTGGATAATTGGCATGAGAGGCATGATGATGAGTTCTTTATAGGACATGTAATATAGGCCCTGGGATACAAGTGGGAAATGTTCTTGAGGGAAAAGTATCCCTAAACAGAGACCTGGCTCAGAGGCCATGGCTTCTAAATTTGGACTCAGTTCTGAGGACATGATCAAACTGCTATTTAGCATTTATGTATTTGTCAGTTTTCCTTATTTCACTAAAATACTCTAGGCAACTAATTTTATAAAGGGAATATGTTTACTTAGCTCAGAGTTTTGGAGGGTTGCAATCTGGGAATAGAAAGTGCCATTCGTTTGGCCTTGTTGAGAGTGTCACAGCATGAGGAAGCCTATAGAGGAGAAAAATTTCCAGGTCTTGGACCTCCAACAAGTTTGTTTTTAACTTCTGAAAGCCAGCAGAAGCCAAGATATTAGATTGGCAGGAAAAGTTGGTATTCATGGTAAGTGGGAGTGGCAGATAGACCTCAGAGTCCAAGGGAGAGAGCTCCTTTTTGAGAGGTGGTATTGAGGTGAGAGGTTGTATTGAGGTGTGAAGTTTAAGGGGCCAGTTGAGGTGGGAAATGGCTGAAGGACAGGAAATGGTGGAAACACCTGCCTGTTTGCTTCTGGCTGCTCTTAAGACCAAGAAACCAAGCTCCTGATCTCCTACCCCAGTCCTGTTTCCGTGGGTAACACAGAGATTCCTCCTTTAAGGATGATTGCATTTTTTTAAAAAATGGCATTATTGTGGGGTTTGAACTCAGGTATTATGAATATGAGTGGCTGTGCCCAGCAATCTCAGGGCAGAGGGCAGGGAAGGCAATCTTCTGTGTTTATTTTCAAGTACTGAGAAACTACTACAGACCCCTGAGACTTTTAACTAAATTGATGAGTTGCTCTGTACCAAAACAGATTGTTCTTCTCTTTAAAACAGTATTTCTTTACCTCTCAGATAACAGTTTGTTCTAGCAGTTTTTACCTGTGTTGTCTACATAGAAGGCCAATTACTGGTTTGCCGGTTAGGTTGATGGTGTATCGTAAGACATTTGGGCTCATGCATAACCTTCTAATTCTACCTTTGATTAATTCAGCTATATTTTTGTTCTGACCTTTGACTAGCTTTGTATTTCACAAGTAAATGAATTCACTTCATCGAAGAACAGTAAGTAAGGCTGAGTCTTACTCCTTTACAGACTCCAGTTGGTTTAGTTAGGGTATCTCATTAATGATTCTGGGAGGAAAAGCTGAGGACTTTTGTTTGGAAGGTCATGAGCCATTATTTAATGTATGAGACTTAGGATCAGCACCCAGAAGCCTGATCTGCCTGAAGTGTCAGGAAATTAGTTGAAAGGAGTTAGCCTTCTTACTGAAGTCACCAATATGTGGCCCTGAGTGACCACTATTATGATGTCTAGAAAATCCTCATAGGCATGCTGTAAAATACAGTATTCTGTAGGTGGCTTTGAAATTCCTAGGAGCTGAAGTTTCAAAACTGGTGTTGTAAAGTGAAAATGAAATTTAACTGAACATTTAGTGGAGGAGAAATAATTTATTGTCTCTAACATGAAAAGCCCTGGGAGTGAACATCTTCTCTTGGCTGGCACCTGTGATTGATGATGGCTCTTCACTGCTGCTGGGAAGTGAACTCTTGGAAATAGCATAGTAGGGACTTTGCAAGTGGGTCTCATTTGGTTAAGTTACTGCTTTTGTGAGCTGTGCTGCATCTTTATATTCTACCGAGGAGGAGATGGTAAATCAGAATAATTGCTTCATCCCAAGGCACTTTTATATTGTAAAAGAAAAGGGTCCTGTTAAGAAACTTAAATTAACTTCTGATGTTTCTACTGTATGGAAAGCTTCTTCAAAAGCTGATTGTCATATAGCCTGGTGGTTTATTTATCATAGAACATTTCCATTAGAACCTTCTGAAACCAAGACATAGGATACCTCAGGAAAAAAAATATAAGCCTTGAAAATGCAAAGCTGTCATTTATCTGTCATCTCTCTGTAAAAACCCATTTGGGGATATTTACAAGAGTGGTTTGAAAGTTTTTATTTCTATGGTTAGAAACAGAGTTGGTACCAATAAATGATTAGTAAAATTTTGGCAAGGGTTAATAACATGTTCCAACCATTTGTCTATGCTAGTTCTGTTATACATGTATTTCTGGTATTCTGTAATACTTAAAGAATTCCACTGTTAATAATGGGTAAAATGGAGGAATTGATTTAGATGGCAGTTCCTGAAATCCATTGGAAAAAGTTTAAAGATTGGATATTAGTTCACTTCTAGTACTGTCTTATTCATTGTGGGTTTCCTAGTTTTATTTTATAGGTTAGAAGTCTTAAAATGGGTAAGGAGGCCTAGCAGGTATTCAGAGAATGAACTGAAAGAGTCATGACCTTAAAATTAACCCCTCTTTTCCTGGCCCTTACTCACACAGGATGAGTGCACCATTTGTCAAAGCTTGTTGGCGATGGCTAGTCCCAGGGGCAAAAGTACATCAAAGTCTGTGATTTCCATGTCTGGTGCCAGTCTGCCTTGCTTTAAAGAGATGTCACATTCTGCTTGTGGGACTTGGACAAGTTTGTTAGTCTCAGAGTTTCTTATTTCTTCCCTGGGAAGTGGAGATAATGTCTCATAGACTTTTTCAAAATTATTGACTAATATACTACAAAGTTTATGTTGAATAGCTGTTGTTATTAATAAAACTCAATATAGGGTGTGGAAGAGTCTGATATGGGGTCTGGTATGGCATAGATCATCCCAAAATTTTATTTGGGGGTATTTGTGGGCTACATTTAGGGATGTTGGTTATTTTTTTTGAGTCTCTTTGTATCATAGTTTCCTAAGTTATGATACAGAAGTAATTGTGGTATGCATGTAATGGCCTCAAGTTCATTTCTATTCTGGAAGAGTAGATAGGCAGAAATCTATTAATGTTCTTACAGGCTGTCTTCAAGATTGGATTAAGATGGACATAACCTTTGTGGCCAGACAAACAAGTAAAAGGTCAGCCTGATCTTTAGGATGAATTCATGGCAGAAATAATCCATATGCTGGGGGCACCCTTGCAAAGCCTGTGGCAAGCCAGTGGTACTACAGTGTTGGGGCAAGCAGAGCAAAAAGAAAACTCCAGTGATTTTTTTAAAGTGAGTCATGCCATAGTAATACTTTTTGCAGTTTAAGCATCTATTATATACATTGTTGACTGTTATAACCTCTTTAATTGGTCTTTAACCACTGCCATCACCAATCACCCTTACACCATTATCATTATGACTACTATCACCCTCACCATTTCTGTCCACCACTACCACCACCCTCACCACCATTACCCATCAGCACTCCACCACCACCATCATTGCTATTGCCACCGGCCTCACCACCACTATCATTATGACCATACTACTCTTACAACCACAACCAATATTGACACTGCACCACCACTCTCTCCATCATTACCACCATCAACACTACATCAAACCTCCACTTTAACCAGCAGCAGCCCCCCCCCCACTACCCTTGTCAGCATCAACACTAATACCACCCTTACGGCTACAACTACCACCACTAGACAGTCCTTACCGGTACTACTTACTAGTGCTGTTTGCATATACCTTCATTCTAATTATCATTAGTGCTATCAACTTTACACCAATCTTACTAACACTACTACCACCTCACCTGCACTTATCAGCATCAACACTGCTTTTACCACTTCTGTGCCACTACTGCCATCTTTACCTCCACTATGCTTATGATCACTGCCACCCTCTGCACAATTGCCACTATGGACACTATACCACCATTTTTTCTATCATTCTCCCCATCAACACTACACCACCATTATCATTATCAACACCAATCTCAGCACCATCATAAGACCATTACTAACTTTAATACCACTACTATAATCAGTACTAGTCCCAGCTGGCCATCACTGTCACCATTAGATTACGGTCACCCTCATCATTGTTGATTCCATCTACACTATCATACCATTGTCATTATCCTCACCACCGTCATACACTTTTTTAAAATAATTTTTTATTGTGATTAATAGAAGGGTTACATTATATTCACCAGATAAAAGGTGCATAACTTCACATTGATACTCTTTCTCATGACACCTCATACACTTTTAACAGCCTTGTTTTGCTCTAATTTCAGACAGTATTAGTGAGCTTCTATCATTTGCTTTATAGAAACCAAGAGATACTAATGAGTTTGACTCATAAAATTAAAGCAGTTGTTATAATTTTGGAATGTTTGCTTCATCAGACACAGTTGCTGATGTTGCTGCTCTGGAGAGTGGGAGTATTCTTCTCACACCCCATTCTTCTTCCTGTTTGCCCTCACAGTGCCAAGGGGACTCATAGTGTCTGGACAGATAATAGTCTCTGTGGCCTGGCTGCTCAGGGCCAGTCCTGGTGTGAAGTAAAAGAGGGAGAGTGTTTCTCTGTTCCCACCCTGCACTTATTCACTTCAAATCTGTTTTCAGGAAGGGATTAGATGAACTTATTTAGGAGGAAGTAGCAATGGCAGACTATTTTGGGCAAACTAAGGACACAGAATCTCTGAATATACTTAATAGTATGCTAAGTATCTTACACCTTTCAACCTTCCTACATTTATTTTTCGGAAGATCTTGTTTAAAACTGATCTGCCAGAGACTATCCTATCTCCCCATGTTCTTTTCTGCTAGAACCCTGGAAATGTGATGCTTTCATTGCTCGTTTGTGAATGGACCTCTTGTTCCTTTCTTCTTCTCCTACTTCTAGACTCCTAGCTTCTCACTAGCAGGATAGGTTGGTCACTTCCCTGATTATTTTCCCAACACTGGGCATACAAATTCAGGAGATGCTTTTGAACTAAACTGAATTGCATTTTATTCCATGTTTTCAAAACATGGAAACCATGATAGCTTTCTCTGAAAGATAGGAGGAGGGTTTATTTTCCATCTTTTCCCTCATGGTAATGCCATCTTTCATGTTGTAATGGGGCCTGAAAGTGGTTTACCAGGGGCCAAACAGATGGAACTCCCAGATCTTGAACTTCTAGCCTCCCAAACTGATGAAAAAGCTTTATCTTTATAAATTACCTAGCATCAGGCATTTTGTTATAGCAGTAGACTAAAGCAGATCCCCAGCTCTAGATCCCCAGATCCAAAAGGAAAAATGTCTTTTTAATAAAATACATGCATGTCTCCAGTCAAGAAGTATAATTGGCTAAAAGTTTCTCTCATAAAAAATGTAGTTTGTTTGGAGCAAGCATTCATATGCCATGGTCAATACATGGATGAGCACAGGACCAGGAAGGAGAAAGAGTCTTTTCTGGTCAGCTGGGTCTGCTGGGTTATGCTAGGGATCAGTTGTGCTAACTCCAGCATCTTTTCCTGCAGGGGGAGAGCCTGGAGAGATTGGAACAGGCTGATGAATGGGCTGCATTTGATGAAAATGGTGATACCATCAGTGCTCACAGCTTACTGTAGAATCTAATTTCTCTATTTTCTGGTTTGTCCTCTGTACCACAGTTTTAGGTCATATGACTTTGCTTTATGTGTATGTTGTGGAAAGAGACAGTTTTCTTTTGTTGTGTGGGGCTGTAAAAAGTTACCACAGCTGGCACTTTTATTCATAATTCGTTTCATTGTTCTTTCTCAATGGAAAATAGCCGTTCTTTGTTTCATTTGACCTGTTCGGCCTCTGTAGACTCATATTACTCCTGAACTTGTAGACATCAGAGTTTAGGAAGTGTGGTCACCTCCTCATGGCTTGTGGGAAAGTCCTGTTCTCTGGGTAGAGATTAGTAAAGTACGTTGAACATTACTGTTCCTTCTATGTAATGTCTTATTTTTGGCATGATTTTTGTGATTAAATTCTTATACTAAGGGGTGTGTGTGTGTGTGTGTGTGTGTGTGTGTGTGTGTGTGTGTATGTGTGTGTGTGTAAATGACTCTTGCTTGGAATTTTCTTACTCAGGCCTGATGCTAGTCTACTGTTTCAGCATACCTCCACTTCCAGCTATTTACTGGTTAATTGATCATCAGAAACCAGGCCATATTTAAACTATGATCCTCTGATCTCAGCCTCCAGAATAGGTAGTATTGCAGGTATAAGCCACCAATGCCTTGGCATTCTCTCTCTCTCTCTCTCTCTCTCTCTCTCTCTCTCTCTCTCTCTCTCTCTCTCTCTCTCTCTCTCTCTCTCTCTCTCTCTCTCTGTGTGTGTGTGTGTGTGTGTGTGTGTGTGTTTAAAGTTAACCCAGAAGTAATATTCAGTATCTGTCCATCTTCAGTGGATATGTAAGAATACTTAAGGGACATATAGATACAATGTTTTGAGTTCAATGGGAAGAAGTCACTAGGCTAGCAGACATTATTATTTAGTTTCATGTTGTTACCATATGATTAAGGAAGATTTAATTTTGGAAATGATGATGCTTTCATATTTAGACATTCCTTTGTGCTCAACTACTAATAATTGACTTGCTTAACACCTACAAGAAACTTTATAGATTAAAAGCAAATACATGGAAAAGGATAAGAAATGTTTTAGTGTAATTTTTACTTGCTCTTTTTTATCTCTAAAAGTAAATATGCCTTTTAAAAGGAGTTTATTTAGAAGTTTCATTTTCTTAGAATGTTTTTTATCTGCAATAAATAATAATATTACAGCAGTTGGTTATGTCTATTTCTGTGCAAAATAAATACATTTGGTGATATACATTTGAGAAATGTGATTTTTATAATTATTACAGAAATATGGAGGATATTTACAGATAACAGAGAAAGTACCATCTGCTAGTAACAAAGAAACAGTCATAATACCTAGCACTTACTGGATTTAAGTAACCTTAAATCTTCCAGGGAATAGAATTCTCTAAGTTTAAATCAGCCATCCTGTGACTGAGCCAGTTTTTAGCATATCAAGAAAAAGGATCTTTGCATTGCTCAAAGGACAGAAAGAGATGAAAAGAAATATACTCTATGGGCATGTGAGCACTTGCACAAATTCCACTTGTTCTTAGTGGGATGGTGGACTCGCTGTTCACCAGCAACTTTTTTCATGAAGCAAAATATTTAGTGTTGGGGGAATGGTAAAAGTATAGGCACTCGGGAAAGATGGGGAATGGGAAGTCTTACCTTTCTCTTTCAATGATATTTGCTTTAGGTAGGTGGTATGTAAGCTCCCATGGCCTGAAGTGACACATGGGGGTGGGTTACCCTTGGCAAGGGCTCAGTGTTCATTGGTGGTTATATAACTGCCTATGAAGAAAGGAGGGAGGCACTAAGAAGCAGGGAAGAAGCAAAGCCTTTCCTCTTGTGTTTCCTTTACTCTCTTTTGAAGCTGTGGGGGCAGTTATCTCTGGGGTCATCCAGTGTAGTGTAAAAAGCTGAAGAGTACACTTCTGTTAGTAGATTCCACAGACGTCCCAGGGGTACTCAGTACTAATCAATAGTAGAAGCCAGCCATGGGCTGGCTATTAAGGCAGAGCCTCACTTGAGAACTTTTATCTATTTGCAAACTGCAACATGGAGAACTTTAAGTCATCTTTCAGCTTAGAAATGTCAGAAATGAAGCAGCTAGTAAAGAGGGGAAGCTTCCCCTAAACTGTAGCATTTCTAAATTATTGCTCCAGATTGTGGATATGTATTCAGATCTCACCTGCTAAATCATAGTTGGTACTTACCCTGCTGTCTTTTTTACATTTAGGATCCCATTGAGATATAATTTATCCATTTATTCTCATTGCTATATTCTGTCCCTGTCCCTGCTTCTTTTTTTTGCCAGTCCTGGGCTTGCAGAACACTGTTCTTGGACTTTCTCAAGACTAGCACTCTACCACTTGAGCCTCAGCGCCACTTTGGGCTATTTATGTGGGGTACCGAGGAATCGAACCTGGGTCTTTATGCATGCTAGGCAAGCACTCTACCACTAGGCCAAACTCCCGCCCCCCCCTGCTTCTTTTGTTGCTTTTTCCTCTTTGGATCCTAATGTCCTGTATCCTTTTCTGTTGGCCTTTGGGAAGAATGCTGGCAAACACATAACACGCATTAAGATACCAAATGAAGTCTGGTCACGATTCAAGTGTTTTCTCTACTTGTGGTGTCTGTGTTTGTACAGGGGTGAAGACATCTTAAGCCAGAGGAATGACTCCCTAGTTGTGGAATTTCAGTCATCAACCAGCAGATGCAGGAGGTATTATACAGAGCATGGGGGCCTCCTCAGAAGGCCAACAATCATCTGGTGCTCCATAAGGCCATTCCTGCATCACATCAGTCTTGTGTGCTTGGTGGCTTGATTCAGCCAAGGATGGCTAGCATGTGTGTATGTCTGTGTATGATGGTTGTTGTTCATGCTGGAGAGGAGGAGAGTTTTCATGCATGCAACGCATACTGATAGTGATTACTTTGATTGCAAATGCTGACGTTTGTCTAAAAGTGAGATGCTCATAATGAGACCATCATTTTCTTATTGGCTAAAACCTTTATACTTGTCCATTGCATGAGTCATTTGTCCTTAGAGTTATCTCTATTTGAAATCCATGGTTGTTCATGAGTGCTAAAGATTCATGGGACAAATGTCCACCATAAGGGTGGGAGGACCATGTTCTCTTCTGTGAATTGAAACTCTGGTTCTGTAGATGAGAGTGTTATTTCCATCTGTCCCTTATCTCTGCTCTTCCCTGTCACCATAGAAGTGACTGAAAGTGACTGTGATTTAAGCTGTGAGCCTCTCAGTTTACAAAAGATTCTAGAGGCCACAGTTTCCTTTTCATGAAGGACACTGGTTGGATTCCCAAACCTAATAAGAATGGGTAATGTACTAAGAATGAATTAAAATGCTAATAGACTCCTTGTTCTGGATATTTTAACATTCCCTAATTTTAAATTTAAATTAAATGCCTTAGGGCCTGGAACAGCTTTGCCAGAAGCATGCTTAGTGTCACCAGGTAGACAGCAGCTTTAAAATACATTTTGGCCATACAGGCAGAGCTAAGATAAGCAATATTTATTTTATGATTGCATTTTTGTGTTTCCCACAGCTATATGACACAAATACTATCATCTTTTTACTATAGATAGCTATATGGCTTTAAAATACCATTATATTCATAAAATTCCTTTGAACCCACAGTTTCTTTTATTATTAACTATATTTTAATAGTAGTTGCATTGGATTTGAAGCCCCTAAAATTGTTTCAAAGCTTTTTTATAAATGACGTTCATGTTTGGACTTTATAGCCATACTATAAGACATCCGATCTTTATAATGAAGACACTGAGTCTGTAGAGTTTTCTGTTATCTCATCTCTGGTTAGGGGACAGTTTCAATTAGTAGAGAAGTATCTTGACTCCTTGTTCGGCTATCTGCCCATTAGTTCAAGTGGGAGCTCTAAGCAAACTGGTAGCAAGGTCATTTATATTAAATGCTTCTGCCCAGAAATGAGGAGAATGCTGATTTTAAAGGACATCTGATCAAATTTCTCTATCCAGTGGGCCAAACATGAAACAACAAAAGAAGTGTTATCTTCTGTCAGTAAGCAGATCACTTCCTTGTCTCACTCTGTATTTTCTCCTTATTAGGGAGAAGGTAGATTTTATTTCTTCCTTAGATCTTCTAGTTGTCTGGTGTCTGGCCACTTCACAATTGTATTTTGGAAGAGTAGATATTAATTTTCTTCAACCAAAAGGCTGAGTTCCTTGCTGACATGACATAAATCAATTTCCATTCTCTCCCTTTTGTCACCTGCTCCCCTTCCTCCTGGCACATTTTTTATAGGTAGGAGGTGTGAGTGAGTCAAATATATCAGAAGGAGGAATTGATTCAGGAATCGTTTGACGACTTGACTGATTAACAGAGATCAGAAGAAGGCTCAACACTGCAAAAACCACTGCAGCATGGAGTCTCAAAAACTCTTTAGGGAGCTAGTTAATGAAAGAATCACGACAGAAATGCAACCATACTCCTTCTTCTTCCCCCTCAAAAAAAAATCCCAAATAGGAACATTCCCATACACTACTCAGAGACTGTGTCATAGAGGAAATATGTATTCATAATTCATATTTACATATGCTTTAATTACCATTGGCCTTGGGATCAGTCAGTGTTTTCTAGTCAGAGGTACTTAGGCAGTTCCTCTTTCACATATCAGAGCAGTTTCATTTTGGTTAGAACTTGTCCTAAGGATTTCCCTTCTGAAGAATGTAATTATTAGACTCCCAGGCTCATGTGGTGTGATTAGACTGGCTTTAATCTTTTCCGTGTTCTGTTTTCATTGCCATTTGTTCATGAACCAAAGATCTGCACTCAGATACATGATGCCTTGGTCTTTACTCTTTAAATTTTTGTTTGTTCACTTTTCTTTCTCCTGATACAGTGTCTATGAACCAGATAGGAATGCATTACGGAGGAAAGAGCGAGAGAGAAGAAACCAAGAAACGCAACAGGATGGTGGCACATTTAATTCCAGTTACTCTCTCTTCAGTGAGCCCTACAAGGTAGAGTGTATCCAGTTGTTCTTCTTTGACCCTACTATGAATTCTCTGTGGATGGTCCTCTTGACTGGAGAGGCTGACTGATCAAACTCCAGTTAGTTCTCTCTGCTTGTGCTAACAGGGGAAAAGATAGCTCTGGTACCAAGTGTGGCATAGCCCCCCACCTTGGTTTCCAGTTCATAACATCTTTATTGGCTCCTTCAATAAAATGTGAATTTATTTAATGTTGAGAACCACTTGCTGTGGTTTTCATAAGTAATACAGACTTTACTTGCTGTGATTTTTGTTTTAATATACCCTATACCTTTGCATTGGTGTTTCAAAGTCAATACCATTTGTTATGCTTTCTGAGATCTTAGAAAAAAGCACTGTTCAAAAAAGAAGGTGGGTTACATTTTTGATATTTGCAAATATCAGGGCTAATGAAAAAGAAATATTCAAATTATTTCTCATTTTCATCAAAAGTCAAATATACAACCTTTCTTCTAAAATGATCCATGGAGCTATGGATAGTTTGTATGGGTAGATTTTTACAGGTTGGCTCCATGTATCTTTGAAGTCATGCTTTCCTTGTCTGTTATTCTGGCATGAGCAATTATCTATTCAGACAAATTTTGAGCAAAATCTGAATTTGCAAAATAAGTTTCCAAGGGACTATGAAAAACAAAAGATAATCTAATCCTGGAAAGATGTAATATAGACCATTTTGTAAAGTTGAAATCATTTATGTTTTGATTTCTGGATAATCTATAAACCATAGTACAACACAAAAGACAGCTTCAAGAGTCCCTGAGGCTGTTCTTTATAGGTTTCCAGGTCTGGAGCCATGCTGAGTGTCAACAGGATATCATCAGAGACTATAAAGGATTATGATTTCATCTCTCAGCTCTCCTTTTGAATGCATCAGCCTGGGTTCTGTAATCTGTCAGGGCACCTCTCCCTTACTTTCTAGAGTTTCCCTTTTTTTTCTTTGATAATAGCATGGATGTGTTTTTCTCTCTCCAGACTAACAAGGGTGATGAGCTCTCCAACCGGATCCAGAATACTTTAGGCAATTATGATGAAATGAAAGACTTTTTAACAGATAGATCCAATCAGAGCCATCTTGTTGGTGTTCCCAAACCTGGGGTTACTCAGACTCCTGCAAACAAGATTGATGAACATTTTGTGGCAGATTCAAGAGCGCAAAGCCAGCCCTCATCTGTGTGTAGTACCACATCTTCCACACCAGCAGCTGTTCCTGTGCAGCAAAGTAAGAGAGGCACCATGGGCTGGCAGAAGGCTGGGCACCCATCATCTGATGGCCAGCAGAGAGCAGGTATGCAGGGCAGAGATTGCTTGCTTTGAACAGCTATGCTATCTTAGAGAATAATGATAACAAACCTAATCATGGTGTGTTAAGTCCCTCACTCTTCTTTGTCTCTTCTTCCATTGCAGCACCACAGGGCTCTCTTAGAACCTTGCTTGGAGATGGTGTTGGTAGACAGCAACCTCGGTCCAAACAAGTGGGTAATGTGGAGATGGGGCTTCAAACCCAAGAAAGGCCACCTGCAATGGCAGCTAAGCACAATAGTAGTGGACATTGTGTGCAGAACTTTCCTCCATCATTGGCTTCAAAACCTATTCTGGTCCAGCAGAAACCAACTGCATATGTACGACCAATGGATGGCCAAGACCAGGCTCCTGATGAGTCCCCTAAGCTGAAGTCCTCTGCAGAATCTGGTGTGCACTGCACATCCTACAGGGGAGGCCCAGCTACTAAGCCAGAGTCAGCCAGAGCGAAGACCAAGCTTTCCAAGTTCAGCATCCCTAAGCAAGGAGAGGTAAGTCTTTTCTCATTGTCATTTTTTATGCAACTAATAAATTATCCAATTACTTCACTATTGAAAATTGCATTTCCATGTGTCTTTGTTTCAGTGATGTGACTAACTTCAATGTGGTAAAACTTCATGTGTAAAACATGTGGTAAACTTCCTCAAATGGGTAGATATAAAATTTTGTTTTTTTAAAATCTCAAGTTTATTATAAATGGAATGTGTACACATTTGTGCATTTGTATAAGCATGCATGTAGATATTACGTAGGGAAGGGATGCCTCCTTCAAAGTAGTTCAAGGGTTTTTTGTGTGAATTAGGCAATGATATGTGATATTGTATGCCAGAAATAAAAGCACTTCCGAGTCTATAATCTAGCACCCCCAGGAAGTAAAGTTTTTACATAGAGGGGTTCTACATAAAACTAAACCCTCCTATGAGTTTGAAAATTTTAGGGAAAATTTTATAAAGGAAATCTCATCATAACTCTTTTTTTCTATTGTAATTAATAAAAGGGTTACCTGATATTTGCCATATAGAAGGTGCATTAATTCAAATACATTGATACCCTTTCACATGTCTTGGTACCCTTTACCCTCCCCCCCCACCGTCCCCCCATAACTCTTTTTTATTGTAACATATAGAGGGGTTACATTCGCCAGATAGTAGGTGCATTACTTCTCACACATTGCTACTCCTTCTCATGTTTTTGTATCCATTTCCCTCCCTCCATCCCCTCTCATCATAACTCTTTAAAGTACTTAAGTGACAATATTGAAAATGGTGCATATTCGAATATATCAGATTTTCATCCATATTATAATATTTATGATCAATATTCATATTAATCAGAATTCTTACCTGAGTCTTTCTTGTCATGAAAATGGTCTTAAGTTAATGAGAATCTGAGCTTAGTGAAGTATTTTGGTTCATATTCTTTTGGTTTACACTTTGATTTTGTTGCAAAGTATTTACTTGTGTTATAAAATGTGTGGAATGGATGTATTGAATATGAGAATTCTGAGTAAGCACATTGCTTCTTCAGAAGTGGCAAACAAAGGCAGTGGCTAGACACTTGAACAGTAAATCTAGATGAAAAAGTTTTCTAAAGAAGCATATCTCATACCATATCCCACATTGATAATAATCATTCAAAGCAAATGAAGGATAACCGTGATTCCTGATTTTTTCATTATCTTTCAGCAGTTGTACAAAGCAGTTGCCATTTAACAAAGCAGTTTATGAGTACAATATATATTGATCAATGTCACGTGACCCATGTGGTTCTATTCCTTTGGTTTTGCTGTGATGTTAGATATATAAGCTAAAGTAGTTTTCAAACATTGCACTTCGAGAGTGTTAGTATTTGTTTTTATATAATTTCTCTCCCTCTCTCCACTCTCCCCCTCTCCCTCCCTCCCTCTTTTCCTCCGTCTCTCACTCTTTCTCACAGTACTGAGGTTTGAACCCAGGACTATGCACTTATTAGGCAGGTGTTCTATAGCTTGAGTCACACTTCTAGCCCTTCTTGCTAGGTTTTATTTTGGGGGGTTTGGGGCGTTGCTTGTTGTTGTTTATAGATTCTTGCTTGAGATAGTATCAGGCCAATTCTTGCTTGGACCATAATTTTCTTATTTTGCAGTCATGTGATACCACACTCACTGTTGGTTGAGATGGAATGTAATGAACTTTTTGCTCTGAGATGATGGGTATGTGCTACTGCACCAGCTTTTGGTTGAGAAAAAGAGCATCTTAACCTTTTTCTTGGTCTCCAACCACATTCCTTGTACATTAATCTCTTTCTCCAAAGTAGGTAGGATTATAGGTGTGAATCACTGGGCACATGGCAAAATAAATTCTTCTTTGAAAATGGAATATTTTCAAATAATATTCTAGAATAGTCTAGCTAGAATATTCTCTGCATCTTAATTTTACTTATTTAATTAATTTTATTTACTTTGGTATGAGTCCTGGTGCTGGAAATCAGGGCTTGGGTGCTCTTCCTGAGCTTTTTTTGCTCAAGGCTAATGATCTACCACTTGAGCCACAGCTCCACTTCCAGCTTTTCTGCTGCTTGAATATAAGTCTCATGGTTTTTCCTACCCAGGCTGGCTTCTCAGATCTCAGCCTCCTAAGCACCCAGTTATGAGCCACCAATACTGGCTCTTAATTTGATTTAATATGAGGTGAAAAAAATGATTTGATACTTCTTGTTTCATTTCTGACAAGGCCAAGCTAGGCATTTCTGTTGTAGCATCTCGGAATTCCCCAAGGATCATGTTGCACTTAAGAGATGACATCTTATGTACTCTATGAGATTTTTACACAGGTTTTAATGAGGAAATTCAATGACATGTGTACCAGTAGCTTATTTCATTACACATTTATGGGAGATTCTAAAACATGTTCATTAGGAATTAATGGTAACAAAATATAATCTCTACAGGCATTTGTTTTTAAAAGTCTGAGGGACGCATTCCTAGATACCACCTTATAAAACTGAACTTGTCATGTTCTTTTATTTTTACCATTTCATCAGTAGCATTCACTGGTAAATATGGCAGAGCTGATCATTAGACAGTGGTGATCAACTTAAATTATCAGGAATCAGCTTTTTAACTTTCATTTTAACCCATCTTTTTAAAAACTATTTTTTCATCTACCAAGTAAACTTCAAACTTATTAGGTAACTATTCATTTTGGAATCCAGTGAGTTGATAAAAGAAAAACTCCAATGCATTTTTTTTTGGTGTAGTGTTGCTGAGAATTAAATTCAGGGCTTTGCATATGCTAGGCAAGTGATAGAACACTTGAGTTACAACTTCAGGTTTTGTTTGTATTTTTGTTCTTTGGTAAATCTTTTGTCTCTGAAGTAGCTTCACCGACTTTTTGCCTGGGCTGGCTGTAGTCTGCAGTCTTCTTTTTTTTTTTTTTTTTTTTTTTGCCAGTCCTGGGCTTGGGCTCAGGGCTTGAGCACTGTCCTTGGACTTTCTCAAGGCTAACACTCTACCGCTTGAGCCTTAGCACCACTTCCCGCTTTTTGCTATGTATGTGGTACCGAGGAATCAAACCTGGGTCTTCCTGCATGCTAGGCAAGCACTTTAACCACTAGGCCAAACTCCCAGCCTGCAGTCTTCTTATACCACCCAAAAGTGTATAGTCATGTGCCACTGTACCTGGCCCTAAAAGATGTGCATTTTTATATCCAATGTATCCTGATGCAGATACTTGCACAGTTTTCATGAGGTAGTTGATTATGTTATCACAAATTAAGATATTATCAGTATTCCTTTAAAGGACCCCAGATTGGGAATGACACCTTTTTACTAGTATTTGGTCATCACAGAAGGAGAGACAAACCAGAGATAGACACAGGGATAGAATTTGGAGCTGTACACAGTGATGATTTCATTTTCCTACATGCAGTGGCCTTAAACCAAGCAGTCTGATGCTCTCCTCACTTTTTGTCCTGAATATGTCAAAGAGGCCAATTGTGTATGCATAGAAGAGAGGTAACTGTGACAAGAAGTGTTGTTTATAGAATGACATTAGAGAGGACATGCAGTTCTTATTTTAGCAAAAATCCTTGCATTTTAGGAATATATTATAATTAGAATGTTGAATACTTGTTAGTGTAATATGCTTAGTATTGTAGAAATAAAAGTCTGATTTATGCTTAGGCCCAAAATACTATCTCTAAATTACTTTTATTTCGTCCCACTCAAACAACTCTCAGGGTTTTTTTTGTTGTTATTTTCCATGGTTGTCTTACTGTATTCCAAGAGAAACTTAACAATATCTTTGTTTAAGCATATAATTCACTATTTTAGACCATTCCTATAAAATCTACAGTCATAACATAGAAGCTAGTGAATTTTAGGATAGATTTTGATTTGAAAAGAAGCTTTGATTTTGGGGAAGTGATAAAATCATTTAATATAGCAAACATTTTCAGGACTATGGGTGTGTTTTTAAAATATACATATCATCAGTAAGAAACTATTCTCCCAGTCAGGTAGAGAAAGTTTTGTTTTGTTTTCTAAGGAAATTTACAGAGAAAATGAGCTGGAAGGAACTGTGTTATGTGCTACATTTTATAGGATGTAAGTTGTAGAGCAAGACTAAGGGTGTGCAGAATTTAAGACTAAAAGGAAGCATTAAGCAGCAGTGACATAAAAACAATGGGGACAAGCATGCAAAAGGGGCCTGCTTGCCACTGAGTAGTACTCAGTCAGATAAACAACAAGATGCACTGTGATGTGAGACATTAAGCAACAACTAATCTGTGATTTCTGCCTTTAGGATATCTATCTACAGGAGTGGAATAAATTAGATACTAGCACTTGGCTTTTATTTTGCAACTTCTCTCACTCATAGTCTAGACTAAATTTAAAATTGGCCTCCTAGCCTTAGGAAAATTCTTTCAGTTTCATCATTCTTGTAATAGAAAAGTATTATGTAATTTTTTTAAATGGCAAATTTTGGATCTTTTTTGCCTGATTTTGTACTTTATAAACCCCTCATTTTTTCCCTTGCAACATCTGCACTCTGTCTGCTTCTGTGGCAAATTATTTGTTATAATTCTTCAGTCTTCAGTAATAGGTAATTAGTGTAGAAAAATCCAGTGCAATTTGATGTGGAAGTTAAAGGCCTCATGAGAATTCCTTAACTGATACACCTGCCTCTGGCTGGTTTTTTTTCCCAGCTCAGTTTTGTGTTAATGAAAAACATATTTTTGTTGTTATAGCTGAGTCTCTTGTTCTTGACGCCACCCCTCATTAAGTAAGCCTACCCTGGAGTGCCACTTGGAAAGATTCTGCTGTTAGGCAAGAGACAAGGGACTTAATGAATGGCTAAAACATACATTCTAGAACATTCTAGGACAGGGCACAATGTATTTCTTTCCAACTGAAGTAAAATTATTTTCTTTTCCTCTGTTCCTCTCTCCTCCCCCACCCTTCTTTGTATACAATTGACTTTTAAATTTGAGTTCCAGATCTAGACTTTGGAGACTGCTAACTTGGAGGGTTACATACAGATTTTTTTTAAAAAAAAATAAGAATTGAGGTTTTCATAAAACATGTATCTGTGTTAACACAGCATTAGGTTCCTTCTGGGATATTGAGGTCTCTGAAACGTAAGTATGCTTAGCTTCCAGATCTGTATTTGGCTCACAGGATAAGAAATTGGTATCAGAATAATAGGGTTGAGTTTGGGAAGATGCATAATATTGGCCTTAAGGTTTTAGAATTAAAAAGTAAGTATTTATCTATCAGAAAACAGAAGTGAGGACAAAAGGAAAGAAAAAAGGGTAACTTGCAGAACTTTGTGTGATGAGTTTGTTTGGCTTGTAGCAGTACTATTCCAAAATGTGTTATTTGAGTTGTTGCTTCCTGTTAATACAATAATCAGCATTAATTTGAATCTGCTATATAGCAAAGGATTTTGATGCCTGGGAATGGAAAACATTTGAACTGCAGAGAAAAGAAAGCCTTGGTGCCTAGAGCTTAGTTGATCAGGAAAGAGATCCCTAAATGTGAGTAGCAGTGACTAGAGGTTGTGTTAGAAGTTTTAGTAGTGGTTAGTAATTCATCTCAAAGAGCAAAATAACTATTTTTGGTTGATCAAAACTTTATTTGTTAAAATATGTAATTAGGTTGTTTGAAATATATTTATTTATCAGAGCATCTTCATAAACAGCATTTTAAAAAATCACCATTTATGCCATGAATACAAATAGAGAAATGGAGGACTATGATTCTACAAAATAGCATCCTAGAAAAGCAATTAACTGATTAAAAAAATAAGTTCACAGAAGATAAATGATAGGCTTCCTATTTCTTGTCATTCTTGGTTACCTTTGTATGGAAATGGATTTCTTCCAAATTAAAGTGGGCACCAGCTTGTCCAGCAAAAAAGGCATCTGCAAATCAGTGTGTGCATTACATATTCATGCCAGCTGGAATTTCTTTATTACATTTGAGATATATAATGTTTTCAAATCCAAGTAAGCTCTTGGCTTGCTTCTTAAAGAAAAGTGAGTGTATGGAGCCTATAGACCTGGCTTCTCTATCTGAAGTGGTCTAATTCTTCTCATCATTCTCACTTTGTACCCATTGCAGAAAGAGGCACAGGCATACCCAGGGTGACAGTGTGGTGTACCAACTGCACAGACAGCTCTGCTCTGTGCTCCTTTCTGTTCACACTGTGCAGCCTCCACCCTCCATGTGAGGAGCTGAGGTCCTTGTCTTTGCAAGGTGGACTGCACAATGTTATCTCACTTGGTGGATGAAAGCATTTACTTTCTGCATTTTAGTAGGTTATTCTGAAGGTCATAATGGAGACTGGCACATGGAAATGTTTACACACACACACACACACACACACACACACACACACACACACACACACACTGTTTTATGTTCAGCCAATGAATTCTAAAAGGTAATGCACTTAATGACATAAAATGACGTAGGTTTCTATAACCCTTGATCGGAAAACCTGAAGAAAATGGAGCCCCTGTGTGAAGGTTCTGGTGTCCTTTTCTATTCCTTTCTCTCTTGGGGGTCCTTTAGATATATGTTATAAAAGCCAAGTTTTTCAGCCTTAAGGTTTGAACCACTTCTGATGGCATGGAGGACAGAACGCACATAAAGGCTGCTAGCCAGCCCATTCTATTTCCCTTTCCCTTTCCCCAGTTCTTGTAAAGCTTTCTCCCCAGGAAAGCATTTGGATGAATTCCAAAAGTGCTTTTTCTTAAACTACAACCTTATGTGTGTGCTGACTCCAAACTTGGGCAATCAGGAGCTCAAGGCCTTTGCATTTAGTTTTGCTGAAAAAAAGAAAAAAACCCTGTCCCTATTCCACAATCCAATAAGAAAAGCCTTTTCTGCATTTTATCCATACTTGCTTAGATCATGTGCAGCCACTCAGAAACATGGGGGAGAGGTAAGACAATGTGGAATGCCCATGGCCTGTATACTAAGAATGGGTTCCGGAATTTTGTTCTATCCTCTAATAGCCAAATGATTTATTTATTTATTTTTTGATATTTTTTATTGTAATTAATAAAAGGGTTACATGATATTTGCCAGATAGAAGATGCATTAATTCACATACATTGATACCCTTTCACATGTCTTGGTAGCCATTATCCTACCCCTCCACCCCCCATCTTGTTTTCCCCCCTTCCCTATCCAATTTCAAATAACCAAATACAAATATATCCAATATATCAGATAACAAAGTGAGATACTGTAACAATATGAGATAACCAAGGAACAGCAAAAGAGATGAGAGATAACATAGTACCTTAAAGACAACATTCATTCATTATATGGCTTTTGTTTCAATATTCTAGAGGTCCTTTCAGTTAGCTTCATACTATATGGCCTTATATATCAAGGTTTTGCTCTATTGCAAATCTCTGCTAGTAGAGCCCAGGGTTTCTACTGATTATGACAAATGAGGGAAACCATTGAGCCTAAGTTCCTTTGAGTCTGGCTTATTTCACTTAATATGATTTTTTCTAAGTCTTTCCATTTCCTAACAAATGGTAGCCAAACGATTTAATCCTCTGGTTCCTAGATTCTTAAGTAAGAAGTGGAATAATGATAATGTGTATTTGGCAGAGTTATTGGAGAAGGAGAAAAAAATGAAGTAAAGCGTATGATATACTTAGAGTAATAATAAAAGAGGTAAATATTAGCTATATTACTGCTTCAAAGTAGAAACAATGTAAACATGAATATATTATTGGTAGCAATTTTATATGTGTGGGCATGTGAAACAGGAAAATAAAATTCTGAAATATTTTTGTTGTAAACAATTGAAATCTTGAACATCAAGATTATCCTAGATTAATGTAACAAAGCCCAAGTAACATTCTTCCTATGTGATGCTTAGCTCCTCCTAAGATTCTGTTCCCAAGTCAAGGGTCACATTTGCTCTTTTTATCTATATTTTTCTCCTGAGCTATTTTTAGCTGTCGTGGAACATACCATTTCCAATGAAATGAAATGTAAGATAAACAAGATTTGGATTGGAGAAAAATGTTAAAATGCTTAGGCAGTAAGCTTTTAGAATAACTCACTGAAACAGAGCTGTCTGTAGCAACCATGTACTAAACAACATGTTTAATTGGACTTATCTCCACATGATTCACCAGCATTAGCAATGCCTTTATTGTACATGAGAATAGGATCTCTCTGGTGCTAGTTGCGGATCTACTTCCATAGCTACATGTGTAACAGGCAGCTAGCTGACCACCCCTGAGCACCCTGCAGTTCTAATTTGACCAAAGGTCAGACATCAGGAACAGTATGCTTTTGGAAACAAGATTGTTTAGGCCACATATTTCTTTAGTGATTGGTCCAGTTGTAGATGAAGAGTGTGGCTTCTGAAGCCCAACTAAGTCTGTCATTCCTGTTTGCAAGATATCTAGTCTGTGCCTCAACTGCCTTCTTTGTGACTTGGAATTGTGGTAGAAACAATTGCTAACGTCCTTTATGAAATTATGTTAATAGTTACACAATGTCTGGAATACTGGCTGCTGCATAAAAATCTACTAAGTAACAATGTTGTGGCTCTGTTGTTTTTACATTTACCTTCCAAAACGCCTGACTCCAGGTGCTTTGGCACCTCAGAACTAGAAATTATATATTAGGATATTAATGCCACAAAGTGTATATGGTTTTGTTTTGATTCTACCCCCCCCCCCCATTTTGTAAACATCTGCAACCATATATTTAGGATATGAGTAAAGAAATCTCCTTTAGTCTGTTAGTGGCCTCCTCATAACTGCAGTAATCTGTTAGATCTTTTAGTTTTATTTTTTGCTTGAATTTAGGGCCTAAGCCCTGTCCTTGGGCTTTCTACCACTTGAGACACAGCACCACTTCTGGCTTTTGCTATGTATGTAGTACCAAGGAATTGAACTTAGGTCTTCATGCATGCTAGGCAAGCACTCTTGCCCCTAGGCCGAACTCCCGGCTCCTCTGCTAGATCCTCCAGCAATTCTTAGAGGCCTACCTTATCTTCTTAGAATTTACTTTGTTAATAGGTATAAGACAAGTTATTTTTTCAGATAGTTGAACCTCACTATAATTTACTAGTCAGCCCTGTATAATTTCAATTCTCATTTTTATGGAATTGTGACATAGCTATTGCTAGGAATCCTTTTGAGACAGAAAATCTTAAGTAAAAACACTTTGTCCTTTCTTCCAGCTCCAGTGTAACTTCTTCCACTTTTTTAGGCAACTCCAGCCACTGGTATGATGTCTTTTCTCTAAATTCCTCTAGTGACAAGAATTCCATTACCACATATTATTATTTACTTTTTTTAACGTCTGACATACCTAACACTGATATATTGTAAGTTCCTAGAGGACAAATCCCTTCCCATTCATCTTTCTCCCATCATCTATAGAGCGAATGCTGAGTTATTTCACCCCTGAGTTCTGTACATTGAGTTTCTGTGCCAGAGAACTAGGGAGGCAAACCGACTTTCAGTACTTTGAATGATGTTTGGTAGATCAATAACTGAAATAAAAAATAAAGGCCGGAATAAGTTAAAACATGGTCTGCAATGTGAAGAGGCTTTATCTACATCGATTTACCTTACCTTTTGCTGTCTGTTTTCTACGCATACCATTTTCTTTCAAACTTTTCAGCATCTGATTAGGCCTGTGTGCTGTCCATCCCAATTTTCTCACCACATCCTTTCAGGCCTGTTCCTATTATTTAAAAGAATAATAATTGAGAAGCAGATTATTGTTAATATCTTGTCATATTTATTTTCTTAATATTTTCTGTATGCTCACTTTTACTAGGAGATTATATATATTTTAATTTAAATAATGGATAAAAATGAAAATTAAAAATCAGTTCAACAATAAAATCCCCCTCTGGTTTACTAATGTAAACCAATAAAAATGAAATCAACTCATATCCCATCATTCAAGAAATCAAAATCAACTAACATAACATGGATTTTATTCTAGAAAACATGGTCGTTTTTCTTCCTTCTCTCTCTTATATTTCTTTGTTTCTTCAGTTGTAGAGACTGTCACGTATTGTTGACACACATTCTTTCAATTGGCCCATCTTGTTGCCTCTTCTGACTGCTTTTTTCATGTGTATGTATAGTATTTCTTTGTAATTTCTGTAGTATCATTAAGATACATCTCAGTATAACCAACTCCTGAATGAGGAAGTGCTGTTCTACCTGTATATCAGTGTGCCCTTTGTATGATACTCAGATTTGAGCTCAGGGATTTGCACTTGCAGAGTAAGTGCTCTACCATTTGACTTGTGCCTCCGGCCCCTTTTTGTGTGTTTTTTTTTTTGTTGTTGTTGTTGTTACGGGACTTGAACTCTGAGCTTGGGCTTTGACCCTGAGTTCTTCAGCTCAAGGTTACCACCTTATACATTGGTTAATTTTTTTAGGGTCTCACTTTATGTTCAGGCTGGCCTGGGCTGTAATCTTACCTGTACTTCTCTGTATTGGTGGGGATAAAAAATGTACATTACTGTACTTGGCCATTGAGTGTTTATACACATATTAAGTAGGTATATTGTTTTTGGTTTTTTCCTTAAAGGAATGGCCCTATGACCAATCATTGTCTTTTTTCACTTTATTAGTTTCTCTCTGATGGTTTTGATCTGTAATTTGTTCAGCTACATTCATTGTATTTTCCTAGAGTTTTCCTATTTATTTGTCATTAACTACATTTTTAAGTGTTTATCCTGCTTCCTATCATCTCTAAGTTTTACAGTTTTGTTCCTCGTTAGCTTTTTACATTTTCTTTAAAAAATAGCTTATTATATGATTAGAGAGTTTCATTTAAAAATTATGGATTTCTATACATACATAAATCATTCTTTCCTAAGAACTTATGAGTTTAATTGTGGATCTCAATTTTGTTACTTGTAAGATTAATCTATTGTCATAAATTAAGGCTTTGTTTTTCATTTAAAAAAACTAAAAATCATGCTTTGCCTCATTTGTACTATTATGTTTTGATTCTTCTTTTAAAAGAGAATTTTCCAATATAAAGTCTTCTTAGAAAAAGAAGTAAGTTTATTATATGTTAATTAGAGCTTGAAGCTACTTCTAGTGATGTATTCCAAACAATAGCTTTAGAACAAAGAGTGTTAAAGTCTGAAGATGTACAATGGTTTTGTTTTGTGATGTCCTCTCAAAGAAAGGGACTTAGACTCTTACTCAGTTGCTGTGCTTACTACCTGCATTAGGGTCACTATTTTTCTCCTTTTCAATGGGCATGCAGTAACTGTACGTGCTTGTGGGGCACAGTATAACAATTCCATGTATATGTTATAAAGGGTATTAATGTTTGTGAAGTTATGCACCTTCTATCTGGTGAATATAATGTAACCCTTCTATTAATCACAATAAAAAATTGGAAAAAAATAATGGAAACAGTATTTAACATATTTATCACTTTCTACATTAATCCTTTTTGTGGCAAAAATATTTAAAACCTTTTCTTTTAGCTATTTTGAAATAGTTAACTTAATTATAACCACTCCATATTGTGGAGTAGAATACCAAGAATGACTTTCTAATTATAACTTTGTATTTATTGACCAGCTTATCCCTCCTTATCTCTTCTACCACTTCCTTTAGACACTATCCTTCTCTATTATTTTTTGAATTGGCTTCTTTAGCTCCACATATGGGTGAGATCATGCAGTATTTGTCTTTCTATGGTTCGCTTATTTTACAGAATATAATATTCTACAATGTTCATTCATGATCACAAATGATAGAATTTTATTCTTTTTTATGGCTGAGTAGGATTCCACTGAGATTACATATCATATTTTCCTGATCCATTCATCTGGCATTGGATATCTCAGTTGATTCCATATATTAGCTGTTGGGAACAGTGATGAAATAATTTGGGAATGTAGATTTCCCTTTGTTTTCCAATAGACTAATTTCATTTCCTTTGTGTATATACCAAGTAGTAGGATTCCAGGATCATATAATATTTCAACCCTTAATATTTTGGAGAGCTGGTGTAGTGTTTTTCATAATGGTTATACTAATTTATATTCCTGTCAGTAGTTTCCACCTGATTCAAGATAGGCAATATTGTTTGTCAGCATCAGCAAGATGGAGAAAAAATGGGGAGGGAACAACCTTTTCATACAGCTATCTAGAAGGAGCACAAACTACTTTCTCTCATATCTTACCTCTCAGTCCCAGGTGATTGAGTCACTAGACTGAAGATGAGTAACTGTGTATCCAGATGCAGCATAAACGGTCATTTCTTTCTTTCTCTTCCTATCCTTTCTTTTTGCTTTATGAGCTTCTCAAAAGAAAAATAATTTTCTCCCATCTTTATTTCTCCACTGCCAGAATGCAACAGATAATAGGTGTATAATATTGGGTTGTTGGACCATCCAGAAACAAGGGCATACTAAATCCACTAGCACAACAATGTTCATTGCAGCACTATTCACCATAGCAAAGATATGGAACCAACCTAGATGTCCCTCAGTTGATGAGTGGATCAACAAGTTGTGGTATTTGTACACAGTGGAATTCTATGCTGCTGTCAGAAAGAATGACATCGCCCCATTTGTTAGGAAATGGAAAGACTTAGAAAAAATCATATTAAGTGAAGTAAGCCAGTCTCAAAGGAACTTAGGCTCAATGGTTTCCCTCATTCGTCATAATCAGTAGAACCTTGGGCTGTACTAGCAGAGATCTGCAATAGAGCAAAATCTTGATATATAAGGCCATATAGTATGAAGCTAATTGAAAGGACCTCCAGGATAGTGAAACAAAAGCCATATAATGAATGATTGTTGTCCTTAATGTACTATGTTGTCTCTCATCTCCTTTGCTGTCCCTTGGTTATCTCATATTGTTATAGTATCTCACTTTGTTATCTGATATATTTGTATTTGGTTATTTGAAATTGGATAGGGAAGGGGGGAAAACCAAGACGGGGGTGGGTGGTGGGTGGGGGGGGAGGGTAATGGGTACCAAGACATGTGAAAGGGTACCAATGTATGTGAATTAATGCACCTTCTATCTGGCAAATATCATGTAACCCTTTTACTAATTACAATAAAAAAAACAAGAAGTCAGAAATATTGGGTTGTTGGATTGTTGTTTTAGAGTTAAAATGCCATAGATGATGCACTGTTTTAAATTTCTGAAAGAAAAGGTGTATAAATTTGTATTTTAGAGCATTGTAGAAAATTTGACAAATAGGTAAAGGCTTCCTGTTATGTCATTCTAGTCTGATAATTATCCCTGGAATCAGTGATAGTTACAAAGTATATGGATTTGATTGAAATAAGTATAAATATAGCTTGAAATATAAGTTCTTTTTACTCAATATGAAATGTCTTTGGATAATAAATGGATTCCTATCTAAATTCATGAGCCTTTGTATGACATTTGGTTTAAGTCCGAAATGGATTAATCTTTTTCTGATAAAGTTTTATAATCTGTGATTCCTCTGGTGACCACATTTAATTAGTTATTAAATAAACAGCTTATCTTTATACTAACAGGTTTTAAAACTCCATATTTTTCTAGGCTGCATTTCACTGATTAAATAGTTGCCACAAATTTGGAAAAAATAAAATAAATGATCAAACTACATTATTCTAACATTAGAAATTCAAACATGTCAACTTACAAAACAAAAAACAGCTAAGTGTAAAGGACAAAGATAGGGAAGATAGTCTAAATGCATACATTTTCATGAAAATAAACTTACTTTGTATTTCCAAGTTCTACTCTCCCTAGAAATCAACTATGCTTCTTAACAGTATAAAGTTCCATTTAATTTTGCAATGCTATAACGTTTTGTGATAGATTCTAAACTAACATTTTTTTCTCTCTCTTTTAAAAATATTGTTCATCAACTAAGATTCTTCAACTTCAACATAATAACATTATGATTCAGCTGCCCCCTCCTCTCTCCTTTCAGACTTTGGAATGGAGAGTGGATACTTATAAGGGCTTCTGATGTCAAAGTAGCAAAGATTTATCTGCTGTTTTGTGGAAAGAAACACCAGTGATATAGACCTAGAAACACCAAATGACCTTTTATACAGATCAAAGTGTGAAAGTATCTGAGTTGCTGGGAAGAACTAATATCCAGAATGGAAGGGAGATCAATTTTCAGATTGCCTAAAGGCATAAAGTTGTGAAGGATTTATTTTTCTCCCACTGTTCTAGTTTCCCTGTAGCAAGGCAAATTTTTAGGAAAGACTCTCACCCTCCAGATATTTCTTAATCTTTATCCCAATTGAAGTCCAAAGGTTTTTACCTGCAAATGTGAATGCCTCCTCCTCACCAGAAACATTTGCAGTGAGTGTGTTCTGCTCCAGGAGAGCTAAGCAGGATCATCTCTGGGGGAAAATCTATGATGGCTTAGCTGCTTGTGTCCAAGGTGCACTTCCATACATTTTGAAGTCCAGCCTTAACATTTCTGAAATAACCCAGATTCGTATCTCTGGGGGCCTTGCAGATAAATAATGTTGAAGTTATTTCCTTTATTTCCTCAACTCTTTTCCTCCTGTTTCCTTTATTGGAAATCAGGTTGACATAACAAGGATCTTGATCTCTGAAACTTGGTGTCAGGAATCATCTTGAAGTCCTCTTTTTTTTTGTCTTCACCATACCTAAACTATAGATTGGTCCTCTTATCAGTCTCATGCTTTCCCAAATCTGAGTCCTTTTCCCATATAATATTTTGCTTCCATACCTGCTTTTCTAATTCATGAATGTCTGCCCAGTCATTTCTCTTTAGTAACTCCTTGAGCAGCATTATCTGTTTAACTATACTGAAGGTCCAGTTTCACCTCTTTCTTCCCCACCAAAAAAAACTAGCAAGTTCACAATTTCCTGAGGGATAGAGAACAAATACTGTTTGGATAAATGTACATTATTTAAAGTTAATTCAATTTCATCAATAATGTAGAATGTTTAGGGTAAAAAAACGCAGAGCATGAAGTTTACCATCTGAATCATTTGTAAGCAAGCCATTCAGAAGTGTAAAGTATTACAGTATTTACATTGTGCATCAACATTTCATAATTCCCTCCTCTTCCTAGGTGACTTATAAATCCTATTACATTTAATGCAGGATTGTAGGTATTATAGACTAAAAAGTATTTCAGGGCTTCTCACTGATCTCTTGAAAGCACTGTATAGAATTAAGTGGTTGCCACTGGAATTTTTCTTGAGCTCAGTTCTCAGTGTATTGATTCTGGACATCTCATTCTCTTGGATGAGTACTGTTTATTGAGTGGATGTTTAGGGTGATAAGACCATCACTACAGCATTGCTTCTCTTGACCCCCTTACCCCTACCAAGAGCATGATTTCCCACTAATCTATAATTCAGTTACACTGAGAAAAATAAACACTTTACAGTACAATACTCATTTCATAGTGATTAAAATAAGAAAGAGAACAGAAAAAACCAACAGTGTCTTTTTAAATACTTGTTAATAATTTTAGCTTTAAACTGTGATATATTCTCAAATGCTTTAGAAACAAATAAAATGAAAAGGATATCATATTTTCTATTTTTCGTAGGTTAAAAAACACAGTTTTGGAATCAGGAGTGTGGCCTAATGCCTGCCTAGCATGCACAAAACCCTGGGTTCTGGTTCTGTTCCTCAGTACCACATGCACAGAAAAAGCCGGACGTGGTACTGTGGCTTAAATGGTAGAGCACTGGCCTTGAGAAAACTCAAGGACAGAGTCCAGGTCCTGAGTTCAAGCCCCAGGACTGGCAAAAACAATTTGCAGTTTTTATTAACATTCTCAAGTAGAACTTCTTGGACTCTTTTTTACACCTAATCCTATCAATCTGTGTACCTATTCCCTATTAGAGTTCAACTCATCTTCCCATGCTATTATTAGAGGAGTTTCAAACAATAGTAGTTACAAGGCTTTAGTCAGTTTTCACATTCACTTTGGCCTTCAGGTGTACTTAATTAGATCCTTTTCTATACCATACTACTTTTACTCCTTTACATTATATACCAGTGACCAATATTAAATACATAACTGTCAACCTCTTTGGATAATACAAAAGAAAACCTAGAATTACAATATCAAAGAATATTATATGTCTCTCAACAGATGAATTGATTTTTGTATTTTATACATTGAAATGTTGGTATTTACTGCTCTTTTACCCAATGTTTTCTGGAAGGACCATTCTTCATTCATTCATTCATTCATTCCAATAACTTTATGTGTAGTCTCTGTGATTTTATTTCTAGTCCTGGCCTTCCTCCTATGCTGAGGAGCTATATTTATAACTACTTCTTAGATGTCCCCAGATGAATGTTTGTATGGATGCTCCTCTCCCTATACTGATACTTTATCAAACAGGCTTCTACAGAATTCTATGTCATGGTCAAATGAGGGCCTTCTACCACATCTCTAAGGTATACTGAGTTACTGTGTTTCCATTATTTTTCCTGTCATTCCTTCTTTATCTTAGGGGGCAGGCAGGCAGGCGGCCTCTCAAGACTGGAATCCTTTAGTGGTAGGTTTCATAACCATTTAACTTTTTGCCCTTAGTCTCCCCCTAACTTATTCAGCCTCCCCATCCTTACTAGACATAGACACAAAACTATTTTCCTATCGTATAGAAAGAGGCAAAAATAAGTTGGATGCTGTTACATTGATGCTGCAATGGCTTCCTTGGTCCTAATTTTCCTATAGCAGCTTTCAGTATCTATATATTCTGAAGAATATATAGGGATGCTAATCATTTTGTGAAAAAGATGTTTAAGCTAAACTAGCTTCTTAACTCCTGTATTTCTCAGCCCTCTTGATACCATTGCATTAGGAATTTCTTGAAAGGAGACCATCAAGTACAGTACTTTTTAAATGTTCTTGACTCCAAGATGGCTTGTTTTTGCAAAGCAATCTATAGAATTAATATTCTGGTAAATATTTTCTTGAAAATACTAATCTAGTAGTTTAAATATTTCCATTCACAATACCAAACACTAAGTTATTGTGCTAGGTACAAATTCTCTAAGACTTTGACTTACAAATGACTCAAATAGATGAATGCAGAGTATGCACAACTTTCTCCATGCTCTTTTCATTTAATAGTTTAAACATTAATGACTGCATAGGGCCAAGCTATCAGAAGAGAATTCAACCTCTGTCACAGTGATGTAATAGATGAACAGACACAAAGGGAAAGGTCAACTAGATCCCCCTCTTAGAGTAAAGAAAGTCACTTTATGTCTTTGACCTCTGGCTCATGCATTGATGCTCACCAATTGAGAAGTGCAGCTGTGAAGCCACTTAGAGCAAAGTATATGCGATTGTGTTTGTAACCACCTGCCTTTTCTTCCACCAAAGATCTAACCGGGATGAGAGCATGTGCTTTCTCACATTTTGCTCCCTAAGTAACAGCTGTGACTTGATTCTTCCATTTACGTTTCCAGGTACTTTTAACACTAGTGGTTGTCCAGCAGTATAATTTCAAGTTGAGGATGTACAATTCTGAATGAGAACTATGTTATTTAAACTACTAATCAACTTCCAGATTAAACTTGAATACATCGGTGGTGGCAGTGTTCAAAATCTAATTTTTGCAAGTAAATTTATTTTTGTTTTATTTTTCATATTGTACTGATTGTTGTATGCAATCATTGTAATTCAATATATCATGGATGTTGCATGTATTGATCATATCAAGGTAGTTAATATTTCTCTCAGATTTTTGGATTAACACATAATAATACACACTTTAAGTATTCAGGATCTTAGAAAACTCCAGACTGACTTGAATAGCTGTTACCTTGCATTTTTGCCTTTGGATTAGCTTCTATATGGATCACTGTTCCATGGATAAAATAGTGTAGTAAGCCATTTAAGAATGCACTTAGAACCACATTTTACAGAAAATTGCAGGTTTAAAACTTGTTCCTTCGCTTTAAACTACAGTAGTGAGAATGCAGTTCATAATAAAAAGTTATTAACATTTATACCTTTGGGTAAGAAAAACAGTTTGAAATGTTAGACAAGCAACTCTCAGAATATTGTGTAGATAATCTGTGCTTCAGTGTTTGGCTACTTAAGTAATTTAGAAAGAGAATTGCATGTCGATGCAAATTGTTAATGAGGACACAGTTGCCACAGTGACATGAGATTTGTGAACAAAAGATGGATAGTGTCACATGAAGATGTTGTGGCTCAAAGGGGTAAGCTATCACTTAAAGTTGGTACTGAAAATCATAAAATCCAACAGATACATTTCCTATCTTTTCATTTTCTTAACTTCTTATAGGAGTGAGTATATATATATATGTATATGTATATACATAAATATGAACTTGTGGTACGCACCTATCTTAACTTCTTATAGGAGTGTGTATATATATATATATCTTTGTGTATATATATATGTGTGTATGTGTTTATATATATATATATATATGAACTTGTGGTACATATCTATGTGAACCTAAGTATACATAAATTCACTTAAGCATACAACATGAAAAATACTTGCATACTTAACACAACACTTGTATACCCATCAGTTATATGAGGGAACAGATCATGACTATATTCCTAAAGCCCTCTCTGTCCCTTCTGAGAACAATCCCACCTACTGAAGGGTGACTATTATTTTGCCTTCCAACAGCAAAATTACAGTGCCTATTTTTGCACTTCATATGATTACCTTCTTTTGTTCAGTGTTTCACTTGTGAGGTTTACTTATGTGGTTGTGTGAATTGCAGATTGCTCTTTCTTATAACAGTGTAGCGGCCTTGCATTAATATTCCCATACCAATTACTTTTATTGTAATTTTACCATTTCATTCATTTTATATCTGATATAACTTCTAACTAATTTACCTTTACAAGGGTCAAATGTTATTTTTTTTATTGCGTGTGCCCATGCAGTTGTTTAAAACATGGAGAAATGCGGCAGCAATAAATTTAGCATATTTTATGAGTAAAAGAAATGGGTAACCCAGTTTCATTATTTGAAAGAGGTCATGTCCATGGCAGTCCATTGTAATTCTGGATATGTAAAAGGAAAGTGAATTTGGTAGAAGGCCAAAATAAATTTAGCTGCATGATGATAACAGAAATATAGTTAGGCTTAAAACTGGACATTGCCTTATACTTTATTAGTAATTGGGTAATATTTTTAAAGAGAATATTTTAAAGCTCAGAAGGTAAATTTGATTTGGGTCCCAGGATAAATTTGCTAGTATTCAAATGCCTCACATCTGTGTATTTGGTTTGCTTCAGACATAACCAGCAAGAGTTTAGTGATGAAATCTGTTCTTAATTACAAGAGCAGCTGTTAGAATGGTAGCCATTTTTTTCCCCTCCTGATGTGAAGTTGCCTGATTTACTCATTTTTGCCTGCATTTTTCAGGCTTGCTAGGGCAGAAAGGGGCCCCTTTGTGAGCCCTTGCAATTTGTTTTCTGTCTGAGAGCCAGTGCAAATGGACTAAATCTACACAGCAGGGTGGTTTTATCTGTCCTCACACCATGCAAGCTGTCCTACCTCTGCTCAGCACCAGAGACCTATAAAATCACCCAACAAATGAGGGGGCTGTTAAGTGTTCTGGCAAGAATCTCAGGCAGCAAGCAGTTCCTGTGAATTAACTAGATCCTTCTTATGGGGTGGGGGTGCTGAAGGGTGGACAGATTTGGACCAGAAAGAACTGTACCAGATAGTATTAATGTACTATTTTGTGTTTAGATTTTTTTAGACTTATTAATGTGCCTCTTTCCATTTCTGACCAGATATTTTTGCTTCCATAGTTGTAGCATATTCATGATGATATAGGTTATCCAAACAAAGCAGAATGCATTTAGATAATCTTTCAAGTTGGTTCTTTTTTTTGTATATATTTTCTATTGTTATTATAAAAATAATGTACAGAAGGGTTAATGTCAGGTAATGAATACATTTTTTTTGGACAATATCACCTTGTCCTTTGCTCTCTTCCTTTTTTTTTCCTCTCTTGCTTAGTTCTTCCATAAAAGCTCAGTACAAGCTTCCACTAAAAAAAGGATTTTTATTTATTTTGTATAGATATTTCATAAGACAATAAAATAAAGATCTTGTATGAAACTGGAAATGGTAGCTGATCTCTTTCATTATTAAAATTTGCTATTCAGAACTGGATTTGTAAGCTTCATAGATTTCATGCGTATAAAGGAGTCAATGAACTGTTTCATTGGAAGTGATTGGTACTCATACATCAATCGAGATACATAGTGCATTTGTTCACTGTCTGTGTTATTTCCACTCAAGCCACCAGAGCCTCAATGCTGGAAGCTTGGCATTTTGAGTACTAAAGACTGCTTATATTATACTGTAAAATTATAAAACGCAAGACATAAGAGAAGATGCAAAAAATGCTTTCTGCAGGAAAATACTTTTAATATATTATTTTATATATTTAATTTAAAATTAAAGAGCTTTTCTCTTTCATGTTTGAAAAAGCAGTGTTTTCTAAGCTTTCTGAAATAGATTATTCCAAAAATGAGTGAAATGAAATCTAATGTAATTTAGGTAGATTTTTGTGCTCTGCTGGCACTTTTTGGAGCTATGTAGTAGCTTTGCAAAACTCAGCCTTCTGAAAACTGCTTCCCTGGCAGATGTCTTTCCTTTTTAAATTTATTAAATTTGGACCAGTATAGAACAATTATTTAAGAAATTCAGTCTATTAAAGTTCTTTATGCAAAGAAATCAGGAGTGAGCTTTTCTCCTGTGAATTTTCCCAGATAATTATATGTTTTGCCTCCTGTTTTTTTTGAAGTCAGTAGATAGAGACTGGATCTGTTGCCATTCAGGCGGTATCATCAGATGATAATGAACAGCTCCAGACTTGAAGGTCAAGTCATTGCTGGTTAGCAGAGATTTTGTCAGGTATTTGATGCTTTTCCAGGATATGTTTATAATCTTCTTCCCTCTTCATACTAACAAAGACATTAATAATCCACAAAAATGAATTATACCATCTTACATGAAGAAAAATACCAGACATGATCAAGACACATGGCAATCCTTTTTTAGGTAAATTGTTGAAGAGTTTTAAGAAATTCAAAGTAAGGGGCTAGGAATTTGGTCTAGGGGAAGAATGCTTGTATAACATGCATGAAGACCACAGTTCTATTCCTCAGGACCACATACAGAGAAAAAAGCTGGGAGTAGTGCTGAGGCTCAAGTGATAGAGCTCTAGCCTTGACAAAGCCCAAGGACAGTGCTCAGGCCCTGAGCTCAAGCCTGGGACTGGCCAAAAAACATAAAACAAAAACAAAAGAAAAAAAGGAAGTCAAAGTAAAATGGAGCCAATGACACTAACAGAATAATCTCCCTTAGACCCAGTCTCCCCTGCTGTTTCGATTAGGTGGTGACTGATGGCTGGGCAAAGCCATTGGGAAATCGAGTTTATCTCACAGTTACATTAGGCTTTTGTGATTAAATGGAACCTGGATTTCATTGAATACAATTCTAATCTCTTAGGGTTGAGCACAAGCAGTCTCCCCACATGAGGCCAAGATGTTGTCTGTATTAATAATCTAGTTGCAGATTATCCTATATGTGTGAATATGAATATTTACATGTGGTAACAGATTATATTGTTCAGGGAGGTTACTTGTATATGGCAACTGAAGATTAGTAAACCTAATTCAGAAAGTAGGTAGTGTTGTATTGTCAGTTTCCTCCGCTTTTGAATCTTTCTCTATCTTTAATTTGGAAATGATTCCTCTGTCCATTCTGATTCCTCAGTCCATATTATTTTCAGTGTGAGTTCTTTTTAAAGTTCTTTTCCTCTACAAATTTCTAGTAAATTCAGTATTCTACGTCCATCATATGAAGAGATTAGAACATCCTCATAAAGAGGATTTGCTGTAGATAGCATGGCAGGGTGAGAGTCAGAAACCCAAGAAACCTAGGGAGTTGATAGCAATTTTTCTGTTACAATTACCTTCTTCTGGTTCAGTCACCCTTAGAACTTAAAGCTGCATTCCAGATGTGATGTTTTGTACTTTGCTTGTATGTTTGTGGTTCTCATGTGTGAGGAAGAGCCTTGTTTAGGGGTAATAACTTTAGGATACTGTATACCCTTGCATCTGGAAAAGCAGAAAAACAAAAGGAAAACATTGGTATGTTCTATCTTCCCATAGTTAGTAGTTGGAAGCTCTCTTTTTCAAAATGGTCCAGCTAATTAAATCAATGAGTAAATTCAGAGCACAAAATTATGTAAGTTTCTGTTTGATTTTTTTTTTTTTGGTGTGCCAATACTGCGACTTGAACCTTAGGGCTTGGGCACTGACCTTGAGTGTTTTCCCATAAGGCTAACACTCTACCACTTGAGCCACACTTCCTTTTCAGCTTTTTGATGGTTAATTGGAAGTAAGTATCATGGGCTTTCCTGCCCAGGCTGGCTTTGAACTATGATCCTCCAATCTCAGCCTCCTGTGTAGCTAGAATTATAGGCTTGAATTATCATCATCTGGCTCTTACTTGAAATTTTTTTAAATATGATCTCAAATTAAAGGCAAATAACTAACTGGGACAATTAGAGGTTGTTTGTCAATATCCTTAAGACATAAAGGTCTGTCAATTGGGAAAAATACTCAGTACTCTAAAAACAAGTCTCAAGCAGATGATTCACAAAAAGATTTCTACTATCAAAAAGAAAAAAATAAAGAAATATTGATAAGTGAATGTGAAGACAAAATTCAAATGAATCTCATTGTCATGAAATGTTATCATCAGATTGGTAAAAATTGAGAAATCATGAAAGAATCAAGCAGGATCCTCCTTTTATCTTTCTAGAAGTTAAAATTGTTAATTTTCTAAAGAGTTGCTTAGATTATGAGAGAGGAAATAGAAATGATGTGTACATGATTTCTTTGAACATATTGGAGGAAAGGAATTTCTGTGTCCTATATGGTATTAAAACATGATTTTAGGTAGTAAAGACATGATTTTAGTGGTAGGTGAACTACCACTCAGGCTATGGCCTCAGTTGTTTATGATTTTTAAAAGAGGTTAATGTCATGAGAAACATTGCATGATGGGTTAACTGAAAAATAATTTTAAAAGTTATATGGAAAATTATTCAAATGTTTATTATAAGGGTAGTCTATTAGAGATTGTCTTGATTGATAGTATTATAGGTCATGGAGTTATATTTATTTTTTCCAATTGGTTCTTAAAATGAACCTGGATTATTCCTAGCATCAAAACAACTCATACTAAAAAAATAACTTCAAATTTGAAGGTGCCTTAGATTAACTATAAAAGCACATTATGTCAATGTGCTTTTAACAAATATTTAATCAATATTTTGGTTACATAATGTGTTGTAACTGAAAGCTACATCATTTCAATAGAATGGATATAGATAAAAGAAAATTGATACAGATAATAACTGTCCAGGGAGCACTAAATAAGAATAAAATACTTACGCTTAAGGCCAACAAAGCTGACATTAATAGAATCTGGACAAGAGAAGCAATTGCCACAAATAAAATACTTTCATATGATATATCTGTCTATTTTTTCCTTTGGAACCTAAGAATTGCTACCTATTGGGAAAGGTAAGTCATTACATTTCTTTGTGTCCTTCCAGTCCAATAAGGCTCTGAATTATGCCTTGTCCTAATTGCTACCACTTGCACATTTGTACCAGAATGTCATTGCATCTGTACTTAAAGAGAGCACTAAATCACTGACAGTATGTCTGTAAGGTCTTATCTTTTGACTCTTATTCTGACCCTGAGGCCAAATGTGCCAGACAGATCTTTGAGGATGAAATGAGATTACTAACCACAGATCATGGGGAAAGACAAACAGAACATTTTTGTAAGTGATATTCCCACTATGAACATGAAAGAAACACAAAATTAACTATTAACTTAAGTCAGGCAGTAGATAAGATTGAATAGCTTGCCATAACAATAATTATGCTATAAAATTGCCATGAGAGAGATTGGTGGTAGATGGTGGCTCTTCAGTGTAAGTCGTTCTGAACTCCCACCAAGATACAAGTTCTGGCAGCGTAGGAAACACTTCTTTACCAAAAATTGATCCTAAGTAAGCTTTAGCGCCACAGAGATCTCAGAGAGGAAAAAGGCAGAATTCTGGTGCGAGAAGACAGCATGGAGCTCTGCCAGCCACGGAGCAGACAACGCTTCCTTGGCCACACAAACCCGCCAGCTGCAGACAGAGCCGCACAGAGCCTGCACGAGCCCAGAGCTGACACCTGGCCGTGCACAGACCTGCCAGCTTCACGGAACCTGAGAATCCAGCAATTTGTGAGTACCTTCAAGAAGAAGTTTCCACTTCTGTTCGCGGACTGGCATTGGCAGGGAGCCCCCTCACCCACAAGCTGAGAGCAGCGCCATCTTGACTGCTGGAAAAGACCTGGCCAAAGCAATTGGAGCCTGAGAGGTGTTGCTGACAGCGCCATCATTCTAACTGGCAAAGGATTTCCAAGAGATCCCTTAGCTGGAAATCAGGCCCCAGCGCTGCTGATGTCCATCCCCTGTGCCAGGCCACAGACCTGGTAAATAAAAGCTGCCCACCAATCTTTCAGCTTTGTTTTCCCAATCAAGCAATCTGATCCAAAAAACCGCAAAGCCAAATCACAAGAAAAAAAGACTTTGTGAAGTGTTTGGATCCCGAATTTAGTGAAGACACAAGTTCCTATCCTGTCCCCCACCCCCCTAAAAAAAACCAAACTGAAAAATACCCTTTTTTTGTTGTTGTTCTTCTACCCCCTTTCATTTGCATTTTTAGGTGTCCTTATTTTCTCTTTGCCATTTAAACTACACCTTTTTTTCTAATGTTATGATTCATTGCTTTTTGTTGTTGTTGTTGTTGTTGTTGTTGTTGTTTTCTCTTCTCTTTTCCCGCATTCCTTCTGTCACTGTGGTCATTCCTACAAACACAGTGACAACTCTGGGTACAGTCTGAATAAAAATGATATCTATATTGATACAGTCACCTGCTTTTTAATCTCCTGGTTTTCAATCCTAGTATCTCTTGGGTAAGAACAGTGAGGAATCTCCCCCCCCCTTTTTTTTGGTATGTTTTGTTTTATTTTGTTGTTGTTTTGTTTCTTTTTCTTTTTAAAATTTGTATCATTGAAACCTCCTAGATCTACCTCCCTCTTTTCTCTATCTATTCCTCTTATTACTATTCTTATTTTCATAAGTTTTATCTAAGTTCTTCTAAACTTTCTACTCAAATATTGTACCTGTCTATCACCTTAGGTCAGTTATCCTTACACAATACCTTTTCTTCATTACTATAATAATCTTACACTCCTGCATGATTCTTTTCCTACCTCCCTTGTCATCTTTCATATTATTTTTCTATCTCTGGTCCTCTGTTCATCCTTCAACTCTTATAATGCATGGATCTACATTTGATGGTTGGTGAGCAATGCTGTGTATCTAGGTGTTCAATTATACTCTAGGTCCAGAGGGACTTAAGTACAATAGAGATTGGATTGAGGGGCTTATTGTTTTGGTCATAAATCGGTAATCAGTGGTTTTATTAGATTTGTATGTAAGTGCACAAAAAGAAAGAGAGGGTGATATTACCACTCTAAAAGTGCGAACATCTATTGTCAGCCAACTAAAAAGGTCTAGGTTGGTTATATCTGAAAAATTATAAATCTTGTTTAGTATTAATCTTGCTCCCATTTTCAAATGGGCAGAACAAGAAAAATGTCAAATCAAGGAATAGCATCTCCCATCCAACATAAACAGGCAATGGAGCAGTCAGTGGCAAATCCAGAGGAGAGTCTTCCAAGTGCTATACAAATGTAATTGATAAACATCATTAATGAAAAGTGTGAAAACATAAATAAAGAGATAAGGGAGGAAGCCATAGCTAAACAAGAGGAAACCATAAACAAGGTGATATCTGAAAAAGGGGAAGCCATAAAGGAGGCCATAATAAAGGTTTTTCAAAGAAAAATGGATGAATTCGTAGAATCCACAAACAAAAAGGTGACCGAACTCGAACAAATGTCCAAAGAGAATAAAGCTGCTGAGCTAACCACTCAAATGGAAATCAAGGAGTTAAAGAAATCCGTACATGATCTAAAACAAGAGATGCAAGCCATCAAAAATGAGCAATTAGAAGCAAGGGAGATGAAAAATAAAGAAAGCTTTGATAGCAGGTTAGACAATGCAGAAGAGAGAATTTCTGGGGTTGAAAATAATTTAGTTGTTATAGAGAAAGAACAGAAAATGAGTCAATTCAAATCTAGGAAATATGAGAAAACACTACAGGAGGTCAAAGATATAATTAGGAAGCCTAATTTAAGGCTAATTGGTGTTGAGGAGGGTCTGGAGAAAGAGGTCAATAGTATTGGAAATATTCTTCAGGGAATCATCTCAGAGAACTTCCCAAATATCCAGAAGGGCAAGCCCATCCAGATACAAGAAGCTTTTAGAACCCAAACAGACCTGACCAGAAAAGGACATCCCACCGCCACATTATAATCTGAACTCTATCAATAAAGACCAAAGAAAGGATCCTAAAAGCAGCCAGGGTGAAGAGAACAGTCACCTATAAATGCAAAGCAATCAGAATAACCCCAGATTTCTCAGCAGAGACCATGCAAGCAAGAAGAGATTGGAAGGGATATATGTCATGCCCTGAAGTCAAATAACAACCAACCAAGAATACTGTAGCCAGCTAAGCTCTCATTCATAACTGAGGGAACAATAAAAACATTCCATTCCAGGGAAAAGCTTCAGCATTATGTAGCAACCAAAGTAACATTACAGAAAATTCTCAAAGATATTTTACACATAGAAAACCAACACAATACAAAGAAAGAAATGGCACCTAAAACTCATAACATCTAAGTACCACAAGAACTGTCAAGACACAGGCCCTAATGAAAGCTTGTAAAAATGGCAGGAACTAATAAATATTTCTAAATCCTAACTCTCAATATCAATGGACTTAAGTCTCCAATTAAATGACTTGGATCAAAAAGTAAGATCCGTCATTCTGCTGTCTTCAAGAGACACATCTTACCCCAAAAAACAAACATTTTTTGAAAGTGAGAGGTTGGAAAAAAATTTATCAAGCTAATGGCCCCCATAAACAGGCTAGAGTTGACATCCTCATATCAGATAAAATAGACTTCAAACTAAAATTACTAAGAAAAGACAAAGAAGGTTACTACATACTACTAAAGGGATCTTTCTGCCAGGAGGACATAACCATCTTAAATATCTACACACCTAAACCGGGAGCCCCTAATTTCATCAAGCAAACTTTATTTTCACTGAAACCATACATAGATTGAAACACGGTGATTGTTGGTGACTTTAATACACCACTCTCACCTATGGACAGATCAACAAGGCAAAAACTCAACAGAGAAACCTTAGAATTGAACAACTGTATAGACCAACTAGATCTAACAGACATCTGCAGATTATTCCACCCAGCAACAACACAATATAAGTTTTTTTCAGGAGCACATGGTACATTTTCCAAAATAGACCACATCTTAGGCCATAAAACAAACCTGGACAGATTCAAAAACACTGAAATTATTCCCTGCATTTTCTCAGACCACAACGGCATCACATTGGAACTGAACACCCATCTCCACCAATGAAAACCCTGTAACTCATGGAGATGAACAACACATTGTTGAATCACTAATGGGTCATTGAAGAGATCAGAACAGAAATCGAACAGTTTATGAAATTTAATAAAAAGGAGCACACAAAATACCAGCTCCATTGGGACACGGCAAAGGCAGTACCCAGGAAAATTTATAGCTCTGAGTGTCTACAATAACAAATTGAAAAAATGGCAAACCAACAATTTAATGTGTCACCTTAAATTCCTGGAAAAAGAGCAACAAACCAACCCTAATCCCAGTAGAAAGAAGCAAATTATTAAAATCAAGGCAGGATTAAATGAATTGGAGTCCAAAAAAACTACAGAAAAAATCAACAAAATAGGAGGTTGATTCTTTAAAAAAATTAACAAAAATGAAAGACCCTTAGCAAATCTTACCAAAAAAAGAAGGGAGCATACCGAAATAAATAAAATCACAGATGAAAAAGGTAATATGACAGAAATTACCAAGATCCAGAGCATCACGAGGGAATACTTCTCAAACCTTTATGTCAACAAATTTGAGAATCTAGAAGAAATGGATGAATTTCTAGCCAATATTAACATACCCACACTGAACCAAAAAGAAATAACCCAACTAAACAGGCCTATTTTCAAGCACTGAAATAGAAATGGCAATAAGAGAACTTCCACCTAAGAAAAGCCCATGGCCAGATGGATTCACAGGTGAATTCTATAAGGTCTTCAAAGCAGAGCTCACACCAATACTCCTCAAGCTCTTCAACGAAATTGAAAATGAAGGCTCTTTACCAAACTCATTCTCTGAAGCCAGTATAACCCTCATCCCCAAATCAGAGATTCATTAAAGAAAGAGAACTACAGACCCATTTCTTTGATGAATATCGATGCAAAACTTCTCAACAAAATACTGGCCACCTGTCTACAACAACTCATCAAAAAAAAATACACTATGATCAAACCGGATTCATCACCGGGAGGCAAAGCTGGTTCAACATATGCAAATCAATTAATATAATTCAACACATCAACAGGAGCAAGGACAAAAATCAAATGATTGTCTCAATAGATGCAAAAAGGCATTTGACAAGATCCAACACCCTTTTATGTTAAAAGCTCTGGAGAAACTAGGAATCCATGGAACATTCCTCAGTATAATAAAGGTTGTGTATCACAAACCCACAGCTAGTATTATACTTAATGGTGAAAAGCTAAAGCCATTCCCTCTAAAATCAGGAACGAGACAAGGATGCCCACTCTCTCCACTCCTCTTTAACATAGCATTAGAATTCCTAGCCAGTGCAATAAGGCAAGAAGCAAGCATAAAGGGGATCCAAGTAGGGAAAGAGGAAGTAAAACTTTCCCTCTTTGCAGATGATATGATTCTGTATTTAATGAATCCTGTAGACTCCACTCTCAAGCTCCTTGAGCTGATTCAAAACTTTGGAAAGGTAGCAGGGTATAAAATTAACCCTCAAAAATCAACTGCCTTCCTCTATACCAACAGTGAGAAGAATGAGGCAATAATCAGGAAAGCAACTCCTTTTGCAATAGCCTCAAAGAAAATAAAGTACCTAGGAATTGCCTTAACTAAGAATGGAAAGACCTTTCTGACGAAAACTTTAAAAATCTGAATAAGGAAATTAAAGTAGAACTGAGGAAATGGAAAAACCTCCCATGCTTCTGGATTGGAAGAAACAACATCATGAAAATGACAATCTTGCCAAGGGCTACCTACAAGTTCAATGCAATACCCATCAATATCCCAATGTCATTCTTTATGGAAATAGAAGAGGCAAGCCAAAATTTCATATGGAATAATAAAAGACCCCGTATAGCAAAAACACTTCTTAGCAGAAAGAATATCACAGGAGGAATTTCAATACCAAACTTTAGACTCTAGTACAGAACTATAATTATCAAAACAGCTTGGTAATGTCCCAAGAACAGGCCTGAGAAACAATGGAATAGAACTGAGGACCCAGATATTAAACCACAGACCTATGGCCACCTAACTTTTGACAAGGGAGCCAAAAAATAGTATGGAAGAAAGACAGCCTCTTCAACAAGTGGTGCTGGCAGAACTGGTTAAGCACCTGCAGAAAACTAAAGTTGGATCCTTCTTTGTCACCCTGCACTAGAATTAACTTCAAATGGATCAAAGACCTGGAGGTAAAAACTGACACACTGAAAACTTTACAGGAAGGAATAGGAGATACACTAGGCCTCCTTGGCACAGGTCAAAACTTTCTTAATAAGGACCAAGAATCACAACAAATCAGAGAAAGGCTGGATAAGTGGGACTGCATTAAACTTCAGAGCTTTTGTATGGCAAAGGACATAGCTAGTAAATTAATTAGGAAGCCTACAGAGTGGGAGAAGATCTTCACTAACCATACAACAGACAAAGGCCTCATATCTAAAATATATCAACTGCTCAAAAAATTGAATCACTCCCAGACTAATCTCCAAAGAAACAACCATCCCATTAAAAGATGGGCCAAAGACTTAAAGAGAGTCGTCTCTGAAGAAGAAATAAAAATGGCCTATAGACATGAAGAAATGCTCCACATCTCTGGTCATAAAAGAAATGCAAATCAAAACAACTCTAAGATTCCACCTCACTCCAGTTAGAATCACCAGGATTAAGAAATCTGCTAAGAACAGATGGTTGAGGGGATGTGGCCAGGAGGGATCACTACTACACTGTTGGTGGGAGTGCAAACTCGTTCAACCACTATGGAAAGCAGTATAGCAGTTCCTCAAAAGACTAAACATAGAGCTCCCCTATGACCTAGCAATTCCACTACTTGGCATTTACCCAATCGTCCAGAAACAAGGACATACTAAATCTACTAGCACAACAATGTTCATTGCAGCACTATTTACCATAGCAAAGATATGGAACCAACCCAGATGTCCCTCAGTTGATGAGTGGATCAACAAGATGTGGTATTTGTACACAATGGAATTCTATGCTGCTGTTTGAAAGAACGACATTGCCCATTTGTTAGGAAATGGAAAGACTTAGAAAAAATCATATTAAGTGAAATAAGCCAGACTCAAGGAACATAGGCTCAATGATTTCCCTCATTTGTCATAATCAGTTCAATACCTTGGGCTCTCTTAGCAGAGATTTGCAATAGAGCAAAACCTAGATACATAAGGCCATATAGTATGATGGGAAATGAAAGGACCTCTAGGATATAGAAACAAAAGCCATATAATGAGTGATTGTTTTCCTTAATGTACTATGTTGTCTCTCATCTCCTTTGCTGTCCCTTGGTTATCTCATATTGTTATAGTATCTCACTTTGTTATCTGATATATTGGATATATTTGTATTTGGTTATTTGAAATTGGATAGGGAAGGGGGGAAAACAAGATGAAGGGTGAGGGTGGGGGTGGGGGGAGGGAAATGGAGACCAACATATGAGAAGGTGTATCAATGTATGTGCATTAATGCACCTTCTATCTGGCAAATATAATGTAACCCTTGTATTAATTACAATAAAAATATATGAAAAAATTGCCATGAGGTTTCACATTAGAAAATATTTGCTGGCATGTTAGATTTAATTAAGGGCATGAGATTATGCTAAGTGCAGCTCTTCACAACCACAGATTGTGAGAAGTATAGATGGTTAGAGACGTGGGGCACTGTTGGTTTATCTATATGGCTTCTTCTTTATGGAATTCCACTCTCAGTGACAGTGGGTAACCACAGACTGCATGTTCAGATAGGGGATTTTCATTTGATAAGATAATGTCAATATCAATAACGTCAAATGCAAACGTAGTATATCTAGGGAATTATTTTTGTGAAGGTAAGGAATAGAATAAAGAAAAACCTTAAGAAGTCAGGAAAGATGTTCTCTACTTCATGGATTCTGAGTTGTCCATCTTAATGGCATATGAGACTCCTCTCTGAATCTAAATCTTCCCACCCAGTTCAGGTCCATGGTTGTTCTTACCTTCTAATCATCACTCACATTTCTTTTTCTAAAACAGGCTCTTTCCACAGGATACTTCTACTTAAAATAAGCTACTTTTCTGACTTGAACTTTTCCCTTGGAAAAATACAAGCCATTCACGCTCATACCTGTAATCACAGTTTCTTTAGAGGCAGAGATGATAATGAGTACAATTTAAGTCCAGCCTCTGAAGAAAAGGTAGCAGAACTCTATCTCAATCTATTAGCTTGGAGTGTTGGTGCATGTCTGAAATCCCAGCTAAGCCAGAGTTCGGGCTGGCCCAGATAAACCCAGGGAACTCTATTAAAAAGAAAAATAACCACACAAAATGCAGTTCAATTTAATATGAATGTGTTGTAAATACTTCGTGCAAAGCACTGCAGGGTCTCTGGGAAATTATGAGGACAATGTCTTCCCAATGCTCAGTTTAGAAAATTCTGATTGAGAAAACATGAGTCTATAAAATAAATGTCCTTTTTGTTCTCTTCCAGATTTCTGATAGAATTAAGTCATATTCCCTGCTGCATTCCTCTCTTCCAGTTGGAGAGCTTTTGCATAGTTGGTTCTTACACTCTCTGTTCTTAATTATATTAGTTGTTGTCCACTCATCCAGGGCTGCTCTAGCAAAAATACCATAAATAAGATGCTGTACAAAACCAAACATTCATTTCTCACAGTTTTGGAGCCTGGGAAGTCTGAGATCAGAATGCTAGGAGATTCAATGTCTGATGAGAGCTGTTCTTCATAGACAGTGCCTTTTTGCTGTATCCTTGAATAATATACTGCTTTCACTTATCAGAGCACTAATCTCATTAAGGAGTATCCCTTTCCATTCTAATCACCTCTCATAGCCCACCTCCCAGACCATCACAGTGGAAGGAGAGGTTCTGGCAGGTGAGTTTGGGGAAGGGGAGGAAACAAAGACTGCAGCAGTCATCCATCTCTTTTCTAGTTGCATAATGTAGAACCTTAGGATGGACCAAGGGTAAGTATTATCCCCATTATTCTGGTGGTGACTAGCTTTTCTAGCATTCTGTTAGATGCTGGGCCTTGAGTACCTAGAAGATAATGACTTCCACTTTTGTATAATACTTTATTGATGCTTTGGGTTTTTTGTTAATTACTAACATTGACATGAAAACTATAGCACAGCATTTCTTCCTTTCTTTTTTTTTTGCCAGTCCTGAGACTTAAACTCGGGGCAAGCCCTGTCCTTGAGCTTTCTCAAGGCTAGCACTCTACCACTTGAGTCAGAGGGCCATTTCTGGCTCTCTGTGTATATGATACAGAGGAATGGAACCCAGGGCTTCATACATGCTAGGCAGGCACTCTACCAATAGGCCACACTTCTGGCCCCAATACAGCACTTTTGAAAGGCTTGATAGTGTGCCTGTTTTTCAATTGCCTGCCTTAGGTCTGGGGATAAGATTTTTTTACAGCCTTCTTTAGAGCAGGGCATCTTTGGGCTAGGGTGGTTGGTGATGATGGAGTCTGAGACTCTCTGGGATGAGCTCTTTCTGGCAGAAGCTGGGTGCTAAGGCTAAGTATACACTAAACATTTCATAGTAGCCTGTCAGAATTACTGCCTAATTTTCTTTTTTTTGTTTGGTTTTTTTTTTTTGCAAACCTACTTAAACTGCTTGACCAACTGCTGGTGGTATTTTCCTGGTGAGCAGGACCACCTGTGTGTGGTGCTCTCTTTTAAGAGCTCAGCCCCACAGAAGGTCGCTGGGCTTTTGGAGACCCCCAAATGGCTGGGGTATAACAATTTCCAGGATTTCTAAGCGAGTGAGTGTCTCTGAGCTTGTGAGGAGACTGGCCATACAAAGCTCTCTCAGCCCAATTGGAAATCGAAGGCTGTACACATCTCTATTCTAAACCAAAACAGTTGTGCAGCAGAAAGACTGAAGTAATCAGATAGCAGAGCTGGGCTATTCCCTTTACTCAGAGCATAGAAAAGAACTACTACAAAACCAATTACTATTTTCCCCCCAAATTGTCATTCTTCTCGCACACAGGGGACCCACTTTGACTTTACTTGAAATTGTGAGATGTATGAAGAATTGGCAGAGGCTGAGAGGTCTGTAAGCGAACATAGCTAGTCCACTCTGGCTTCCAAATCCCTCAGATAGGAGCAGCAGCACACTAATAGCAAAGTTGACTGAAGAGTAGGGTCCAGAGAGATGCAAGCTGACTACCACCCATATTGGAAAGATGACTCTGTAACATCCTGTGCTAGCGTTATAACCCTTGACCTTCTAGGCATGCCCTCATATTTGGGGACTATTGATGACAAAGTTTATCTTTCTGACTTCTGCCACAATCATGTCCAAATCCGCAGAGACTATCAAAACGTCTGTTCTGATTTTTTTTTTGTCTTATTTTTGAGACAGAGGCTTTGTAGCTCAAGCTGGTTTTGTAGTCCAGTATTCAGATGATCTTCCCATCTCAGGATGTCATTGTGCATGGCTTCTGTTTTAGAAGTCTCCACAAAATATCCTTCAGCCTCTCAGTTTCCAAGTATGAACCTATTTTGTGTCAGACAATTTAACTTTAAAGCTGGGTCAGATTCTTCAAGCTTTGGGTAAGACCATTTCCTTTGTTTACTACCTTTTCCTGAGAACCTTCATGTATTTGAAAACCAATCTTAAATTGGCTTTCAGTTTTCTTTCTTCCCCTGTGGAGTAATTTCAGTTCTAGTCACTTGGTTTTAGAAGATAAAAGCTTGCTAGAAAAATTCAAATAAAGTAAATATGAGGCTTTTATGCAAAAAAAAGGGAGAGAGGGAGGGGAATAAATACAAGTGTTTTTTTTTTTCTGCCTGCTGGTGATGTCCTACTTGAAATGAGGAAGTTTAACATTAAGTTTTGAATCATTATGAATTTAATAGTGTATAGCCCATTCTCCAAAGAGGCTGAATTTACTTTTCTTTGTGGAGCTTATGAATTTCCTTTGTGAATTTAAAAGCAGATTCATAAATTAAAGATATTTAGTGCCATTTTGATAAACAAGGTCTTGGAGTAAGGATTCCTTAATTTTGCTGAAATCGCAGCTCTGTCTGAAGCAGAGATTTATAAATCTTTTGGAGTGAGTTCTTCCCTGCCCTGCCCTGCCCTGTCCTGTTCCTTTCCCTTTCTCTTTCTTGCTTTCTTGCTTGCGTGCTTGCTTTCCTAGTCCTGGTGCTTGAACTCAGAGCTTGAGCAGTGTCCCAGAGCCTCTTTTGCTCAAGGCCAGCACTCTCCCACTTGAGCCACAGAACCACTTCTGGCTTTTTCTATGTATGTGGTTCTCCTCGGCAAGCACTCTATCACTAAGCCACATTTGCAGCCCTCCTTTGGAGGATTTTATATGCATTTAAAGATTTGATAAGTACTAAGAATCTTTGTTCAAGAAACATGTCCTTGTAACTTTAGGATATCTTCTGGGCCATTTCATTGAGCTTTCAGACTTCAGATTAGTCTCCTAAACTATTGTCTGATAAAAATCAGAGGAAAAGGCCGGGAGTTTGGCCTACTGGTAGAATGCTTACCTAGTGTGGACGAAGACCCAGGTTCAATTCCTCAGTACCACATACATAAAAAAAAAATAAGCCGGAAATGGTGCTGAGGCTCAAGTGGAAGAGCTCTAGCCTTGAGAAAGTCTGAGGACAGTGCTCAGGCCCTGAGAGTTCAGGCCCAGGACTGGCAAAAAAATATCTGAGGAAAAATGGATAACTTTGGATAAAACTCTTAATTGACATCCATAAATCAGAAACTCAAAGACTCTTGTTATCATTGTTAATATTTCATTAGCAGATATATGCTGAGTAAAATTGCTCTAACCAGCTGGTTGGATAATTTTGGTTCTTGTATTTTTATCTGCTCTGTGCAGTGTTTCTGTATATCTAATTATACTCCCAGTTAACCTGAGGAGTGAGTAGGGGCTTAAAATGACAAGTCAATGAATGGCTAGGCCTAGGAAGATTCCTGCCATGTATTTATTATGTCTAGCCTATTGGCCATCAGGACAAAAGACCCAAAATGGTGAAACTCACTGGGTTTGGCCTGTGAGTAAGTTAACAAGATTCTTTGGTTGTATTCCAGTTCATCAGGCCTCTGTGTTCATCCACATAATCTTGGTTATTTGAAGTAGGAATATCTTAGTTTTTTTAGTGACTGATCTTAGTTTCAGCAAGTCTGTTATTAGGTACTTGAATTGCAACCAGAAGTCACACAGCACTGTTCTGTATCTCTAGACATTTTTCCATTGCCTGAGTACTTTGCTAATGTTTAGCACAGCTATACTATATTCTGTAAGGGTACTAAAGGGTGAATTGAGGAGAAGGAATTCAAACAGACCTCATTAACAGATCTCATTTCTGTAGTGAGATGACAAATAGCAGCTTTTGCCTTTATTTCATACTCAACTGCTGCACTACATTTCCGTGCTTGGAAAAGAGCCTTCACCATCACAGGCACAGTTGTGAAAAATCATTTTCATTTTCCATTGGTCAGAGAGACAAAAGGTTGTCAGATTGGGTAGAGACAGGCTTTAGATAAATGCTCCAGCACCCTTGGTAGGAAAGGAGAGGGGGTTATCTTTGGATGTGGCAGTGATTACTCATGCTTTTAGTGGTGTGCCTTTCATCACCACAATTAGCTTCTTGTCTGCCAGTGTTTGGATACAAAATCTCTGGTTGTCATGTAGTCAGTATCAAAAATCACTCAGCACTATGCTCACTTTTGTGCTTGAGTGCCCTTATTGATGAGCACACAGGTGTTAAATTAGATTGGTTTCAATCCATTGTATGAAGTCACTAGGCACCCAGTAATCTCTCTTCTTTTCTGAATCCTAGGTAACAGGAAGATAAGCAGTAATCAGTTTTAATCAAATGGGAATTTAAAAGATTCACTTAATTTTAATTTTTTTTCCTTTCACCTAGAGAGACCTCGAGAGAAGGTGTGTGCAATTTACATGTCAATACATTTCACTTTACCTCCATTGAATATTAATATATTCTGTGCATCTTCAATATTTAGAATCCCCTTTTCCTTTTTCACCAGCTCAGAAAACCACAGGTGAAATGTTCTTTGGGAGTTATGTTTAAAAGGAAATTTGAAAACAGCTACAGAAATAAGTGAGTGTATATGCTGCTTGGGTTTTCTCATTCAGGCTCTATCTCTACAGGGCTCTTACTACTAAATGGCTCATTAAGACTCAAGTTCCAGAAGAGGAATTCTCTTCAGGCACCTGTGCTCTGGAGCAGACCACAGCACAAGGACAGCTTCCAAGAAGGCAAACTAATTAAAACAGTAGCTACAGGGACAGTGGGCATAAAAGAATACCTTTATAGGAACCAGTAATTTTCCAGGGAAAGTCTTGTTCAAAAAACAAAGATTGGAAACAGAACATTCTACTTAGAAAAGGAAAAAAAACATTTAGTTTTTGGCAATTAGCACTTACTTGGTGTGGTTTTACATAATCAGGTTGAAATGTAAGAATTATTTCACTGTAATTGAATTTATAATTACAAGTCTTTGCTACCCACATTTGAGGATTTCAAAGGAGGAATTTGGGTCAATTTCAAATGACTCTCCTCTGCACATAAAATAGAATAAAATAGATCTGAGGTGTAATGTTTGAACCTATTGAGAAATCATATTCAAGAGATTTTCTGAATTGATGTAGGTAGTGGAACACTTTGCTTATCTGCTCCTATTTTTCACCTTGCTTAAGACGGTTTGAAGAGACTGATGACCTAAGGTTTTCCTTTGCTATCATTTGAATTGTTAATATCCCCTAAAACCCACAGGTTAAAGGCTCTTTCTTGTTTTTCATTGATTGTTTAATCATCCACCCTACAGTAGTTCTCCATTCTTTATATAATCTGTTACAAAGTCTGTATCACTTAGTGCCACCAGGTTAATTGCCTGCCTGCCTTCTCTACAAACTAAAAACTGTGACTATCTTACTATATTTCTGTATTCTTGACACCTAAAAGTTCTTAGCATATTGTGAAGGGCCTGACAATGTGTCAGACAGATGAACTAATGAATTAAAATGCTTTCCATTGTGAAAAGGAAAGTAATACCCATATTCCATGAAAATCTATGCATGATGGTACATGCCTGTAAATCCCAGCTATTTAGGAAGAAGCTAAGGCAGGAAGATAATAAGTTTGAGAACAACCCAGACAAATGTTAGGAAACTGTCTAAATCAAAATATAAATAAAAAGACAAGGCATATGGCTCAAGTGGTAGAGCACTGCGGTGGAGGTCCTGCGTTTAATTCCCAGAACTGCAAAATAATAAATCAGTTAATTAAGTAAAATAGTTTGATAAAAAAACTTAGCCAAGGAGCTAAAGGATTTCAAAGTGAGTTGGGAGAATGGGTATGTGATGATGAAATAAGAGATTATAAATGTAAGCCAAGGTTAGTACTAAAGAAAAGATAGAGTAGAAGGGAAGTGAGAGGGAAGAACTAGGCTCAAGAGAAGAAGGTCCCTTGGAAAACAAGAGTGAGTCAGTGGATTTTTCAATGTGTGGAAGACCTAGAATTGTTTGAATAGGAATGTAAGGAAGTGTGATTGGGGAAGAGGGTCAAATGACAGATGACAAAGGGTTATTTTTAGGTTACAGAGAAGGGTGACTAGAAAAGTTGGGGATACTTCTTCCTGTGTCTTGTAAGAGAACAGTCAGTGCCAATTAATTGTCCACTATAGAGTAAATGTCCCAAAGAAAACCATGAAGCACATCTTTTATGCTGCTACTTTTTCTATTTTCTTCCTTTTGTCCATTCTTTGAATGTTTCTTTTTCTCTCACAGCAGGAGCAACACTTGAATGCCCTATGTAACCTTAATATTTCCTTTTATGCAGTGGCCAGAGAGCTACAGAGGACTATTACAGGTAGATAATATTGAAAATTATTTATTTCTTAATGCTATATAAGCTTATATTACTATTTTGATACCTGTGTAAAAGTTAAAAGACTCTAATTACATAGAAATGATATGAGAGCATCAGATAGAAATATTAGTTATTTGTATTGCTAGGTATTTGCTGATTGCAATATTTATATATTTAAGATATCTGGTAGAAGTGGTACAGATTTTTGGGTTAATAATTGCATTAATAAGTAATGAGTGAGGCACATAAAAGATACTGCCTGTTCTCATATGGAAGCCAAACATTGATTGGAAAATGTTGAGGGCAGGGGAGTAGAGAGGAGTGCAGGATGCATTTGGATAGGAAAAGTTATTTCTAATGTTCTACAGAGCAGTAGGGTAATGATGGTTGACAGCAATTCTATATTTCAGAACAACTGGTAGATAGGATTTTGAATGTTCCTAACACAGGGGAATTAATGATACATATTAGAAGTGATAGGTACACCATTTATCCCAATCTGAAAATTGCACCTGTACTCCATAAGTATGGATAGCTACTGTGTCATTTAAACATAAAAACTTGAAAGTTCAAAAAAAGGAAAATGTTAGCGAGGCACTGGTGGCTCATGCCTGTAATCCTAGCTACTCAGGAGACTGAGATCTGAGGATCATGGTTCAATTTTATTTCCAATTAACCTCCAGAAAACTGGAAGTAGAGCTGTGGTTCAAGTGTTAGAGTGCTAGCCTTGAGCTGAATAGCTCAGGGACAGTGCCCAGGCTCAGAGTTCAAGCCTTAGGACAAAAAAAATGTGAAAAAGTTATCTAAACTAGATAATTTTAAACTGCCCCATTTACAAGAGGAGCTGTTCAAACAGAGCTTCCTACTAGTTAGTACTCATTGGCCAAGGAGAACTGATGTCACTATTCAGCCAAAAAAGACAATAAATGTCAGTGCCAGTTTTGAAGGTGTAAATAAAACCCTGTGGCTTGACATCAGGGTAGTTGTGAACACAGGAGGCCACACCTGAGGAGGTCCCTGGGTTCTCTGTTCAGAAGAACCACAAAGCTGTTCCCATACTCCACTTTGGCTTTGTCATGGTGCAGAGACTGAGAGAGTGTGAGGTTGAGGTTGGTGGACTCCAGCTGATGGCCAAGCCTGCTGTGCCCTTCTTGCTTCCCACTCTCTGTGGTTGCTGCCTTTTCATCATGACCTTTTCCTGTCAGGACCTTGAAATCTGTGCTTTTCCTCCTGTGCAATGGCACATTGCTTGTTTTTGGCACAAAACCAAGATGGTATCATGATAGTACCTGTAAGAGTGGGAAACAAAAAGGCAGAGCAGATAAAAGTGGAAACACTAAGTGCAACAGGAAGAAAATAATTCTTCTAGCCAGAATCTTTCCTAACTTCCTACAGGTATTTTATGAGACTTACCTCACTATGGCTCACATTGTGTTTGACTCAAGACTCATATGTTTCTTGATGTTACTGTGTGTGAAATTATTCTGGGACAGTAAAAGCCATCTCAGCTCCAAGTTGTACCAAGAGAAAATGTCAACTAAATTATCTGTAATGAAATTGTTTTCTTTTTTAATCATAAAATAAACCAGAGAGAAAGAGAAAAAGGAGAGGGGGAGATGGAGGGAGGGAAGAAAAGAGGGAGAGTGGGGAAGGGAGGGAAGGGGAAAGAGAAAGGGAGGGAAGGGAGATTGCTTTAATTGAAGGCAGTTGGAATACCCAGCCTAGGGTTAAATAGCCTTTCATCTTGCCTGATTATGACAGAGAGTAGGCATTCATAGCTTTCAAATGCTTATGGTTTGGGGATAATTAAAATTGGGTTAGGGAAACAAAATGAAGAAAATACATGGTTGAATGGAAAATAGAATCTTCACCACTTAAAGGCAAATACAAGTTTTAAAAATGAGTGGAAATGAAGCTAATTACTTGCCAAGTCGGCTTCAGTTGAGACAATGAAGTAGAAGGCCAGAAGCACAAGGACTGTGAGGCAAATACAGGTTGTATGGGCAGAAAGAAAGGAATCATTAATCCTCATGGTGCAGATCAGGAACAAAGCTTCTTGACTGAGTGGTCTTCAGATTAAGATGAGGGTAAAGATATTTATGATTCAGGGAATATAAGGAAAGCATAGGCAAATATATATATGTATATATTGGTGAATTGAGGGAAACAGAATAATCTTTATACCTAAAAAATTTGGGACTATGTTTCTGAAAAAGCAGTGAGACATAGAAGCTGAATGGCATGTTCCACACTGTATTTAAAGAGAACAAATCCTATGACTGTGTGATGGATAGATTTTGTATTAAAACATGTAAATCAAAAGCCAGTTAAGAAACCAGTTCAACAATCAAGGCAAACACTGGCAGTATCTTTGAGTCTGGAGAAAAAGTGGAAGATGCATGGTATTTCAGAAGCAGACTACACTACAAATAGTTTGCTCATTAGTTGATGGTACCAAAAATGACTCTTAAGTTTCTATGCTGTATGGTTTGGGAATAGTGGTAGCTTATAAACAAGATTACACTTTCATCACAAAGGAAAAGAGGGCTTTATTATTGATTGATTGACTGCCAATTTCTATGGTGTAAATCCATGTCCTAAATCCACTTCAGCCTAGCACCAGAGTGGTGTCCTGAATGTGAAGTTGAGAAGAATGTGTACTCTTACTTAACATGCTGCTTTAAGCCAGCTTTAGCATACCAATGCTTTGTGTAGAGAAAGCAGCTAGGTCCCAATATGGAAAGCATTGCAGTCATTGGAACTGTAGAGCTGGCACTTTGAAGAAAGAGTCTCAGGGCAGGGCCAGAGACAAGGGCAAATCATCAGTCTTAAAGTGGGGGAGGCAGGATAAAGCAGGGTGGGAGATAGAATTATGGAAGAAAATAGAACCTTGAGATTGTGTGTATGTTTGTGTGTGTGTGTGGAGAGAAAGCGGGGGGGGGAGGGTGGGGGTGAGATATAGCAAGTAACAAGTAAAGGACTGGAGAGAAGAGGACTTGTGTGTGAGACTTGGACAGACTCTGTGTCTAAAAGAGGAAGGAATTCAAAAACCTAGTGATGCCATTGGCAGTGTAGGCTATTTTGACTTAAGTTTATGAATATAAATATTTTCATCAGAATTGGCTCAGCATGAATTAATTCTCATACAGTTCCGGAGGGAACATCATTAAGCTAATTTAATTCCTTCTCATAATCAATTTTCCATAGAGTGGTGTTAATCTGTTTCCAATATTTTTCCATTTTCACATCAATCTTAATGAAATTATTTAAATCAAAATTAATTACTTTCTACATAAATATGGTAAAGGTTTGATTTATCAATAAGTTTTTTAAATTTTCTGTTGTTTGGTTGAGAGTCTCTTTTTTGAGACTTACCATGTTTGGGTGCTGGGGTTTTTTTCTTTGCTATTAATGATGAATAACCCTTCAGGCAACAGTTCAACTATATGAATTTTAATTCATGTAAGTTTCACTTGTCTTTTATCCCACCTAAGTTAGTTGCTTTCCCTTGATAGTTTGCTTAAGCTCTGAGCATTTGGAAGGAAGACTAGTAAAGAATGATGGAAGTTGTTTGGAGAGCTACTCCATATCATAACCTCTATGTAAGCAAGTTAATACTAGTCCTAATAAAGGTGTGTAACTGGAAGAAAGTAATTTCATTATGTCTTTTGTAATTTAAAAATCTTCAATTTCCATAGTGTTCTAAAGTATATAAAGACATTCCTTGATTTAATTTGCTGGTGAAAATAACAAAAATCTTGTATATTTCTATCATCAAGTGGAAATTATGTTAATAAAGCCCAAACCCAAAGTAAAGCCCAATAAAGCCTAAGCACCATGTCTGACTTATGGCTTGGGCAGCAGAAAAATAGTGGGTTTGAAAAGTTCACGCTGTCATACTAGACAAGGAAAGGGAATGTGCATGGCCAAAGGAGTCTACCCAGCATCCAGGTGCATGGCAGAGGTGAACCTTGGACTCAGATGGCTAATTTTGCTACCTGATTTTTGGACTTCTGTAAATTAAATTAGCAACACTTTTATATAAAAACAGTAAGTCAGTTTATTCAGTTTGGCAGGAAAATGTTTAACAGTTTAGGAAAGAATATAGGATTGTGATCTTAGTGAATTAGAAAAAAGCAAAGATAGTTCAGAATGCAACAATAATTTTTACCATATTGATCTCAATTTCCCAGTACAGGTGTATAGTGTTAAGTGTACATCCCAAGAGGGAGAACAGGACTGAAGTATCTGAAGGTATAATTGTATGGTTCCACCAAAGTAGTAAAGGCCTTACTGTCAAGATATTAGCAAGAGATTAGCTAAAGCTTCTCTGGAAATGGGATAATACTGTTGACCATAAGAATATGGTGTTTTCGCTAAATGAAAGGACCTCCAGGATATACAAACAAAAGCCATATAATGAGTGATTGTTGTCCTTAATGTACTGTGTTATTGCTCATCTCTTTTGCTGTCCCTTGTGTTATCTCTTATTGTTACAGTGTTTCACTTTGTTATCTGATATATTGTATATATGCATTTTTGGTTATTTGAAGTAGGATAGGGAAGGGGGTAAAACAAAATGAAGGGTGGGGGTGGGGGGAGGGAAATGGAGACCAAGACATGAGAAAGGGTATCAATGTTTGTGAAGTACCTTCTATCTGGTGAATATAATGTAACCCTTCTATTAATTACAATAAAAATATATGAAAAAAAGAATATGGTGTTTTCAGCCACCCTTCTGAGCCACATAGTCTTCCTTTATTTCTTTTCCTCTGTGTGTGTGTGTGTGTGTGTGTGTGTGTGTGTGTGTGTGCGTGTTCTTGTGTGTCCATGTGTCCATCCTAGGACTTGAACTCAGGGCCTTAGCACTGTCTCTGAGTTTCTTTGTTCAAGGCTACCTCTTTACTACTGGAGCCACAGGTTTACCTGTTGCAATTTGGAAAGCTACTTGGAGATAGGAGTCTCATGGGCTTTCCTGCTCAGGCTTGCTTTGAACAATGATTCTCAAATCTCAGCCTCCTGAGTAGCTGTGATTAAACAGGCATGAGCAACTTGGACCTAGCTAGTCTTTGTTTTAATGTTAATGTTCTTCCCACTTACACTCTATAGTCTTTTTGTCTAATAATCGAACGTTTTTGTAAAGTTAATTTTTTAATTTTATCTTTCATTCATTTTCTATTGTTCCTAAATTTGAAGTTTCAGAGAGACATCAGAAACTATGGTTTTGGAGAGTCTTTCCAACTTTTAAGTACTAAAAACCATGACATTTTCAGGCCTTTAAGGTTGTATACAAATTGATGGTTGAGTTGAATTGCATTCAACATCCACAGATGTTTTTATTTAGACATAGTTCTAGTTCTACTAGCAGCTGTAAGAAACAATACATAGACATCCTGTGCATGCTTTACCTATTGTTCATGGTGGGTAACTCTTTTTATATGGATTTGATTTTCTGATATTTTATTGATGGCTTTTGCATCTAATATTTTGAGATGTTACCTCTTTTCTAATGTAAGCATTTGGTATTGGAAGTTCCTCTTTCAACAGTACTTTAGCTACTTGGAACATATTTTAATACCTTGCATTTTCTTATTCATTAAGTTCTATAGATATTGAAACATTTTTTTTGGGACTTCTTTAAATATTTTTCTTGAAGTATGTAGAAGTATCTTTTTAATTTCTGAGTGTCTGGAGATCAACTTTGTGGATTTTTTGTTGTTGTTGTTGTCAGTCCTGGGGCTTGAACTCAGGGCCTGGGCCCTGTTCTTGAGCTTTGTCAAGACTAGTACACTTCCACTTGAGCCACGGCACGACTTCTGGCTTTTTCTGTGTACATGGTACTGAGGAATTGAACCCAGAGCTTCATACATGCTAGGCAAGCACTCTACCACTAGGCCACAATCCTGGCCCTGTTTTTTGTTTTGTTGATCATTTATTTCTGGTTTGATTCCATTATTGTCTAGAGAAATTTGTGTTATGTTTCATAGTAAGTACTATCTTATTTTGTGTATCCTTGGAAATGAGTATTTTGCTCTTACTGAGTGAAATTTTCTATGTCAGTTACATCTTATTGTATGGTTGAGTTGTTCATTTCTTCTGTATCATTGCTAATCATTGGTCTATAACTTCTAACTATTGTTGAAATGGGATATTAAAGTCCTGAGCTATAATAGTGGATTTGATCACCTCCTGTTAACTCTGTCAGCTTTTACTTTGAGTATTTGGAGGCTCTGAGCTTTGATTCACATACTTCCAGGATTCTTACCCTTTTCTAATGGTCTGATTATTTTAATTAATGTTTCCCTTTGCCACTAGTATTTTTCTTTGCTGTTAAGTTTATTTTATTTAATGTTAACATACCCAACTCTGCCTTTTAAAAACTGGTGTTTACATTCAATAGATTTTTACATTTTCTTGTTTGATTCAGACAACCTATGGAGTTATATGTGAAGTTAGTTTCTTAAGCCAGCAAATTGGATTGTATGGCTATATTCACGTTGGCAATCCCTGCATATTATTTTGGTTTCTTTAGGCATTTACATTTAAAATAATTACTTCTTTGTGTTTTTTTGTTTCTATTTCCTCTGTTTCTCTCCTGTAACTTATTTGAAACTCTCTCTCTCTTCCTCCCTCCCTCCCTCCCTCCCTCCCTCCCTCCCTCCTCCCTCTCTCTCTCTCTCTCTCTCTCTCTCTCTCTCTCTCTCTCTCTCTCTCTCTCTCTCTTCTTTCTTTCTTTTTTTCTTTCTTTGTCATGGGCGTTGTCCCCAAGTTCTTCAGCTCAAATCTACCACCCTATCCCCTGAGCTACAGAGCCACTTCCTTGAACATCTTTTTTTTTTTTTTTGCCAGTCCTGGGCTTGAGCTCAGGGCCTAAGCACTGTCCTTGGACTTTCTCAAGGCTAGAGCTCTTGCCACTTGAGCCTCAGCACCACTTCCTGCTTTTTTCTATGTATGTGGTACCGAGGAATCGAACCCGGGTCTTCATGCATGCTAGGCAAGCACTTTAACCACTAGGCCAAACTCCCGGCCCCTTGAATATCTTTTTAAAAACAATTGTGCTAATTTGTTCAAATAGGTTTATAAAAAGTGTATGTCTTTGCATGTGCTTTTATGTTATCTTTCAGTATTACAATACACAAATATGGCATATCACACCGTAATCACAGTGTGTTCTAGTGTAATCACCAAAAATTTAACTGTCTTAGGATATCTTTTTCTTCCTTTAAAATGGTCATATCAAGTATTTTCTTGGTATACAGTACAGACTACATTGGATAGAGTAAAACTTACTTCAGTCATCATTTTAACTCAGTATCATTTCTGGAGTTGTAAGTTTCATTCTAATTTGTTTATTTAGCTGTTTTGAGGACTTATCTTGATATTTAAAGGCAGATTTGCAAGTTCTCTTTTCCTTCATAAGAGATTGTCTTTTTCTCCTCTTTATTTTCTACTTTCACAGTTGACATTATCCTTTAATATTTGATATGTTCCAGGTAAGGAATCTACTCCTAGAGAAATTGCCTCACCCTAGATATCATTTGGCATGTCCTCTTTGGCAGCTTGCAGACTTTTTCTTTTGCTGTTTATTTTCAGTTTTTATATAATGTGTCTTGGTGTGATTTTTTAAGGTTTATTTTGTTTAGGATTCACTTAAAATCTACAATCTGGAAGACTATGTCTTTCACTAAATTTGTAACATTTTCCACTGTTATTGTTTTGAATACCATTTTGTCGATATTTCCCTCTCTCCTTTTGGTGCTCTGATGATGACAACAACAAAAAACTTTTGTATTCTGTCCCACAGGTCCCGGGAAGGTACTTATTTTTCTTTCTGGCTTTATTGTCATTGCTCAGATTCAGTAAATTTTCAGATCCTATGCTCTGTTATCCCTATTTTTATTTTTTTTCTATCGAGCTTAACCAGTAAGTTTTTATTTCTACTATAGTAATTTTTTATTTGTTTATTTTGCAGTATTGAATTCAGAATATTGTTCTTGGAAACTAAATGCTCTAAGTCATCCCTTTCCTAGCTCTGGTTATAGTAATTTTTCAATTACTATATGTCCTCTAAGATATTTTTTTCTGTTTTTCATTTGTTTCAAGTGATTTTTTTAGAGTATTGATTGTCAGAGTTATTTTTTGTGAGAATACTTTTATGATTACAGCTTTAAAATCTTGGTCTGGTAATCTCAACATCTTATAACCTCAATGTTGGCATTTGTTCACTGCCACACAAGTTTGGTTCTTGGCATAATGGGAAATTTGTTAAAATCATATTGTATTATTTCTCCATTGTGCTGATGATCTTTTCAGTGCTATGTCAAGTCTTCTGGGTTTATCTCATGCTGTTGCTTCCTAAGGAGGAATACGCTCTGCAGACTGGATCATTGCTGTAGTAGGTTCCCCTTTCTGGTGTGTCCAATTGCTCTATGGTATCTCATGCCTAGTGGGGAAAACAAGCCCTTGTTAGGCCAGTACTATGGCAAGCTCCCTTTGTATTTTGTCTCTGAGTTGTGGAAGAGAATCTTAGGCCTGAAGCTGGCTGTAGGAGAGTTCCTCCTCTGGCCACTGTTAATCAGGCACTGGTCCATCCTGGTATCACTTCTTCATCTTGTATTGATCCAGGATTCTTTCTCAGTTTGCAAAAGGAATGACCCTCTTTGCATTGCTTGTATATGTTTGCATATGTGGTGGTCTCCAAAACACTGGATAGGCATTGGTCCTCAGTAAAGCAGGTATAGGTCCTAGGTGGATGGACCTAGGTAATGGATGGACCTTACTCTTCCTACCTTTCAGATTCATCCTTTCATTGCCCCCGGCATTATTTCCAGGGTTTAGCATTGTGCTTAGCATGGATGAATAGGGAGAAATAGTCTACACTATTTCGTTAGATCATTAGTCCAGTAGGGTTTTTTTATTGTATTTTTTTGAGACTTAGTATGGAACATAGAGACATAGGATTGTACAAAATCTTTTTGCACCAAGTAGATTGGCTAGTTGGATACAAAAAGCCAAGGAAAATGCCAAAAGTAACCTGAAAGCGGTGGCAAATGCTTGTAATCTTCACTGTCCTGTAAATGAAGAAAGGTTGCAAGTTTGAAGCAAGCTTGGGCAAAAAAATTAGGGAGACCATCTCTCAAAATCAAACTAAAAAACAAAAACTCCTGAGAGTAAGCCTCAAGAGTTGTCTAGCATGTGCAAGAACTAGAGCCTTCAGTCCCTAATATGTAGGTAGATAGGAAGGAAGAAGTAGGGAGAAAAGGAGGAAGGTAGAAAGGAGGAGAGAAAGGGAGGGAGAAAGCAAGGAAGGCAGGAAAAGAGGAAGGAAGGAAAACTACAACCATAACAAGGTTAAGTGTGATTCATTGCCACTAGAGAGATCTGAGCAAGGAACAATGGGGCTCAGAGGGACCAACAATCAATATCTCCCAGCCTGAGTTCAGCCATTAATAACCACAGATTTTCATCATTTGTGACATCATAGAATGTGATCTTCAGATGAAAGAGGCCTGCTGGTTGACTAGAAAAGGAATCTAGAAAGTAATAGAAAGTAACATCTCAGAACAGGATACTTCTCCGTGCCCTCCCCAACCCCAGCTCCTTCCCCCAAGTCCTGTAGGCTGAACTTCCAGAGTAAGAATCAAAAGCATGGTTGGGAGAAATCAGGAGGACGCAAGTGGTGCACAAAAACTTGAGAATAGTGACTGAGACTACCAAAGGGAGTGACTGAACGCTTACCTTTCTAGCTCATAATATCAGCATGATTCTAGTTCTGAGCCCACCATATGGAAGGGCTTTGGTTGTAGACAGTCTGAAGCACAGGGCTGTATTTTTGGAAGTGCCGTAGGTTTACCAGCTATGTCAAAAAGCCAGAAAGCAACTACTGTATAGCACAATGGTGACTGGCAGACATCTCCTCTGGAAGATTGTCAGATTGTCTTTGATGTGGGCAACTATGTTCTCATCCCCTATGGAATTTGTGGCCACCCCTTCTCCAGGTATGCATAACCCTTCCTCTTAGGAGGGTCTTAAAGAGAGAAGACAGGAGGGGGAGAAGTTAAGAAAGATGAGGATATGTATGTGGTTTGGCTTTTAATAAAACTCCGTATGTAACAGGAAGCATGGCATTGATAGAGGAGAATGCGTTTTAGGTTATTGTAAGGATAGCTGAACTTAGCATATTGTTGACAAAATGCAGTGTCCCAGCAGGATATTTCTGAGTCAGTGCACATGGTGCTAATGGTTCTCAGTAAACATAAAAGTAATTATAAATGGCGATACTAAATGAAGCATCAGAAGATTACTTTTAACTGTTAACAATGTGTGAGGCTATGTATGATCAGAAATCCTGACTGAATCTGAAAGTCACAGTAGAGCCTAACCTGTATTGTAAGTATTTTATTATTATTATTATTAAACAATTAAGCATTTGAAGATGACTGCAAGAGAGTGATTGCTCAGATAATACTCTACTGTGCCTCAAAGAAAATAAAGGTGTTTTCTTTTTTTCATATATTTTTATTGTAATTAATAGAAGGGTTACATGATATTTGCCAGATAGAAGGTGCATTAATTCACTTACATTGATACCCTTTCACATGTCTTGGTCCCCATTTCCCTCCCCCCCACCCCCACCCCTTCCCTATCCAATTTCAAATAACCAAATACAAATATATCCAATATATCAGATAACAAAGTGAGATACTGTAACAATATGAGATAACCAAGAGACAGCAAAGGAGATGAGAGATAACATAGTACATTAAGGATAATAATCATTCATTATATGGCTTTTGTTTCTATATCCTAGAGGTCCTTTCATTTTGCGTCATACTATATGGCCTTATGTATCAAGGTTTTGCTCTATTGCAAATCTCTGCTACAAGAGTCCAAGTTTCTACTGATTATGGCAAATGAGGGAAACCATTGAGCCTATGCTCCTTTGAGTCTGGCTTACTTCACTTAATATGTTTTTTTCTAAGTCTTTCCATTTCTTAACAAATGGGGCAATGTCGTTCTTTCTGACAGCAGCATAGAATTCCATTGTGTACAAATACCACATCTTGTTGATCCACTCATCAACTGAGGAACATCTGGGTTGGTTCCATATCTTTGCTATGGTAAATAGTGCTGCAATGAACATTGTTGTGCTAGTGGATTTAGTATGTCCTTGTTTCTGGACGATTGGGTAAATGCCAAATAGTGGAATTGCTGGGTCATAGGGGAGCTCTATGTTTAGTCTTTTGAGGAACTGCTATACTGCTTTCCATAGTGGTTGAACGAGTTTGCACTCCCACCAACAGTGTAGGTGTTTTCTTTTATTAAGCATAATTCTCACATTTCACTTAGTGTAAAGTCTTGTGTGACTTCAGTAGGATCATAAACAATCTCAATCATCAGATAAACAAGTAAACAAAAGACGCTGTATTTTAGCTTATTCTGCATGTGTGTCAAGTACTGTTTTATAGACACTGGAAATGTGTGAGTAAACAGCACTCACAACAAACCCATTCTTACTTATTCTGTTTAGGAGACATTGCAATATCTGTAGTCTTTGGTTTAGGTGTGGATGTGTTTGGGTGTGGTAGGATCTGGTATCAACTGAAAACTAAAATGGACTTAAAATGAAGAACATGTAAACACAGATTTGACAAGAGTGAAGTAGAAAATGTGATTTTCAGGGAAGCATTACAGTAATCTCACATATAATAGTGCTGTACTTCCATCCCCCCCCTTTTTGGCAGTATTCGAATTTGAAACCAGGCTTTCATACTTTCTTATCTTAATTGCTCAACTGGCATTCTACCATTTGATCTAAGCCTCCAACCTGGCTTTTGACTGATTACTTTTTAGATGAATCTGGCAGATTTTTTTTGCCTGAGCCGACTTAGCTGCCATTCTCTGGATCTCAGCCTCCTGAGTAGTTAGGATTGCTGATGTGAGCCACTGGCACCAGGTTTTCGAATACTGTTTATTAAAACACAAGTTTATTTTTTCAATTCAGTAATTTTACTGAATGCTTGCAATGGTCTGGACTAAAAAGTATTATGTGGAAAGATTTTTTGTGCCTTGTTTTTCTAGTATATAATGAGAATGTGCTCTTAAAGTGATAGTTATTTTCAAGTATAGATTTGTCTTGGAAATATGCCCTAGACATATTAATTATCCATTACTTTTCTTATTACATCCTATTTTCATTCTATTCTATTACATCCTATCCTGTTATTGTTGTTGTTGTTGTTCATCCTATCATTTTTGTTGTTTTACGAATCCCATACATTTCATCTTCTACTTCCAATCCTTTTTTTCTGTATCGTGTTCTTATTCTATATTCTCTGATCAAAAACAAAACAAAACAAAAAAACCCAACTCTGTCAAAATCCTATCTGTCCTTCAAAAACTGTCCCCTAGTGAAATGTGATCTTTTCTATCAATAAGTCCCAGCTATACTTTTGCTTCCTCAGGCCTGCTTGGTGTTAGTTACTTCTTTATTTTTACCTTTCTCTCTTGTAACTGCAGGGCAGGGCCTGCTTTTTACCAATCTACATGTGTGCCTCCAGAGTACATACCTTAAGAAGATGCTTAGTAAATATTTACTGAGAAAATTTTAAGATAATTATATACTTTTACCAATTTTTTTTCTGACTATTCAGCTGCCATTCCTGAGACCTGCAGCATTTCGAAAGCCTTTGTTTTTCTGTTTGCTCATATTTGGGCAGTATCTGTCTCAGTAGGTGTTTAGAACTTAAAATAGTGCCTTTACAGGGGCAGAATATAGCACAACCTTTTTATTCTGGGTGAAAAATGAATCAGTAGTCTAAGAAACTTTTAATCACTGTGGCATGGGCAAGCCAAATCACTTGTGAAATTTGTCTCTGTGCTCAGTCTTGCGGCTAAGATTGCCCGGATCTTGAATGTGAGACTCTACCACTTCTGTTGCCCACTTCAGAGGTCCCAGTCAGCCTTGTAGAGACCCACTTGCTTGCCTCACTTTAAGGGATACACCAATAGAATAGAAAGAGCCTTTTGTTGCCATGTGTCTATTCTATATTGCTTTAGCTGAAAGACCTTTCTAACATGAAGGCCTACTTGATTTCTTTTAAAAGTTCACTTTGTCTATACTTTTTTTTTTAATTTTACCCAATAGAGCTTGACTTTATTTATTTATTTATTTTGCTTTTTTATTGTAATTAATAAAAGCATTACATGATATTTGCCAGATAGAAGGTGCATTACTTCACATATATTGATACCCTTTCACATGTCTTGGTCCCCATTACCCCCCCCTTCACCCCCCCATCTTGGTAATATGTGAAATAAAATGCTCAATGTATATATGAAAAATTGCTTCTAAAAGGACCCAACACAGTAGAAACCTTGGGCTCTACTAGCAGAGATCTGCAATAGAGCAAAACCTTGATACATAAGGCCATATAGTATGAAGCTAATTGAAAAGACTCCAGGATATTGAAACAAAAGCCATACAATGAATGATCATTGTCCTTAATGTACTATGTTATCTCTCATCTCTTTTGCTGTCCCTTGGTTATCTCATATTGTTACAGTATCTCACTTTGTTATCTGATATATTGAATTTATTTGTATTTGGTTATTTGAAATTGGATAGGGAAGGGGGGAAAACCAAATCACTCTGTCTATACTATAAAGAAATACAGTACCTCATTCTGGATTTTCCTATTGGCAAGATGGTATGGAGGTGAATATAAGTGAAAATATTACACTGGATAGATATGTCTTTCAATTTTCCTATACTTGTACATACAACCCTAAAACATTAAACAGTATGTCTTTGGATAAAAGAGTGATAAATCATTTAGAGATAACAGGGCAATGCCGTTTCATGTTTGGGGAAAGTTGTGAATTAAGATATTTGATACAAGAGTGAATGCATGTGTACACCAGAAGTGTACCTGCAAATGTGTGCACACATATACACATACCCTTGTGGTTGTGAGGGAGCTTTTGCAGTCCACATATTTAGTAAAGATCCCTTATCAGATTAGGTAAGTATGCCTATTCTCTGTAGCTCCAGGCTCTAGAATGAAACATATTCTTTTTTCATATATTTTTATTGTAATTAATTATATTCAACAGATAGAAGGTGCATTACTTCACAAACATTGAGACCCTTTCTCATGTCATGGTCCCCATTTCCCCCTCCCCCGCCATCTTGATTTCTCCCCTTCCCTATCCAGTTTCAATTAACCAATTAAGCATATATACAATATATCAGAAAACCAGGTGAAATATTGTAACAATAGGAGATAACCAAGGGACAACAAAAGAGATGAGAGATAACATAGTACATTAAGGATAACAATCACTCATTTATGGCTTTTGTTTCTATATCCTGGAGGTCCTTACATTTAGCATCATACTATATGGCCTTATGTATCTAGGTTTTGTTCTATTGTAAATCTCTGCTAGGAGAGCCCAAGGTTTCTACTGATTATGACAAATGAGGGAAACCATTGAGCCTATGTTCCTTTGAGTCTGGCTTACTTCACTTAATATGATTTTTTCTAAGTCTGGAATAATAAAAGACCCCGTATAGTAAAAACACTTCTTAGCAGAAAGAACAGCGTAGAATGGAACATATTCTTATTGAGCACCATTCTCACTTGTCTCTGTTGACTCTTCTGTAACTGTGGTTATTGTAGTTTGAACTCTTCTGTAACTGTGATTATTGTAGTTAAGTGTTTTATTTTTTATTTTATACGCATGTTTTATATGATACTTATGGTATAAAACCCCCATTTCCTCTTCAGTCCAAGATAGTAGTGATGAATTATTATATAATGTCTGAGAATTCCTTATTTCCTGTTCCTCTTCAAGATACTTCTTGCCAACATTCCTATCATTACACTGAAGGTATAATATAATGTGTCTTGCTCAGGGATGCTGAAATATGTTAATATGAATAGAGGCAGTCTCTGGAATTTCCTTACTGGGTTAATTTTGAGTTGTCATAATTTGGCATTCTTAAGTTATATTGCCAAATCATTTCTTTATATATTAAAAGTAAGGTTCTTACAAATGAGGCATAACTTCTATAGTAGTTCAAAATCAGGTCCTTAAAATACAGTTTATTGGGGCTGGGAGCATGGCCTAGTGGTAGAGTGCTCACCTAGCATCCAAGAAGTCCTAAATTTGATTGCTTTGTACCACATACACAGAAAAAGCTGAAAGTGATGTTGTGGCTCAAAGGAGTAGAACTCTATTCTTGAGAAAGTCCAGGGATAGTGCCCAGGCCCTGAGCTCCAGCCCTAGGACTGGCCAAACAGACACACACACACACACACACACACACACACACACACACACACACACCCACTTATAAAAGTTAGATGATATCCTCTGTTTTAGTCAGAATATACTATGTTGTGCTACAGTGACAGTGCCAAGTTTGTGTGTGTATGTGTGTGTGTGTGTGTATTAATTTAAATTGTGGTTTACATTCCATCTTTCTTGTCTACATTTCTGTTCTGCTTCAGAAAGTATCATTCCAGGATTTAGATTTCTTTCCTATATAATGAAGAATGGCCTGATGCTTGCTAATATTGCCTCCCTCTTTTTCTTCTACAATCTTATTCTTCATTTCTTCTCTAAAAAGCATAATAGTCAATTATTTCTGTATTTAACATCTTTACTTATATGGAAGATATCTTTAGACTAAAGACAAAATTGTTTTGAAAAGCCTTTTCTGAAGACACAAAGTAAATGAGGAAATGCTAAATTCAGTTGGAATTTTTTAGAGCTTATTTGAATTTATTATGGTGGTGGTAGTTTTAAAATTTTTTATGTTTTATTGTTATTATAACAGTGATATACAGAAGGGTTACAGTTGCATATCATTTTGAAGATTGTTTTGTACATATACATACAACATGATCATCACCTTTATTGCATTTTTAAACTTTAAAATGCTTTATTCTAACAATGACATGAGTGAAAATTAAATCATTTCTTCTGTGACTACATTAGATTTTTTCTTCTTTTGTAGCCTTTTTTTGAGAAATAAAATATTTATTTATTTCAGGTATAAAACATTTTATACTCAGAAAAACTTTGTTGCATTTTTTGCCCGTTTCTAATCTTTCTTTTTATGCCAGTCCTGGGTTTAAACTCAGGGCCTGAGCATTGTCCTTGGATTTTTTTCTCAAGGCTAGAACTCTACCACTTGAGCCTCAGCACCACTTCCAGCTTTTTTCTATGTATGTGGTTCCGAGGAATCGAACCAAAGTCTTGGTGCATGCTAGGAAAGCACTCCACCACTAGGCCAAATCCCAGCCCCCTGTTGCTAATCTTATACACATTTTTTTCCAGCTCTGGGGCTTGAACTCAGGGCCTGGGCATGTGCTATTCAAAGCTAGCACTCTACCACTTGATCTGTAGCTCCACTTTTGGCTTTTTGATGGTGATGACATAAGAATCTCAGACTTTACTGCTTGAGTTGGCTTTCAAATATAATCCTTAGATCTCAACCTCTTGAGTAACTAGGATTACAGGATTAGCCATTGACACCTTGCTATACAGGGTTAACTTATGTAAAGCTTTCTTCATTTTGAAGTAAAATATTAGTGTAAAATAATTTGATATCCTTGCTTTCCCTAGCTCTAGCAATTGAGTGTATGTTTAATGCTTCCCATAAGGACATTGGAATTATTCTGTGGAATGGTTCTGCTTCCTTCAATGGCAGAGAAACATGACTAGTGTTAAAAATTGTCAGGGTAATTGTTATTAAAATACATTTTTTCAATCATTCTGTAGAATATTTGTTTTTCATTAACATTACTTTTTCCCTTAATACTAAACTGTGCTCAGACATAAGTATAAAACATCTAGACATTTCTAACTAGAGTAGAAGTCTGTCCTGTAGGAGCAGGAATCTTAGCAAATGCAGTTGATTCCTAGTACTGATTGAATTAACTTTTTGTTGTTTATAAATCATGCCATGCTTCTAATTAAGATGACACAGAAGAAATTTTTTTTGAGGTGATTCTCACTTACAGGAGTAAAGCGTTACAGAAGAAACTTAACAGTTTTCTATAAATTTCATTACTGCCTTGGAATAATTATGTGTAGAGGTTGGAATACTATATATATATTATTATCCAATGGTTTCTTTTTTAATAGGAGTGCTGTGCTTTGTACAAGTTAATTATTTTTGATAGTTTCTTTAATTAATGTTTAATTATATTTTATTATCTTCATTTTACTACATCACCTTGGTGATAATTGAGCATTTCTAAACACCATGCTTCCTTCCTTTCAGTGTGTTGTATGGTTTTTTTGTTTTGTTTTGTTTTGTTTGCCAGTGCTGGGCTTCAGCTCAGGGCCTGAGCACTGTCCTTGGACTTTCTCAAGGTTAGAGCTCTACCACTTGAGCCTCAGCACCACTTCCAGCTTTTTTCTATGTATGTGGTACCGAGGAATCGAACCCCGGTCTTTGGGCATGCAAGGCAAGCACTCTACCACTAGGCCAAACTCCTGGCGCCCTGTGTTTTGTGTTATGTTATTATAGCACTCTTCTTTTTTAACAGTCCTGCTTTGAACTCAGGGCCTGAGCACTGTCCTGGGGCTTTTTCAAGGCTAGAACTCTACCACTTGAACCACGGCACCGCTTCTGGCTTTTTTCTATGTGGTACCGGGGAATCGAACCCAGGTCTTCGTGTATGCTAGGCAGGCACTGTCTCACTAGGCCAAACTCCCAGCCTCTATAGCATTTTTAAATTCCACAAAGTTTCAGGATGTGTGTATTTATTTGACTGTTGGTTGGAGAAATACTAAGATCTGTCTTTTCCATACTTGTAAACCAGAAGAACACTAAAGGTGATGTAAGCAATGCCTCCTATGGCAAATTTTTGGTTAAATGAGTTCTTTCATAGCTTATCATTTTAATTCCTCTGTATTGCTAGAATGTTAAAAGGTATGCAAAGAGTCATTGGGGACCTTTCATTGGTAGAACTTATTCATTTCTGCCCAACAGTGGTAGAGTTGTATTACTCTACCCACCCACATTCAGAAAAGGTGGCTGGAAATGACATACAGGAAAAGTGGGGCCACAACTCCAGTCAGGCAATCAGACCTACAAGGTAGAACTTAGTAACTGCTCAACATGAGCTGTACCTTCCCAATGACTCACTCAGTGTATAAATGAGAAGGTTGTCTCTTCTGCTATGGACTGTTATCTAGGGAACATTCCTGGGTAAAGTGTGGAGCTGTGGTAAAGGAAGGTAGGTCTTTTCTGTGTTGTGTTCTCACTCTGTCTCCAGGCCTGGAGTCCACTGTGTTCACTAATTGGTTGGTTCTGAAGTTCTTTCTATCTCTTGTGTTGTCTCTCATTTTAACATAGTTTTTCTCCCTATTTTTTTTCTCCCATATTTTTCCTCCTCTGTTATACAAAACACACAACCTCAGAAAAATGACTACAATATGCCTCTCTTAGTTCCCTTTTGGTCATTTTAAGATATAATTAAATAAAATTTTTGATTAATTTGAGAAGTTATAGCTATTAGTTATCCTAAAGCTTACTTATTTATTCTTACTTGGTGATACTGAGATTTGAAAACAGGACTTTGTGCTTGTTAGACAGGAACCTGACACCTAAGCCATACCTGGAGCCCTTTTATGTTGGCTCTTTTTGAGCTTGGGCATCACGTTTTGTCTGGGCCACCTTTTACCAGAGTCCTCTTATTTCTGATTCCTGCTTGTAGCTGGGATGATAGGTATGCTATTTTGCCTAGCAGAACCATGGGTCTTACATGCTTTTTTTTGTGCTGAGCTTGAATCCCCATCCTGATTTTATGAGCTCCGAGGAACTAATTTTACAGATTTGAGCCACTGTGCCTAGAAACCCATCTTGTTCTTTGGAGGTAGACAGAGTTAAAATTAGTCAGTGATCACTTTTACTTATGTGCAAAGGGAATTGATGCTCATATTCCCAAAGAACATTTGTGAATATCTGCGTATGTGATACTTTCCCAAATGTCTTCTAGGAATTATCATTCCAATGACTTTGGGGAGTAGAGAGAATTGCATCCTATTTTTACAGTGACAGAAAGTCTGGAGATACTCAACATCTAATCTAGAGCCACTCAGCTGCCAAATTACATGGGTGGCATTGAATGACTATCCCAGACTCTCCACCCCCAATTCAGCCTGTGTTCAAATTTTGAACCCCTTTGCGGATCCCAGACACGCAGATCTCTGTGGATCCCAGGGCTTTGGCATGTAACCTAGAGTTTAATGAGCACCAGTTGGTGTCTAAAATTAAGGGCCTGTGCAACAGGCATCATTTAAGCACCTTGCTTGTACTGTCTGATTTCAGCATCTTACCAATTCTGTGTACTACAGAAAACAGCAGGACCCACCTCTATTTTACAGGTAAAGATACAGGTGCCTTAAAAGTTGACCTAAGGTCATAATGGTATAAAGATAGAGAGGCAGGATTCATAGCTGGGCTCACAGCAGTTAGTATGCATATTCCTAACAACTAAGGTCAAGGTGCCTGCAGGAGTGAGTCATTCTTTCAATAGGGAGCAGAAGGAACTGGTAAAGGAAAATGTTCCAGATTCAGGAGACTTTCTACAGTCACATGGCTTCCATTATAAATAGTATTTCCCAGATGATTGCTTTCATATTAGGTAGCAGTTTTCCCCATAAAGCTTAGAAATAATATACAGAGTTGGAAAATTATAAGAAGAAAACTAAGATATGAGAGGGTGAGTCAGAGGAATAAAGGGGTCTCTAGGAAAAAGGACTATTGATGTTAAGGAAGATTAGACTTGTATGCAAGGCAACACTTCATTTTATGTTCTTCACTCAATCTCAGGAAATTCAATCAGTTGTAGATTTACAGAGAAAATACAATCCTATTTCCTAATAATGACCCTTTGTAAAATGGGTCTGTATCCTAACTTCCCTCTTTCCTAACCTTCATGTGTTATGTCTGTCTCCTGTTTCACTAATAGGTCACTGTAAATTTCATACATAGTGCACTTGGAAAATGTGAAGGGCAGTTTGTGCAAATTATAGACTTCCTTGATGTCAGTGAAAGTGAGGTTGGAGAGTTGCTCAGATCAGGAAAAGCCACTGGCAAATGAGCAGTAGGCAGAGATGGACAATTAAAGAAAGGAGAAATTTTAAAAGCAAACCATTGGGAGGATCACAGAAGCCTTCAATCATTTGGGCAGGAATGATCCTTGTTACGGATTTTAAAAATTCAGGAAAATGTTCTCAAGATCAGATTTTTTTTGTCAAACGTCACATTGAAAAAAATATGACTTAATTTATTCTTTAAAAATGAGTTGGTGATCATTTAGATCATAAAAATATAAGGCTATGAAGTAAGTAACTTGTCTTAGTTTTAGGACTTTAGTTCACTATTTAGTTTCAAACTTTGGTCTGCATTTTAAGTAGATCCATTTTACTTAGCTTTTTGTAGTCCCCAAGTCAGGTAGTAAGATATGTGATAAATATATACATTAAGTTACATGTGTACATATGTAAACGTATCTGTTTCCATTATTACCTAGTACCTTAAGCATTAGTTTTCTACCTACAAATTAGATCCTGTTTGTTGTAGTAGGCTGTGTTTAAAAGATTTCTCAATAATTTGCCATGGTTAAACATATAACTCATACACAGTTTTAACTTACCACTATATGATGCACAGTAAAAAAATACTTGCTAATTTGATATTTGGTTCAGTTGACATGGTTAAATCTTTTCTTCTTCTCTTGAGATTCTAAGATAAAAGATTTCATGGATAGGACAATTTATTGAAAATAGAAGTCCCAGTAATTTTTATTCAGCTGTATATTGTTCTTAGTAATAATGAGTGACTGTTCCTTTCTTCAAACAACAAACCTTTAATTGTCTCTCAGGCTCTGGTAGAGAACACAGTGACTTTAAGTCATTTATTAATTTTTTATTTTAATATATAGAGGGGTTACAGTCATATCAGATAGAAGGTGCATTACTTCTTACACATTGATATCCCTTCTTATGACTTTAAGTCATTTTTATCGAGGTATATTTGTCTCTAATAATGCATTTTCATTTTTCCTCCTGTAGTCACATAGTTACCTAACTTTCAAACTGTTTTCCCCACTCATTTTTTGACAGGATTAAAAGAACCCACAACACTAAAAGCCCAATCCCACATGAAGAAATACTTATCTAAGGATGTAGTAAAGAAATAATCCATTTAATCTTGCTGTTATTACACTCAGTAGTTCTATAGGATTGATCATGTAATTATTTGTTCAAACTGAATTGATGCACTTGCATATATAATTAAAACTTAGCTAAAGTCACATTTTTATTTTATAAATATTATTTTATAAATAAAATTGTTATTTTGAGAGTCAACTTTTTATACTTACTTGCAGTGGCTATGGGAAATATAAAAATATGAATGTTTTGTTAATCCCTAGCAAGAGTAGGAAATAACCCTGCATGGTATTCTGTGATGATGTGAAAGGACATTCTATATCAACATCTGATGCTGAAACAATGTTTCAAGCATAGTATAAGGCATATAGAAATTTATCTGAGAACTTAGAACATTCCTATGTATTTACTCAAAGTTTCTTTCCTCTTGTCTCAAGGAAAAAAGCACTGAAAGAGAGGAAGAGAATTAATTAAATGAAATTGTGTACCCCTATAAATGATAACAATAACATTGTTTTTCAAAGAAGGAAACTAGCATGGGTGTGGGGTATAAAGAGTCCTGTCCCTGAGCTGGGAGACTGGGTGGGTGGGAGAGAGACTTCATGCAGCTGTGTTTCTCTGGTGGGAACACCTTAGTTGTAAGAGGAGGGAATGTGATGCAGCCAAGGCCATCTTGGGCTTCTTTGCCTGATCTTTCCTTTCCCATAATCAAGACCTGTTGCTCCTTTCTGCCGTTATCTCTCAAGCTTCTAATGTTATTCTTGCTTTAGGAATATGGACTTGTTCTTCCTTCTAGGAATATTCCTCCCAAGCTCCTCCCCAGGCTGCTGCCTTCATAGAGAGGATTTTTTTTTAGGCCACTAGACCTAAAATAATCCCAAGCAGCTACATACCTATCCTCACCCTACCCTTATTGTCTGTATTCTTTTTTTTTTGTCAGGCCTAGACCTTGAACTCAGGGTCTGAGCACTGTCCTGGGGCTTTCTCAAGGCTAGAGCTCTATCATTTGAACCACAGCATCACTTTCAACTTTTTTCTATGTATGTGGTCCCGAGGAATTGAAGCCAGGTCTACCCCTCTACCACTAGGCCAAACTCCTGGCCCTTGTTGTCTAGTATTCTTATTTGTTAATTTTCTTCTCTGTTCTTTTTTGTTTTCTACCCTTTAATTTGCCCTCTCTAAGACATCTTGAATATAAATTCACTATTGCATTCTTTTCTTCCACATTTTATACCTAGTAGGTGTATAAGAGGCATCTGTTAGGCAGGTGAATGACACATGTGTCATGTACAATGCTCTTTACCTTCGTGATTCTCCAAGGAGATGGTCAACGCACTGAGGGAGTGATGTGATAGGGTGTTCACCTTTGTACCCTTAGCTCTTGGCTCACAGTAGGCACCTCTGGAAGTGCTTTTGATTGAAAAACAGGTGGTGGCAGCTTCCAGGAGGCAAACTATGTGGACTGTTCAAATAGTGCTCACAATGGATGCTTTATTTTGCATGCGTGAGTGTGTGTGTGTGTGTGTGTGTGTGTGTGTGTGTGTGTGTGTGTGTGTGTTCCATTAGGAACTGGTTGCTTGTAAGTGAACTGAAAATTAGTAGTGTCAACAAAATGTGTTTTAGTGCAGATGTTTTTGGTTACATACCATGAGGTACAAAATAGCAGTTCACATGTGGAACAGAGATATATTGTCATCAGGATCCTATCCTCATTCTTTTTGTAATCATCCTTAGTATGTGACTTCTAGACACAAAATCGTCCCATGGTCCCAAGATACTGCTGTGCTAGCCATCCTATCTGTTTTCCTGATAAGGAAGGAGGAGAAAGAAAGAAAGAGAGAAAGAGAGAAAGAAAGAGAGAGAGAAGGAAGGAAGACAGACCTTGCTTGCTAAGTTCCCATTTAAATAGATAATTCAACAACAGCCCAAAAGACAACTTCTATCTCATTGAACAGAATTTGGTGACTGTGGAAATTAGAGAATGGCGTCATTAAACAAAATACGCAGTTTTATCCATCAAAATTCAGGTGCTGTTAACAAAGGGGGAATGAATTATAACATATCTGGATGGCAATCTGCCACCATATATACTTAGGATTATGTAAAATTTCAAATTGACAGTAACATAATAGATTGTTAAATGGCCCACAAGACCTTTACCCAGGATATCTTGCAAGTGAAGCATCTCATAGGAAGATGGCTGTTGTGTCTTTTAAGGAATTAATTTCTGGAGTATGTGAACATAGAGCCAAACATTACATCTGGATGTTTGTGAAAAGACTTCCCTGCAATCCATGCCAATGGCTGGCCTCCATTGGACCAGTACTCCTGACTGGCTGCTTCTGGATTGTAGGCATTGCAGCAGGAGCTCACATTCCCTTTTAGGGCTATAGCAGCACTACAGTTGCTGAGGACCTAGAAAAGTTGTCACCCTCTAACCTTTTCCTTAACAGTAGGCCCAGAGGGCTATGACATGGATATAGGGCTAAGAAGAGGCCATCTGGATACAGATAGGTGAGAAAATTTAACTGACTAGAATTGCCTCCTGGTTTTGCCTTTTGACATCACAAAGATAATGTAGAAAACTGGACATTTGTATCCATTTTAGTAGAACTTAATTTGTATAAAATGCCTTATAATCATAGAGAAAATCCATTAAAAGATTAAGTGCATTAGCAACCACATACCCCAGGCACAGTCACCCACAGACATTCTCACAAGCCCTTGTGCACACAGGTTTCCTAATTTGTTCACATCAGACATCCACATGAGAAGAGTTACTGAGTGAGGAATGTAAGGCCTTACTATTTGATGAGAAGAATTTTCATCTAAAATAAGCTTTTTGCTCAATACAGCCAATATTAACCTCTGTTCTGTAGGCCTCATCAGAACAAAATGGTCATCACTTAGAATACAACTTCAATATAAAGCTTTTATGGACTCCTAAAACCTTAGTATTATCTCAATAGAGAACTGACAATAGAGAGCAAAGCGGTTCTTGTTAGTGCCATAAACAGATAATGAGTGAAGTACATATTTCGTTCCTTACATTTAAAGCATCTCATTAATCTTGTAGAAGCGATCCAGTGTCTCATGTTTCAGGAAGCTTAGTTTTAACAGCTCAAGGTACTCTTGTGTGGAGGTAAGTGAAACTAAAGACATGAGGAGTTTCTGCTTCAGTATTCCATAGCTTCTATGTAGAGGTTGGAGCTCCCAGGCTACAAGGTGGCTCAGTGGGAGAGGGAGTGTGTAAGTGTGGCTCTGGGTTTGGTATCCACCATGGCAAATAAAATGAAGTATATTTTCCATATTGAGTATTAAACTACAATTTGTTGTAAATAGTCTCAATTTCTTATATACATGACATTCTAAATGGATATGAGTTCTGAAGAAAAAGATTCAAGGTATTCTTGGACAATGTAAAAAAGGGAAACTAACATGGCCCCTCCTCCTTTTTGTCCTTCTGCTCCTCTTCCTCCTCCCCTCCTTTTCTCCACTTTCACCTCCCCCACTCTTTTTATCTCACCCCCCCATAGCAGAATAAAATGAAATTAAAAAAAGTAAATAACTTCACATAGTACAACAACCACAAAGAAACACCTGAGCAGTGAGGGAAGAAGGCACATTTTGGTAATTATTAGAACACACCTGTCCTTGATGGTTATTAGCATTTTAAAGTATGTGCTTGCCTCTCTAACAATTGTAGTTACACTTCATAAAACTTCAGGATTTCTCCATGTAACCCAGTCTTCACACAAGATGTATGCACACTAATTCCTGTTTCATTCCTGAGAACTTGTGAGTTTAGAGTTAGACTTTATTTCTTAAGTGCTGTATGGCTTTCTCTGCAAAGTAGAAGAAATGACAGCCTCTGAGTGGTATGAGCACAGGAACTGACCCATCCAGGGTTCCAATCTGCAGGCTTCTGTGTGCTTTTGACAGGAAATGAGAACTATTTCAGTCTGTATTATCCCAGTACCTCTTGGACATCTCTCTAAATGGAGCTCAGCTGCCTTGCTAGTCCTTTCCTTTCAGGGTGGTCTGATTAGGGTAAAACCTATCATCAAAGCAGGCCAGGTATATGAAGCTGTCAGGAACTGATCCTCTAGACTTCCTGGGAGCTGCTACCCACACAGCACCATCAAGTCATTCCATTCCTGGGGCTCCAGAGAGGGATTAGCTAAGCACTGTGAGCCGGGTGTTGCTAATCTTTATACACCAGCCATTTTAGATCCTCTAATTATTACCCAGCTAATTCTCAAATATGTCTCCCCCAAGACTCTAGTCTTTGAAGGACAAGGAGGCAAGAGCAGAGAAAACAGAACAAAACAGGAGAGATTGAATTCTGTGTTGCCTCCTTGTTAGAATTTTTTTTTTCAGTGAATTCTCTCCATCCTTCTCTGTCTACACATGCTCCAGGATCACCTATAATGCGTGGGTGCTTTCTGATTTTAGAGTGTAAATATAGGAAGCATTTTTTTCTTTGTTTGAATTCCTACTTTTGCTTCCCCACCTCCTTTCATTTCTTGCTTTCACAGAATGAGTCATCCTGCAGCTCCTGTACTTTACGATGAGTGACTGGGTTAGTCACTGAGGGTAGTAGGTGATTTATGTAGTTATTCCCAACTCCTTTGCCGTATTGCAAAGTTCTCTTCTCTATTCAAACTAATATCTCTCAGTGGAATAGAAAAAAAACCAGAAATATGCTCAAATTGTGAGTGTATCCCAGAGAAAAGTGGTGGTAGCCTGTGGAACCAGACCCAAGGCCTTTTGATATGGGCTATCTGTGGTGTCCTAGAAATACCCATGGTGGTAGCACATCATCAGCCATTTTAAGTCCCTCAGCCTCTGATCTCTGTGGACCCTGGAGGCTTTCAATCCCTAAGTTATACCACTAATGTAATGAGAATATGTCTTCTCACAGAGGTTCATAGAACTTAGTTACTTCAGAAAAGCTCCTTAAAAATACTCACTTTGCTTTCCCCCAGGAGACTTAAAAACCTGCTCATTAAATATTTGAATGACTGAATGAAAATAATGACCATAGATTTAAACTTGTTTCACGAAGCACTGTGAGAAGGAATCGTTCAGACAATAACAGTCAATAACCAATATGCAAAGGTTAGCAATAACAAATCGAAGATACTGCATGTGGCAGAGATGGTTTGTAGGAAGTATCTACCCTGCTGTGACCACCATATCGGGGAGAACTCTGAGGGGTTGTCGTGGCTCAGGAGGAGGAATACCCTGTGTGTTGGAGTAAACATTTGCCATCCCTGCATTATTGTTAAGTATTACCTGCCCCTCCTCTTCAGATATAAAGGTGTCAGTAATGAAGGAGGCTCATATATACACCCTTCTTCCTTTTCTGAATTCAGAACTAATTGAGAGTTACAGCATAAGTAACAGACTCAATGAAGTAGTTTAGACATGCTGGCCTGAATCTGGACAATCCTCATAGTCCCAGGTAAGGCTGGGAAATCGTCCCTGCTCCTGAAGACAGAGCCTGCCACCCCAAACTCCCAGTATGATTCAAGAGCAGAACCAAATGACGCAGTGCTTAGGAAGATCCACAAGAATCAGGAAGATCTAAGAGCTAAATTCCTCCTTATAGTGCCACTAACAGAATAGACTGGGATGTGTACAGGGGAGGCCTCATGAATTGGGGTGCACAATGTTTCTTCCTAGATGGCTTCCCAGTCATCCAAGTTCTTTCCTTTACCATCCTGGGGAAAAGGAGAAGAGGGAAGCACTGGCACTTTGCCAATTTCATACAGATAACTCTGCTAACCAAGCAGTGGTCTAGAAAGTTGTCCTGAATCTTTTTTCTTTTCTTTTTGTTTTTTTGGGGGGGGGCGTGGTCATGGGGCTTAAAGCTCTGGCCTGACCACTGTCCCTGAGCTCTACAGTTTAAGGCTACTGCCCTACCCCTGGGCCTTGGTGCTGTCCCTAAACTCTTCAGCTCCCGCTCAAGGCTGCCGCCCTACCCTTGAGCCATAGCCCTACTTCCCATTTTCTAGTGATTAATTGGAGATAAAAGTCTCATGGCTTTGTATTGCCCGAGCTGGCTTTGAACCTTGATCTCAGATCTCAGCCTCTTGAAAAGCTAGAATTACAGGCATGAGCAGCCATGTCTGACTATCTTTTCTCTTTTCTGTGGAGTCTAATAGAGCCCTTATTATTGATAACTCTTCTGGTATCCCTTTGCCTTGCCCTCATTCTATACATTGGAAATTTTGTAGGTTCTTCCTTTCCCCTTCTTACCTGGTACTGCATCTGTGGGGTAAGCTCCCAATGCAGTAGTTATTCCAGGACACATAACCAGTGTCTAGGAGGCCTTGGAAACTGGCCAGCTATTTTAGAGAACTGCCTCTGTGGCTTTATCTGCTAGGTCATAGAGAGGTCTAACATTAGGAAATGTCCTGATGTTCAGAACTTTATGAAAACTCATCTAACTTTTCCATTCACTTCTAACCCTGAAAATGCCTGGTTGACTATCAGCGGAAATGTGAAAACATTATAGAGTAGATGTGTGAAACCATATGTCTAAAGAAACCTCACATTCAGTGTGGACATCTAGTTATGTGGCAGAGTCACCCATTTCTGAGACCATGGCCGCTTTCTGCTGGGAAAGATTTTAATTAAAGCTACCTGCTTCCCACTTGCCCTGTTTTACTGTTGAAGGCTTATTTGTTCTTCATATTGTCATTCAGATCATTCTGGAAAAATGGCTGTCTGGCTTTTCTAAAGAGATTGGTACTATCTATGAAGTCTCTGATGTGCTTAGAGGACAGAGCATAACTACAGGACCTGAAAAAAGGTTAGGATGCAAGTTTTGTGAACCCTGGAGATATAGCCTATTTTCCCTCCCCAGAATTTAAACTTAAATACTTCCAGAACCTTTAGTTTTTTGGTTCTGTCAGCTTTTACTCTCTTGTTTAAGTCTCTCAACTGCATAGCCTAAATATCTACCTACTGCTTTCTTGATAGGTCCTCAAAGGAACTGTTTTGAAGCAATCCCCATATCTTAGAATTTTAGAATGTTTCATTTATCTGTAAGAGCGTTGAGGTGAAACTCATCACTGGTAACACAGAGCTTAGAATTTCTACATCACTGTTTACATCATATTTTGTTCCTTTCTGGCAACATAAGTCTGATTTAATTGTGAACATACATACTTGTTACCCGAAAGCAAATCCAGTTTTGCTCACTATGAAATTACTTCCCTGTAGTCTGACTTCTAAGAACATATTTAACTTCAGTAAAGAAATGACCATACTATTGAAACTGTCCATTATGATCAGGAGAAAACCAAGGTGTCTGTAGCACAATGGAAAAGCAATTGGAAACTGTGATTACCTGTAATTACCTATGTCAACAGGTTACTAGGAACATGCATACCTTGCTCTTTCTAGGTAGCCTTTAAAGGATTTGAACCCTCTTCCAAGTACCTTCTCCCCCTCCTGAGTATATAAGCAACATTGAAGAGTCTTTTGTGCCTACTGAGTACAAATGAATTCAAAAGATAGCTCCTGCCTTCCAGTTCTTGGAATTGACATGAACAATTGCATCAGTACAACTGTATGGTGTTTGTAAGATAACATTAACTATAACTAATGCTGTAGGCCTAGTGATATCACTGAACAAGGAAGGTTGGCACTATTGATTGGTTCCTTGCAAAACTTGCTGGTGGTAAAATGGTGGATATAGTGTGGAAAAGGCCAGATGCTGGCATCATATGTTATACAACATCCTCTGGGCTGTGCCTTGTTATTTACCTTGAAAAACTAGAATATTCTCTGCTTCCAAAGCTTGTTTTCTTTAATCAGCATTAAGTGAGGTAAGCCAGACCCAAAGAAACATAGATTCTGGTTTCCCTCATTTGTAATAATTAGCATATGTCTAGGATAGTCCTACAAGAGGATTACAATAGCTTGATAGCTATGTACATATGACTATATAAATTGTTGCTAATCAAAATGAACTCCAACATATGGAAACAAGAGTTTTTCTTTGTTGTTGCTGTTTCTAATGCACCATGCGAAGTTATTTCTTTTTGCTTTCATTTTTCCCCTCCTTTGGTTTATCCCCTGTTGTCATTGTTTTTTATTTTGGTTTTTTGAGGGATTTCCAAACTGCCTTTCAGAGTATACCTTCCCTCCCTTCCCCACCTCTCATGGCTGCTAGCGTTTGTTGTTTTTTTGACTTTTTGATAGTGGCCAATCTAACTGAGTGAAATGGAATCTCAAAGTTGTTTTGATTTTCATTTCCTTTATGGACAGGGATGTTGAATATTTCCTCATTTGTCTATTTGCCATTCTTAATTTTCTCTCTAAAGCAAAAATAAAAACCTCAAGTGGTAGAATGCCTGCTTAGAAAGCATGAGGCCCCAATGTCAAAGCACATTATTAAGGAAAACACACAACACACACACACACACCAGAACTGGATTAAACTTATTTGCTTATTTTTTCAAGCTTTTGGAAAAGTAGTTTTAATCTATACCACTGCAAAACATTCTGTATATTATGCTTGTTATGTATGTTATGTTTTCTGTGTTGCCTAATGCAATAGAGTTCTATGTGATCAGAGTTTTATAGGAACTCACAGTCAGAGGCTGTGACAAATACTGGAGAATTGGGTCTAAGTTTTACTCCCAGACTAAGTACCTGGCAGTAAGATGATAAAATTCTTCACAGAAGAATTGAGATCAGGGCAGGTTCCATCTACAACTTTGCTTTACTCAACAGATTTCCAAGGCCCCTAGAACTATATCTTGTTCTCTGGCATCTTCCTGTACTTCCCACTGAGGAATGAGTGATACTGGCTTTATTTACCTTAAGTGATAGGAAAAGCAGTGTAGCCTAACTAAGCCCATACAGATACTTTCACAGAGCTTTTGGAAGATTCTTTCCTCAGCAGCTGCTTTCAAGTTCACCTGACACTGGAACACACAATGCAACCTGTTCCAGCTGTGGCATAATTAGGTGAGTCTGTGCTGCAAGAAAGATGGTAAATATCAGCCTTCTCTTGGGAATATTGATGAGGATAGGGAGAAATATATATTTAAGGAAGAGTCTCTGATTTCATGTCGTGCATGTTAAAAAGACTTAACAGAACTCTTTTCACCCTGTTACAATTTTCATGAAGTTATTTAGCCTTAAGATTTAATTTCCTTTCACGTATTAGAGCATCTCTCCTACAATGGCTGTTCATTCCACAGACTCAGAAATGAAGCAGCCTCCCCCAAGCTCTGTAAGCTCTCAGTTATATACTCAAAGGTCTCTGACTAGGACACTTAATTCCCTCCCCCCGCCCCATTTTGTAAGATTGACAGCCTTAGAGAGGCAATGGGGATGCACTGTTTCGAACTCATTTAGAAATCTTTGGACAGTTATTTAAATTGTTCATCTCTAGCTTTGGACTTCTAAGCAAGCCTTGGCTTGCACACGAAAGGCATGAGCTAGAGAGATAAAAGGTCTGTACCTTTTATGTCTCTTCATTTAAGGAGGAAGAGCCTACAGTCCACACTCTCCAGAGTTTTAGAACTACTGTGAACCTGTGTGAGAGTATAGCACCTGGGGGAGGGCTTTAAAATTTATAAGTATTAGCATCATCTGGCTAAGATGTTTCTCTTCAGATTTGTTTTGTTGGAGATTTATAGATGCAGGTAAAATCCTGATGTTTTACTTCAGAAATTGCATTTTTATTTTTTTAAAGTTTAGTCTGCTAAGCAGATTTGAAAAATGTCAGGTTTAGAGAAAGAGGTCAATGAAAACATATGAAATGCATCTTGTGTTTTAGAAGAAGTTGCTGGATAAAGGGTTAATAGTCCTTTACCTCTACAACATGCAGGCCCAAAGATTGGCTCCTTCTTCCAGGTCCTATGTGACAGAAGCACTCTGCACACCCCAAGATATTCAGTTATCATGAGGTGAAAAATCACAGTCAATTCTGCTATTGACTATTCTGCTATTGTCCTAAATCTTTCAGAAGAAATATCTAGTTCATGTCATAGTGCATCTAATCCTGCATGTGTGCATCATGTGTATATATGGATTGAGAATATTTGAAATAAAAATATGAAGTAGGTGTGTTAGGTTTGGGGATGTTGCTGTGTGATGAAAAATTTGTATCTTGAGACATCAGAGTTCAGCTTAGTGTAGAAAATGAGGGATATAAAAAAATCTCCAGAGATACATATTTATGGTACACTCATGTCCAGGAGAGTAGCAGGTAGTGTCAGTGACACTAATAATCTGCTTTTGTGCACTTGAACAACTTGTGTAATTATTTCTCCTCTCACTGTCATCTGCTCTGTTAATTCTCTGAGCATATATATTTGGAGTCTGCTCTTTTACTTACTGGTTTATGTTGCAACTATCACCTCATGACGTAGAGTTCTAGGATGAAGACTAAGACGTGTGCATTATTTATTTCTATATCCTCAGCTCCTCTCAGTTGAATTTGCAGAAAGTGTCAGTGGTGTGTTCATTTCCCTCTGTGCAACCTCTTCAGATATTTGCCAGAATCGCTACAGAAATGGCACAGTTGTAGGACAGGTTGCGTATGTGGAAAGCAAGCAACAGCTAACATCAAAACATGATCGCTTTTGGATCTGTTGTTGTGAGACTTAGAGTTGTTTTCCAGTCATCTGTCACCTTTTTGGGAATGCATTCCAGGTTTGTGAGTTTTTTGAGTAACATATGTGGCGACTTTAACACTAAAAGTGTCCATTCTGTTTTAAGATAATATCAGAGGCTGAATCTTCAGACATATTCTTCATGTACAGCATCCCGACACTCCACCTAGGCCCGGCTTTAAACTGTATGCTCCATCCAACAGCCTCTGTCATGACAAGGATGTGGCTCCCTAGGAAGCATGAAACAATAGTTTTCCAACAAAGTGGAAGACTGAGATTTTAGCATACTGTCCTTCATCTTTGAACTGTCTTTCCATCTCCTCAAGATTAATTGCAGAACAATCATTCCACAAATTTTTATGGAGTGTCAGGCATTGTGCTATGTGCTGAGAAAGTATAAATTTTCAGATACTCTTGACGTTAAGTAGGTCAAAAGAAATTAATACAATTTCCTAGATTATAATCCATAAGAAAAATCATTCCCTAGGCTGACTTGCTTTCTAGACAGACAGACATATTCAAAAATACATTTTGCAGAATTATTTTACTAGTAAGCCTGAATAAATAGGATTGAATATCCATGTCAAGTCTGACATGAATTTTAATGAATATGAATAAATTAAAAACTCTGACAATAATAGTTATAGTAAAAACTGTAATCATTTGCATTTGGTGCTGTAATTCTCAAATAGAAATTCCCTTTGGGAATGTGTGCATATGGAAAAAATAAGTTGACAAAATGGCATTTTATGTGTTACATTAATAATTTCTAAACCAGAAACATGGGTATATGATAGACAGATTGACTGTAGCATTGCTATTGATAGAGAGCAGTTTGAAGTCATAAGCAATGGAAAAAACAGAAGGATGGCACTAGGAATTAGAAGGAAGATTTTCATTCCATCTTTCTCATAAAGACATCCTTCTCACACATTTCAAACATATATGTAAAGATAAGGGTTCAGCTGTTATTTAATGAGCGCATATGATATACAAGATGTTGTACTAAACACTGTGGGAAGAATTCAGAAATAGGAAAGGATCCCATTGTATACTCCTATGTATTTCAGATGTGAATTCCAAATAAGAGCTCTAATCATAATATAATTAGTGCTAGAAGGAGCAAAACCCATTTCTTTGTAGACCCTAGAAAAGCAACCCAAAGGTAACATGCAATTGGAACCTTAAAGGAAATAGAAGATTTATGTTCAGTGAAATTAAAGGACATGTATTGATATGTGCATATCTGTGTATTTCCAAAGAAATTTAAATTCCTGCTGCAGTGATCATATCTTTTAGGGAAAAAGAAGTTTCCTCTATCCTTATCCACATGCAGAGAACAGAATTGGCTGAGGACAGGACAGATGAACTCTGGGGAGAGAGAATGACAACATACTGAAGAGGAATAGCTCAGGTTACATAAATGTTGGTTTACTTATGGGTCATTTCTAGCAGGCCATTTCATAGGAGCCTTGCTCCCAGTGGACCTGTACAAGTCATCTACTTCTAGAACTATCAGTAGTCAGAAAAGGTTTCTTAAAGTAGGATTTCTTTAAATCCTTCACAAGTAGTAGTGATTCATTTTATTTTTTATTTCAGTTTAATTCTATAAATGTAGTTATTACATTGAAAATGGACCTTATGACCCAGGTGTGATGGTACAAACCTTTAATCTTATCTATTTGATTGGGGGAAATCTCTGTTCAAGGTCAGCTAGGGCACAACAGTATGTGATATTCCATCTCATACAGTAGCTAGGCTGAGTGCAATGATGCATCCCTGGAGAAAAAAAAATGATTGGACATGCAGTGGTATCATCCTCAGTAAAAGAAATGCAAGTAGGAGGAACAGGAGGATTGAAGCCCATAAAGTGATACCATACTTTGAAAATAATAAGACACATTGCAAACACAAGGTCCTGAGTTCAATCCTCAGTACTACCACCACAAAAAAGTGAATTTTATGACATGATTCTATGAAGACATCAAACATAACTTAATATATTTCATGAATATATACTAGTATACTGAGACCAACCATAGCATATATTCTAATATATATATATATATATATGTCAGAAATCAAGGATGCATAAATGTTCCATTTGGGGACTATTTCTTCCCAATGCAAAACTGAATTAGTATTGCAAAAGAACTATAGCATAAGTCTTACTAAAAATTTCTGATTCAGCTGAGTACTAGCAGCTGAATCCTAGCTACTTGAGGGGTTGATAACAAGAGGATTGCAGTTCAAGGTCAGCCTGGGAAGAAAAATTAGCAAGACTCTATACATGTGATCCCAGCAGTGATGGGCTGAGTGCCACTCAGGTGATAAGGGAGAAAGTAACAAGGTCTAACCAGAAATGTACTCATTACATTATCTATATCACTGTAACATCATCTTTACAAATGATTTACATAGCACCATGGATACTGCTATTTTGCACATTAGAATCTGTTTTGAATGAATTTGTTGGATATCACTTTGCATTCAGCAAGAAAAAATTTTGGTCATTTTTGTTTCTCCCACAAAAATTATCAATTAGCTCTTAAGTTTATTGAGCTTGTAACTGCAGATCTTGAGAACACTTAGGTAGAATGCAAAATAAAGTACTTACTGATTCTTTATCCCAAAGTAAGTTTCTTTCCAGTGCCTACATATGCTTTTCAGCATTGAGAGTTTATGTAGCAATTGACAATCTGCACTCTCGTAAGCACCACAGATATGATTGAGACCAAAGTCCCTGTCAAGACCTGTGCACACAATCCAATAGCTCCCAAAGGAGCCCTTTATATTTGAGCAACTTCGTATTTGGTCTGAAGAGATGACAACTATGAAAGTTATAACTAGATCAAGATTAAACACAGACATGGTTTGCCCTCGTGTTATCATACTTAAAATGGAGCTGGAGCTCCTGCACTGCTATGCGTTCTGTATTAAATTTGGCACGGTGAGTTTATGTGTTCACAAAAGTGGACATGTAAAAGAATGGGGATATCACTGGTGTTTTGTTGTTGTTTTGTTTTGTTTCTGGTGTTTAAAATTAGGAACATTCATGAGGTTAATGCCCTAGATGGTACACTGGAAAAGAATAGCTTGTGCCTGAATATAATAATACAGTGCTTGAGAAACACTTGAGAGACATGTGTCAGAACCTGACCTAGCCAAGAGCTTCAGAAGACTTGGTGAACTAAATCATATATACAAGTACTTTCCAGAGCATTGGCCAAAGTACTAGAACTGTGAGGTTTTTTATTTCCACTCCAGAGGCAGAGAAAAATCTAGAAATGAATGGAAAATATTAACTTAAGAAGGTCTTAAAATGTTTCCTAGTTATTAGGGATGGTATTATCTTTTATTTGTGGTATAAGTATGGTGTTTGTGTAAGTATAGTATTTACTTGTGGTATTTGCATGCAGAGAAATGCTGAGTTATCACGCATTCCTTTGATATGATTTCTGTCACCACATGCTGGCCCTACTTCCTCTACCTTTCATAAGAATGGGATCATCTTACCTTCTTTTTATTCATTGTAATGTTTTTAAGATTCATTTACATTATTGATTGTAGCAGAAGTTCCTTTTTTATTAATCCATTCCTGTATGAATGTACTATAGTGGGTAGATCCTTTGATGGGTATGTGGGCTCTTTCTAGTTTGGGGTTATCAGGAATAAAATAGGGATGGAAATTGTACAACAAAGCTTTCTGTAAGTATATAGTTTGATTTGTTTTATGTACCTGAGAATAGAGTTGATAAAGAGAAGATACGTGTTTAACTTCTTACTAGTTTTCTAAAATGACTGTAGATGTATAGCATATTATGCTTAGGCATCAATTTGTAGGAATTCTGATCTTTCCACATGTTCCATCAACATTTGGTGCTGTCAGTCTGTTTCATTTAATCATTCCAGTGGTAAATGTAGGTGTTACATTAAGGTTTTATTTGTATTTCCTGGATGGAAGCCATGGCAAGTTAATGCACCTAACCTACCAAACAGCATTTGACTGGAGGCTGCTGGGAGCTGTGATTCACTATCTGTGCCCAGCATTAGGAGCACATATGATACCATGTGGAGGTGGCCTATCCAAAAGTCAAAGTATGATTCTACTGACTTCTTATTGCTTTTACTCCATTGTATTGTTAAGAGCCTGTTTATATATAATGAGTATCTCCTGAAGTTAACATCTTACATGACTGTAGTAGAGTTTTCAAAGCTAAGAAACAGAGATGGGTGCGTGCACTCTATTAAGTTATAGACTTTGCTTGGATTTCACCATTTTTCCCCAGTGTCCTGTTTCAGGATTTAGTCAAGGATATCACATGGCATTTGGCTGTGAAGACTCCCTATATTTTCTGATCTGTAGTAGTTCCTCTGCCTTTAATAATCATGACACTTATTCTACTCGAGGAATTTGTGTTGAGTTGCCTCTTATGATCATACTGTGGCTATGGGTTAATGAGAAGAAAACCATATTACACAATTGATACAATTCTCCTTTTCTTCCTCTTTTTCTTCCTTTCTTCTTTTTTTTTTTTTTTTGCTGGTTTAGGGGTTTGAACTAAAGCTGTCTTTATACCACATAAGCTGTGATTCTAGATCAACTTTTTGCTGGTTATTGAGCAGTGTTTTGTTTGTTTGTTTGTTTGTTTTTGTTTTGCCTTGGCTGCCTTTGAACAGTAATCCTCTGATGGGTAACTGGTATTGTAAGTGAGGGAGGCTAGTACCACTGTAGCTGCCTTTCCCACCTTCTTTCCTTCCTTCCCTCCCTCTTATTCTAAATCTTTTGTTTGTTTTTGCTTTTATGTGTAATTATCCCATTGTGTGTTTTATATATTTTCTTTTAAAGAAATTGTGATTTATTTGTATTTTTATTTTTGCTAGTCCTGGGGCTCTGACCTTGAGCTTTCACCAGGCTAATGCTCTACCACTTGAACCACAGTGAATCACAGCACAACTTCCGGCTTTTGTGTATGTGGTTCTGAGGAATCAAACCCAGGGCTTTGTTCATGCTAGGTGAGCATTGTACCACTAGGTTACACTCCAGGACCTGTGATGGTATTTTGACAGGTATGTTGGATCTTTTCATTGGTTTGAGGAGAATTGTTATTTTAACAATATTAAATCTAAATATATTCATGAGTATTTCTCCACTTATTTAGATTTTTGGTATTAAATTAATAATGTTATAGGGTTTTTTAGTATAAAGATCTTGCATATCTTTTGTTTAACACCCCAATTTAAAAATATTTTTATAATTTTGTAAAAACTATTTTAATGCTAATATAAAATGGTTTAATCATAAATTCAGTTTATTTAACAGATACAGAGTTAGATACATTTTCTTTTTGTGTCAATTTTGGTGTCTTAAGAGGAATTTATCTGTTTTACCTAGTTGTCTATTAATCGTCCTTTATTGTACTTTTAATTTTTAAACAATTTTTAGTGACATTGACTACTTTATTCTAATACTGGTCAATTTTTCTTTCTTCCATTTTAAAAGAAAATCTTGATTAGTATTGCCAAGTAGTTACCAAGTTTATATATTTTCCCAACTTGCTTTGTTGGGTTTGTATCCTGTTTGTCAATTTTAGTTTTCTTTGATTTTCTGATGTTGTTATTGCTATTATTACTATTTTTCTACTTACTCTGAGTTTAATTTGAGGAGCTATATTACCTTTAATTTTTGTCTTAGGTGAACTTCTACTTGGCTAATAAGGAGAGAAATAAATTAGTATGGAGTACTTTTTCAAAATGAAATAATTATTTATAGGAAATCATTATAAGCAAGTTGAACTTAATGTCTAAATGTGAAAAAAAATTACCCCATAAACTCTGATGTAACTTCAGGAAACATGACTACCCTGGTGTCAAAGGGCGGGTGCCTAGAAGAAGTGATATATTCATGGAAGAGCCATTCCCTATTCCATAGTTGTCAAAGCAGCACCTCACAGATATGTATATATATATATATATATGTATATGAATACATACAATATATATCTTCTACACACAAATTGATTTGAAATTATATATCTATTTCTAATTGATGTGTTCAACCATGGGCGTTAATGTGAGAAATACAGTCATTATGGTTGAGATTATGTTTGAAACATTAATGTTTCATGCTTGTAGATCATCCATGAAAGAATAGGTGCCCTAAATGTTTTTTTGTTTTTTGGGTTTTTTTTTGCCAGTCCTGGACTTGATTGATCTCAGGGCCTGAGCACTGTCCTTGGGATTTCCTCAAGGCTGGAGATCTACCACTTGAGCTACAACACAACTTCTGGCTTTTTTTTTCTATGTATCTGGTACTGAGGAATCAAACCCTGGTCTTCATGCATGCTAGACAAGCACTCTACCACCAGGTCAAACTCCCAGCCGCTAAATGTTTCTTAGCCATGTCCTTTATGAGGCAGAACATAGCAACGGAGAGAAAGGATTCTACACTACTACTACGAGGGATCTACTTTTTCTATTGAAGTTGGTGTTTTTGTTACTAGTTTTTCTTTTAAAAGGTGACTTCTAGAAGTGAGATGAAAACATGTAGGAGGATACTTCAGTTAGGTTTTAGTTGCGAGTAACTTCTTAAAGCCACAGTTTTTATTGAATCAGGGTAATATCCACACTGACAGTCATTTGAATATGTGTTTCTCTTATGTTTGTCTATTTAACTTCATAACTATTTGTTGTCAGACTAAATCAATGAATGCAAAAGCTCTAAGTTGTTAATAAATTAAGACTGGAATAATTAATACTACCAATTGTTACCACCAGATATAATTTTGACAATGGTACTCCATCCTTGTGGAAGGCAAAGTCTGAACATTTTATCTAGTAATTCAGCCTGCTAGTCTTCCCTTCAGACCTGAAATTGGATAAGTATATTGGCTATGGACATACTTATTAGCAGAATTTTCCTTAAGAGCAAGAAGCTGGGCGCAGTGGCTCGCGCCTGTAATCGTAGCTATTCAGGAGGCTGAGATCTGAGGATCACGATTCAAAACCAGCCTAGGACTCTTATCTCCAATTAACTACCAGGAAACTGGGAGTTGTGCTGTGGCTCAAGGAGTAGGGAGGTAGCCTTGAGCTGAAGAGTTCAGGGACAGAGCCTAGGCCCAGAGTTCAAGTCCCACAACTGACAAAAAAAAATCGTAAGAGATGATTTTTTTTCAAGTTGTCTAATTAAAAATATTTTAAGTGGTTCAAGAACCAGCCCAGCTATTTCAGATTTTAATCAGTTGTCTTTTCCTTATTGTCACTGAAGCAACATGGCATTTCAAATAAACTTTTCTTTATGACTTCTAGGTTGATTTTCCACATAACCACATAATGCATAGGGTAAGTCTGGAAGAAAAATGTACTAGATTTTGTTTTGTAAAACTACAACCAGATATATTTTTATATAATAAGGGAGAATTGTTTGGTTGAAGGAATAGTAAATTATTTAATCCTCTTAGGAAACTATACTAGAAGAGAGTGTCTGTTCCTCTTCTTTTACTTCTTTTTATATTAGAATTTATTGTGCATTAGCAAGTTGCCTTTTGGTTCTATAGGAATTTGCTGGGATGTTTTTCCTCTTCCTAGGATTTTTTATTTCTGTAATATTTTCATATAATAGCCAAGTAATAACTATCCAACAGATTTTGTTGTTGTGCTTTTGTTGGGCAGAAATTGCAGTGTTCTTGTCAAATAGCAAATTATTTCCTATCATTTACTTTCTTACTAGGTAATACTGTCTCTTGTGCTAAAATATAAATCAGTTGATGTGGAATTATGGTCACTAATAATGAGGTAGATTCCCCTTGATATTGTCTATACTCATAGTATTTGTAAATTCTTTTATTGTTGTTGTTGTTATTGTTTTTAATGTTGGGAAAATCCAGAGGGCTGTTAATGGTCTTATCACATCAGTCACTAAAACACTACAATAATTTAATGATTGCTTAATAATCTCTTTGGGTGATGGACATTTTTTCCTGAAGAGCATAGAGTCCATCTGCCAAAGACTAGATAAACACATGGGAAACAAAGGCAGAGTTAGAGAAGAGAGGATGTGCTCTTGGTTATACCTGTTCAGAGCAGAAGGGGTTATTATGAATCTTTCCTATTTGTTCTTCCATATCTATCTACCCAGTTTATAGAAGCTCTATGTAAAAACCATTCCTGTCTTTTCACTTTTAGCTGAATTCAAGCAATGAAGAGCATCATCTAGAAACCAGAGAGAGGATAAGATATAGTAGTGCACACCTTTTGCACCCACACTTGAGAAGATAATAAGGATGATTGAGAGTTTGAAGATGGTCTGAACTACATAGGGAGACCTTTTCTTGAAGAAAGAAGATGAAGAGAGATGTCAGAAGAGGGAGGAATGGAAGATACTTACACTGATTGACAGATAGACATTCACCAAAGGGAGGAAGTAGAGTAAGGTCTTATCTATCTTGATTCATACCCTCTTTTAGTGGTCTCCAGAGTCTGGTCTTCACACCAACACACAGTTACCAGCTTTCTCTTCATACCTTTACACAGACAGTTCCATATATTGGCTTCCCTTGTAGTATTTCGTTCAGAGGCAGGTGTCATGAATTTGACTAAGTTTCTTCTAGATTACACTATCAAAGTTATTTATAAGTACTATTAACAGATATCTGTGAGGTTGCAAAGACATTGCTCTTTAAGTTTTAGCATCTATGATATTTGAGTCAGTTGCAATAGTGCTTTTCAAATGGAGATTTTTCTACTTGAATGATTGTCTGTATTTATAAGAAGGTCTTTCCTTTTTACCATATTTATATGCTTAATCCATAGGAACTCAGGGATTTTAATTTTCACAATATGTTGTAATTAGTCATTCACATTATTTTTTGTAGTATTGGGGTTTGTGTTTGCCAAATAAACATTCTATCACTATGCCATACTTCCATCCTTTTAATGGGCTAGCTATTTTTGAGATAGGGTCTAGCTTCCTTCTTAAGAAGGACTGTATTCTGCTTGTTAGGCTTCCTATTGTTGTTTCTTCTATAGATATTGGAGTCTTTTAGACTTCTTTGTCCAGGCTGACCTGGAACCTCAATTTTCCTATTTTCAGCCTTCCAAGTACCTATGATTCCAGGCAGGAGACAATGGCTCCCATCATCCACACATTATTTTTATGTTCATATTCCTCCAGATTTGCTGTGTAGAGATACTCTTCAAGCTGATTTGTTCCATTTGACACATAAAATGTACTAAGATCATTTTCTAATTATTCTATCCCTGGAATGGGCCCTTTCTCAAGAGACACTTGGTTCCTTTTATCTATATGTATGAATGTTTCACATTCATACATATAGATATATAAAATGCGTATGTTTTTCCATACCTCAGTATCTATCATCTGTCTACTTAGATATTTAATTTGAAAACAGAAAGGTCTGTTCAAATCTAAGCCCAATTCCACAGGATTCACTGGAGTCGTCAGTATTTTTTAACTTCCTCTTTCAACAATGGAAAAGCTGGTTCCTAGTATTCATAATGTGTTTACTTATTTTCTTGATATTGAATACTCACAAAAAATAGATTCAAAAATGCTAACAGATACTATGAAAATAATATACATCACCTAAATTCAATATTTTAGTATAAACCTTTATATTTTATAGAAAGATGTTGTTATATATAGGCACTGTGACTATCTGAATAAAACACTATCCTGTCATTGAGTTACTTTAGCATTTTTTTCTTCTTTCCTCTGAACAGAAGGCCTCACCCAGTGTCTGTCAGAATACATTAGGCTATATAGACTGTCACATGTCTCTGTATTCTTCTTAAATGGAGTGTCTGGGCTAGCTACTGTTGTATAATAACAACCCATTTCTAGACATAAAATAAATGTAATCATCTGTCTTGTTCATGACTATGTAGTTTTGGCAGGATAAAAATTAATCTCATTTATAAATTTGGTAAGCTAAGAATATGTTTCTCTATGCTTTTATTTGAGGGTTGCGATTTTTACTTGTTATTAACTTTGGAGTTTCTAGGTTTGATATGGAACTCTGTGTCTCTCATAACCTAGTACTTTCTGATCTTGGCTTATTTGATGAAAAATACAATTTTACTTGTTGCAGTTACAGTATGATGTTTTTAAAAGCTCTGTATGAATGGAAGCCTCCCTGATAAAGAAATTTGTTCACAATCAGTGGTTGAAGAGGCTATTTAATAGATCTTAAGAGAGGGCATACACACATTTATGAATTTAAGGACTTAGTAAAACAAGTTATATGGTAAATGGAAGTACATTTGCCCCAAGAGTGATTTTGACTAATAATTTTTACTAGTATGAATTACCAAGTGACATTTATGGACTGTGTTTGCCATCAAGCATTAAACTTAAGCTCAGTGTAGAGCTATTCATTATTTCATGGGCAGTTATTTTCCCATAGGCTACAGTGAATTTTTGCCTTAAGCTTCTAATAATGCTAGGTGTTTATGTTAAGAGCGGTCTTCCTTTTTTGGGCTAATCATTTGGTAAAGTTGGAACTCAGTATTCTTCTGGAACACGAATGTACCCTTGTTGTTTTTTGGACTAAAGAACAAGGGATTAATTATTCCTGTTGATCTCAGAATTATGTCCACATGTCAAGAAATCCTGTTGCTGAGGCATGATGTACTGACTGAAGATGGATTCTGTTCTTCCCTCTCATTCAGGCACTTTTCCCTTCCATGTTATTATTTTTGTACTTGTAAATTCTACAACTCTTAACAAGGGTGTCCTCAAGTATCATCAGAGAATATTAAATGTCTTCCTAGAATGTTATGTAACAGCATCAGGGCTCTTAAGAATCTGACAGAGATAGTGGGTTTTGTCTATCTGTGCTGCATCTGATGTGGGTTCAAGTCTTTCCTTCCAGCTCCTAGGCTGCCATCACTCCATTCATGCCACCCAATTTCCACTGAGCGGCCTTCTAGATGGATGCTGGTGGTGGTACATCAGCTTAGATTTTTTAAGGGAACATTTGAATTTTCTATTATCTTTTACCTAGACATCAAGTGTTAATCAGTAAAATTCAAAATGAACCTGGGTACAAGAAACCTGTAGATCATGAAATTTGTTATGTGGAACTTTGCCATGTTAAAGGTACATACCAGAACAGGCATGTGTCAACCTTTGCCATATTTTTGTCAGGATAAAATATTTAAATAGGTGCAAAACTTTAATAAAAACAATTAGATCTATTCAGGCAGTCCTGAATACAAACAACTTTTTGTTGTTTGTATTGAGTTTTTGAAAGGGATCTTTTTTTCTTATAAAAATATCCTTTTGTATTAAACCATGGTATATATTAGGTCTTCTGAAAACTAACAGAAAAGTAAATCAAAAAATGATTGAAAGATATAGGAATATAGTAGGTCAAATAGAGACTTAACACACACAGGTCAATTCACTATGAATGACAGCTGGCAGAGTAATGGATTAATACTCTAAGCTTCAGGAAGCATACTGTTGTCAGCCCTGACCCTCATACCTTGCTGCTATACTGTGTGCACAAATCAAAAAGCATTTTTATCTCTTCCTTGGCACCTATGAAATGCTTTCTAGCAAGGTTCTGCAGTTTAACTTCACTTTAACTTTGATAGGGACAAACATTATATAGGGTTCTATATGTGTTCATGTATGAGTTTTTCTTTTAAATGTACCCACATATAAGAGAAAACATGTCCCCAAAAGGTCTTTTTTTATATATCTTGTGATCAATGATATAAGGGAAGGGTTGAAAATTATGTTCAACAACATCTAGTTGATTGAGCATTGGTTTTAGAATAATAGGCATCAGACAGTACAGCTAAAACAGATGTAAAATGATTATGGAAAAATGGGACAATTGGCACACATAAGCCACCTGAATGGAAACAAGTGTCCAAATAGATAGTTTTTTAAAGACAAGATAAGCCATAGATCATTACATGGTCATTAACTGATTCAAGGTATGATTGACAGGAAAGAAAGCTTCTGTCTGCTACGAAGGAGGATAATGAAAAAGTGGTCTATAATGATAGGTGGACAGAGTATGTATTTTGAATTCAAAGCAGCATTCATCAGCAATTCAAAATCTCTTATTAGAAGCCAGGTCCAATGTTCACTGCTTAGGATGAGAAAAAAATGAATGGTAAAAGTGCCACAGGCAGATAAAGGAGGCAGTTCCAAGTCTGATGTATGATCCACAGTGAAGCTTTAAATGAGCATGGGTTATTTAACCTGGAGAGAAGAATAAACTTTCCTAAACTAGTATCTAAGGAATAGTATTTTGGTAGCACTAGAAATACTTCACTTTAATCTTGCACATAGCATGAGTGAATTTTGCATGAATTTGTTATGTAAAATAGTAAAAATTGCACACAGCGCAATAGAATTGGGCTAATTTTAGGCAACTTATACAGATTTCATGTAATTTTGACACCCATTTAATCAATGGCATGATAAGTACCTGAATGACTTCAAATACATGAGGATGAAAGATTGATTTTACCTCAGTTCGAATTAAAGCAGTCCCAAATTACAAAGGGATAAATATCTGTGCATGTTGTTGGCTTTACATTGCTTAATTTAAATTGCTTGCTGTGAAAGGTTGTAGGAGGTTGAATTTCAATAACATGGTAGCCAGGGATGCAGAGATTTGCCTATAATCCTAGAATGCTGGAGATGGAAGAGGAAGATGACAATTTTGAGACCATTATGGGCTACATAGTGAGACCCTGCCTAGAAAACTGTAGGAAAAAAATACGATGTATCAATAATTTCTTGATTTATGCAGGTGGACAGGCCCACGTGCCCAGTCAGGGATTGGCATTTCCTTAGTTGTCAGTACAGCTCTGAAAGGATAAGTCAGTCGGATATCCACCAGAGAAGCAGTCATAGATAAATGTATATGTGTGTATTTAAAAGATGGATAGATAGATATGATGCTGGTTTGTATGGTTGTGGGAGCTGACTGGGAAACTTCAAATTCCACAGGCCACAGGGCAGATCATTGGAAAGAACAGTAGAGAAACCTCCAGACAGGAGTTAAGACTACAGGCATCAGAATTTCTTCTTCTCCAGGGAAACCTGCTTCTGGGGCTGTCACCTGATTTCATCAGGTCCTTCAGATTATCTACAATGTTCTTCCTTAAGCTGGGACTAGTAGCCATACTAAAAGGACACAAGTGACCATCCCACGTAGATAGGGAAAGAGCTGGATAACATAAAGGTCCTTCATAATCTGTCCCCATTTTGGCCCTAAATCTGAAACTCAACTCTACCATGGCTTAATTCTCTTGCTAACAAGAATTCTGAACTTCCATGTCTATATTTTTACATATACAAAATGGGGTTGACAATGCTAATTTTTCTGGGCTTCTTAGACTCTGTAATCTTAACATTTAGCATATTAAGCATCCTGATTATAACCATCCTAATACCTGGCATAATTAAACCTGAAATGTGGCACAATCATTGAATATCTAGCATGAAAAAATATGCATTTAAAAGGTAGTTATCATAGGTTGGTACATTTGAAGATTCATGCTTGAAATTATAGCATTTCCTCTAAAATTTGTTTAGAATGGCACTCCCCAGAATGTTGCCCTATTAGCTGGTTTGAGTGGTAGGGAAGAGGCCAGAGAACTTCAGTGTTGAGACCTGTCAGTGTTTGTTTCTTTTTATTTTTTCAGCCCCACATTCATCAGACCTGGTTTTGGTAATTTTTACTCTGAAGAGCAAAGACTATCTATTCTGTAAAGCAAAGATTATCTGCTTATTTATCAAATGCAAGGAATAAAAATGAAACACTGAATCTCCTGTGGCAGTGGAGGGAGTGATACATGATAACATATATATGAATGCCAAATGGAGCCATTAGGATCTGCACTGCTGGTGTGAGCACCAACTGAATTTCTAATTATTAGACTCTTAAAATGTATAACTTAGGATGTAAGAAAGTGAGCACTTAATTTTTTGTTGGTTTATTGCCATTCTTAACAAGCATAGCTGCTAGTAAGTAGGCGGTTAAATTAAACTCATGAGTATTTGTTGCAGTTTTCTTAAACATAAAATGAAACAAAAGCCTTATGCCAATGCTGAAATGCATAGAGCACCTCTCTTTGTGAGCCTGAAGCCAGGCGTAATAGTTGGCTTGTCCCCTTGTAATTGGCATTAACTTGGCATTTGAGATAAGAAAAGTTAACTATAACTCATGAAAAGGTCTTAATCTCTTAGCAACAGGAAAGGAGGTGAGAGAGACAGGTAAGAAGCATATGAACAGAGATCTACTCTACTTGACCTTATCTGTGGAGGTCACCACAACCAAGTGGGCTGCTCTGGCCACTGAGAGGCCCGCAGGCGTTTGAGAAAGCATTTTCAGGGCACTTCTGTGGTGACTTCGGTACCATCTGGGAGAATGAACATCAGAGCGTTCCTTGACAGTCCACTACCATCAGATTCCTGCAGCACAGTCCCTTCACTTGAATACTGTTATAAGTCAGTCTGGTTTCCAGGCTGGTCCAGTGTGAGGGCACAGAGGTTAGAGTGAAGAGGAAGAGCAAAATCAGGAAGGTGAAAGCTGCAGAGGAAGGAAAAGAAGCCAGAGATGGAAGCAGAAGAGGGCAAAGCAGATGAAAAGGAAATGGTTGAGCACCAGGAACTTGAGCATCATCCAGTCAGCCAGCAGTGGCTATGGGTGAGGGGTGTCAAGTGCCGGCTGAGAGGGGATACCAGGAACTCCAGAGTTTCTGGTCACGAGGCTCCAGGTTTGTAGAACTTGTAGATTCATGTGGAAAGTGCCAAGGACAAAGTTGATTATGTCAGAAACAGAATAAGGACAAGCTACCAAAGTTGCTTGCACTAAAAAGTGGATCAATAAAGGAGGAATTCCTCTTTTAGTTAGCAATTATGGGGCACTTAGTCAGAAAATTCAGGTTTGGGGCGTGATACTACTACCTCAACTAGTGTTTATTTGTCTCACAAGATGCTGAGGGGGAAGGGTATAAATAATTCAAAATTAGACATAAAGGGTCCCAAGCCAGAGATATTTTTGGATTGGCATTTCCCCCTATGAAATTGTAAGTTTAACTAAGTAGAATTCATTTGTAAGTGCATTCCTACTCAGCTGAAGAAATGAAGTGTCTTCCATTTAATTGGAGGTATGCATTTCATTGTAAAGATGACATAGTTATGCCCCAGAGATATAGACCCTGCTTTATAAAGTGTATTGAACACAGATTGATCAGACACAGCATTTCTACATGGAGATTAGGGTTTGGGAAAACCAGAGCTTCCTTTTCCAGTAGAACGCAGATGGAAAAGCCATGAGATATGACTAGGTTTTTGCTATAATTCTTATGAGCCTAGAAAGGCAGAACAAGTGAGATAAGGGGCAGCGTTTTTAGGTGAAGGATAAAATTAGGAAAGAAAGAGGTGTAAACTGATAGGTTAAAAAACTTGGCAAATTTTAACAAAGAATGAGATATTATTCAATTCTTTATATAGAGAATATTCTCTTTGTATGATGTTGAAAAGGATAACGCTTAAAAATAATTAGAACAGAGACAATAAATAGACTAGAGGTTCTGAAAGATTTATAATGGGCAACATCAAGTCAGATTAGCATTTTGAGAGGCATTTCTCCATTCATATGGATATGTAGATGTTTCTCCAGCCACATTAATATACCCCAGACATTGCAAGGTAAGCTTGATGTGTTTAAAGTAAATCTTGGAGAATAAAACTTGTGATGGACTAATCCATCACAATATATTGCAGAATAGCATAGTAGGACAGTCACTTCAAACTCATTTAAAAAGAAGTTATTAAGATGGGTGCTAGTGTCTCAGGCTTGTAATCCTAGCTATTCAAGAGGCTGAGATCTGAAAATTGACATTCAGAGAAAGACAGGGCAGGAACATATCATCTCCAATTAACCACCAAAAAACTGGAAGTGGAGCTATGGTTCAGAGTGGTTCAGTTCTACCCTTGAACAGCTCCCAGGCCCTGAGTTTAAGCCTTATGATACACACACACGCACATGCACACATACACACACTAAATTTATTTTTCTGCTGAATTAAAACCTATATTAGGGTTATTATTATTTGTATATTAATTTCCTGAATTATAATTTTAAAGAATAGGTAAGTATGTGAAGCAGGTATACATTAAACATCCCTAGGCAGAAAAATCTGAAATCCCAAATGTGCCAAAATTGGAAACATTTTAGATTTGGGTCTTATCCCAGAAATATTTATCTCATTGTGTAGAAATCTAAAGATGAGGGGCCGGGAGTTTGGCCGAGTGGTAGAGTGCTTGCCTAGCATGCATGAAGACCTACGTTTGAGTCCTTGGTAACACATACATAGAAAAATGCTAGAACTGATGCTGTGGCCCAACTGGTAGAACACTAGCCTTGAGAAAGCCCAAGGATAGTACTTAGGCCCAGAGCTCAAGCCCCAGACTGGCCAAAAAAAAAAAAAAAAAAAGAGCAAAGAAATCTAAACATATTTGGATCCAAGCAGGCTAAATAAGACATAATGAAACTGTACTGTTTTTTAAAAATTTGATCAGTGTATGCTATTTTCATAATTTTAGATGTTTAAGTTCATTATTCAAATATCTACTTTTTTCATACTCTCAGTTTTACTATTGTTGAACACTGTCCCACATTCAGGGAATAAACAGAAGAGTGTCTGTGAGCATATAGCATTGATTTCCCAGTAAGCATTTTCTAACAATTTAACATCTCTAAAATTACAATGTGTCTTATAATATGTTGAGTCATCACGTGGCTGGAGAAGGTTTTTGTCCTAAATCTCACACAGGATTGTATTTATTATACTTGTAATATCTAAGGGTCATTGAATCTGGATGTAATGATATAATTAGATTAATTTTGTGTGCAGACAATCATTTTTACTTATTTATTTTATTTGGAAAATTGAGGTTCTGCAGTTTTTGTATGTCTTGGGGAAAAATGGCTGCAGTATAGAGTGTTCTTGGTGTAGTAAACTTAAAGTTTAAAACAAAAATGTAGAATAGCTGGGCACCAATGGCTCATGTCTTTAACTCTGTCTATTCAAGGAGGCTGAGATCTGAGGACCACAGTTCAAAGCCAGCCCAGGTAGGAAAGTCCATGAGACTTATCTCTATTTAGTCACAGAAAAAGCCTGAAGTAGTTCTGTAGCTCATGTGGCAGAGTGCTAGCCTTGAGCAAAAAGAGCTTAGGGATAGTCCCCAGGACCAGAGTTCAAGGCCTGGGACTGGAAAACTAAAGGAAACTTTTTTTAAGTAGAATAAAAAATTAGCATATCAAATGGGACTCAGAAGAATGTAACCACTAAATTTTCCTGTATTTCTTCCCTTATTATGCATGAGATATTTTTCAAACAACTTAAGCATCTTAGTACTTCTATTATGTAGGATATGACAGTATGCAATATGCATATCTTATATCATTTTTCTTTGTTTTTCATGCTGACTAAAATAAATTTAATTACTTTATAATATCACTTCAAGAAAGTCAATTATGTAAATCTAAGATTATTCAGAAAAGTTACATTTGGAGATTATTCTTTCCTTAACATAGAATTAACAGAATTTTCTCAACAAAATCAACATAGGACAACAAAATCAACCTTGATTCACAAAGTTTAGTTTGCATGAAGTTTTACAAGCACATCTATCATGTAAAATGAACTACACCTGCATTGCTGAGGTACACCTGCACCCCATTTGATTGGCAAACCTTGAGGTGAGCATATACACCTGCACTGAGAGCTGAGTCAACAATAGAATTCATCTAAATGCACTCTAATATACAGTGAATTCTGTGTGTGTGTGTGTGTGTGTGTGTGTGTGTGTGTGTGTGTGTGTGTATTTAAAGCATTGTTCCAAATGGGCTCCCACTGGGGATTAGAGTTTATCACGCACTAATTTTAAACAAATGTTCTATTTTTTTCTATCTATAAAAGAAAAGATTTCCATATATAGAGATATTAATCACTAACTATAGCATGTGACTTCCAGATTTTCAAATTTATAATGTTATAAATTATTTATACTGTTTATTAAAGTTCGTACTTTTTAGTACATAAGTGTGCAGCTTAAACAGTCATGAGCAAATATATCCAAAATCTATATTTTATGAACAACATTAATGATTGCCATGCACAAGGGTTTTGTTGGAATAGCTAGGAGGGACTTTTAGGTCTGACTGAGGAGAAAATTTCATCCAAGCAACAATTTGAAAGGTTCACAAGGTCAGAGGGAAAAACATTTGAAGAACTTGGAGCTGTAAGGGGCCGGGAGTTTGGTTTAGTGGTAGAGTGCTTGCTTAGCGTACACAAAGATCCAGGTTCGAGTCCTTGGTACCACATACAGGAAAAGCCAGAAATGGTGCTGTGGCTCAAATGGCAGAGTGCTAGCCTTGAGGAAAAAGCCAAGGACAGTGCCCAGGCCCTGAGTTCAAGCCTCAGGACTGGCAAAAAAAAAAAAAGATCAGGGAACTTGGAGCTGTGGGTAAGGCTGGGATGTGAAGTTGACAAGAATAAGAAGGGATGACTCTAGGACCAGGTCATAAAATGCCTTCTTTGTGGTGACAAGCAGTTGGTCTTTTGTTCTAAGGGCACAACACAGTGTCTTGAGCAAGAAGATAACATGATCATGTGGGAATTTGGGAGAGAAATCACTGTGACTTCAATGAGAGAAAGTACTTTAACTCAATACTTGAGGAAATTAATTTACAAAGAGAAAAAGGTTATTTTGGATCACAGTTTGTAGGCTCCAATTTAAGACCAAGTATTCTCATTTCTCTGGTCCCCTGACAAGAGTTATACCTCATGCCAAGTACATTGGTCAGAGCATCTAAAGAGCCAAGAAAAAGAGAACCAAAATCCCCTAAGAGGTATGCCACAAGATACCTGGATCACCTCCCAACTCCCCACTCCCTAAAGGTCCCCAGAACTTCCTGATATTGCCATCCTGAGGACCAGACCTTTACCACATTGCCCTTTGAAGGGTACTACCTGTATTCACAGCACAGCTCCACTGGACAAGTGGCTAGTGTAGGCACATAGATTGGGGAGACCAGTTAGCATTCAGGTGGTGAGAAAGACCAGGAGCATGAGATAGAATTTACAGCGTGGTAGTAGATGGTAGTATCCAGATTCTGTTACAGATAGCTGGCTGTGAGGGTGACACAAAGGACTCCCAGATTCCCAGCGTGAGAGTTTGGTTGGAAGGGTGAAGATTGTGATCACATGAAGAAGGGTTAGTCCACATAATGAATATCTCTAAGTTTCTTTGCAAAGGAATAGTGAGGGGAGAATGAGAGCCCTGCTGAGCCCTGCTGGCAGAATCTATTGGAGATGATCAAGTGGAAAAACACAGATGAAGCCACAGCCTGCAGATAATGTTTAGATTTTCTCTAGGCTAGTGACAATGTGCATGCAAATGAGACCCAGGGCAGAAGAATAGAAGGCTAGCCAATCAGACTTAAAGCTTTAGGCAGAGGAAAGTCCAAAGCCTCAAAAGAGCTGAGACAAAGAGAAGAGATGAGAAAAATGTTGTGAAAGATTATCACCCTTCATTTGTTTATTGCCACATTATACAGTAAATTCATAGCTAGATAATGTGTACACATACATGTATACACACATACAAACATATGCACACATACATCATGTTTACTAGTATGGAAAGACTGCCATGAGAGGGTGCCTATATTTTGCCCGAGTCGGTAGCTAATTCTGCACTTATAACTCTGGAGAAGGAAGAAAATGAGCATTATTGTACACTCTGTCAGCTCCTTCTAGCAACCTGCTGTCATGGAAAATGTGCCAGACCTATTTTGTGGAGATTGTCCAAACCTGCCAGACAACCTTTCATCATGGGCATTTCCCCCTTTGACTGTACCCATGACTACCGCACTGTTCCTGCCCAGGGTTGCTTTAGCAGCTGCTAGAACCACATTGCCAACATCCTGTGTCCTTCAGAGGATCCCAGTCCCAGTCTGGCCACCCAAACACTTGCAGTCAGTAAATGCCATTGTATCAAAAGCTCACTCTATCCTGTGGGCATTGCACCAGCCCACAGGAGATACAATTCTTGTGGTGCCTTACCAAATGCCAAGCGTGGTTTTCTCCCCCAGCCCACTAAGGAATCTTTGGAGGCAGCAATAGTGGTTTAGGGGTCTAAGAAGTCAAAGAGTTCCCGAATAATCCTAGGTAGTGACTGAGAAGAGGAAGAACTGTATTTTGATGGAAAAATTCAAATTTGAGAACTCTTATAAAGGTGACCCAAACCAAATTTTTAATCTGTTAGCAGTCTTTGCATCCTGAAAGAAGTGCATCCCCTGGGGTACGATAATTTAACATAAGTGGTTATTGGGCTGAAATTGCAGTATCAGGCAGTGGACTTTCATCAGCATCACTGTTTCATCACGCAATGGTAATGCTTTCTCCACACACTTCAGTAAAATCCTGCCAATGTAATTTCTCACGCTAAGTTATAGCCTCTTCATAGGGTTCCCACTTTTCCTACACTTGAATTAAAATTCTTCTGGAGCCTTAATATCCTATTACATCCACAATGTTGTGCGCTCTCCACGGCCTTGCATTGAAATCTTTATAGGATCATTGCAATGCAGTTAAGTGGTTATTGGAGCAGCCCAGTTTAACAATAAAAGCCTTAAAAAAGCCACTTCAGAATGTGCCGCATCCTGATTTCCAAAAGTCTAAATTGCTTTGCTATTTCAAAACATACCTTTCAAAATATCCAAAGGCATTTGCCTATTTTAGAGATCTGTAACAGTTTCTTTCTGATTAGACAAGGGGATAAAAGTTTGGTTCCATTGTCTTTTGTTTCTTAAAGACTTGTATCCCTATGCTTCTTGGCTATGTGGTTCACAGTTGAACTTGGGCCCCACAGATTGTGTAGAGTTGGTGAGAAAGGATGTGCTAAAATGTTAAGCCAATTTTGTGGCTTTCAGGTGGTAGGGCCATCTGTTCTTTCTTCCTTCAAGTCCTTATGTCAGCAATATTTCTTTCATGATAACATTTATTTATCAAAGTTTATGCTACTTTGACTTTTTATAAAATACCAGTGAAGATAAATGGATCGATTGACCCCAGGAGCAGTTTATTTATCCCTTTAGTCACACTTCAGTGGCAAAATCAATACCCTTCTGAAATACCTGATATTACAGTCGTGCCAGGAAGTACTGACATTCCTGAGCTATGTGCAAGGGGAACTAAAATTTATTATCAACTTAGATTTTTTAGTACCTGTATTGATTTTCCTGAAGATGCTTGTGAATTTTTATTTATCTGTAGCTAAGCCAAGTGATCTTTGTTTCAGAGAGCTGCAGTTTAAACTTGGAAATACTGGGAGAGTTGGGAAGACGTGTATATTGGTTGTTTTTTAAATTGTAAAAGTGCTGTATAGTTGGGTTACAATTATGTAAGTCAAGTGATGAGTACATTTGTTTTTGAACAGTGTCACCTTGTCCGTCATTTTCTCCCAGTTTTTCCCTCCCAAATGAGTACCCCCTCAAGTAGATTGTTTGTCCTTGCATATTTGGCATTTTACGGTCCTATTGTGTAGCTAAAATTCAGACATGTCAAATTTGAAAGGACTTATTAAAGATGTGTGTTTATCTAGCTCTGACAGGAAGACACAGGAGGAAGTGGCTTTTTCAACTGTCTTGGTTTGAAAGTTAGATTGCATAAACAGAAAATGGAACAAAGAGGAAGAGATGAGGGCAGGAAGCAAACTGAGCTCCTGGTGGCAGGTGAGGCAGAGTATACCCTTTTATGGGTGGCAGCAGCCATGGGAGGCAGAGTGGCCACAGTGAGAGCACCACTCAGCAGGGCTTTGGATTCAAGCCAGTGGAGCAGTGGGAGTTGTTTAGAATTTTATGGTGAGATGAAAATATTATGTTGGAAACCCATCCAATGGTTTTCTTTAGATGTTGAGCAGAGAAGAGGCTTCCCAGGGGAGAAAGGGCTCACTCAGCAGCTGACCGCAAGGATGCTGGAAGTGGGAAGACACAGGAGCTGGCATGAGTGAGGACAAGGTTGATATACCACATGATACAGGGGCAGAGGAGGTGATAATAACTGGTAGTGTCTATGTTCCAGTTGCTTATGGAAGTGCTCTTCCACCACTCTTAGTTTCTTCTCAAAGTTCCTTATGCCAATTTCCCCTCTGGAGGTATGGGATGCCATGGTTAGGGTCATGAGTTAATATAATGAGGAGTTAAGAATGTGGAATATGGCTGTAGGACTCTGCACAAGGTCCCTTCTCTTTTTGCATTTCAGCATCTGTGTCCAGGGGCATGAATAAATAAAATGATGCAGTAAGCCATCATGTGGCATCTTTCTAGGCACCAAGTACTAGCCTGAAAAATGTGACTAGTTATTACCTCTCTTAAAGATCATACTGTAATAGAGAAAATATATAGATTCCTAGGAAAGCAAAAAAAAAAAAAAAAAAACATCCTTAGGATGAGAGCTAAGCTGACTACCACTCCACAAATGCTTTTCATTAACAAGGAGAGAGCCTCATCATGCACTCAGTGGAAATTACAGGAAGGGCTAGAGATAGAAGAGCCTGGAGATTTGTTGACCTAGCTCCTTGAATAAGGTCTTAAGTGTTTTTCAGGAATTAATCATTTGAAAGGATTTTTTTTATCAATTCACAATGAATGTGTATCATTAAACTGACAGGTCATAGCTTTGCTTTATGAATCAGAAGCTCTTAAATGTATTAAATCCATTGAATATGCCTAATCCTTTTTCTTTAAAACTGACATTTCAATTTATTATTTACTGGCATTTGCCAACTACATTCTCATTACTCGATTGGGCAAATAAAAAGGAATAGGTGTACTATTCACTCCAAAAGGAATGGCTCATGCCTGAAATACTAGCTACTCAGTAGGGTGAGATCTGAATATCACAGTTCAAATCCAGCACAGGCAGAAAAGTCCATGAGATTATTGTCTCCAAGTAACCAACAAAAAAAGCTGTTTGTGTAACTGTGAATATAGTGGTGATAGTGCAGTAGCAAAAAAAAAAAAAAAAAAAAAAAAAGCTTAGGAACAGTACCCAGGGCCTTAGTTCAAGCCCTAGAACTGCACTGAAAAAAGGACAAAACCTTCAAGATGTGATATAATAAGTTAAGTGGGTAGGGACAAATAGGTGTGGAATAGACAATTTTAAGCATTGCAGAACTGAATGAAGTTAGAAATGCTCACGAAGTCACTGGGAATAGCTTTGCCAAGGAGAGGTCATGCCTTATAGGCAATAGAGGAAATTGTAGGGATAGTCAAGGAGTCATAGCTGGGTGCTATGCCCACATGGTAATTCTAGCTATAATCCTCTGATGCCAAGTAATTTCGCAATCAAGATTGACAGGGGTAAAAAGTACAGAGATAGCCATTTTTAGTACACAAATATGGCTTATATTTCTCATCAATTAACATTAATCACCCCATTATATCCTTACTGTGCCTCTCATTCTGTTTCCTCAGCCTGTGCATGTCACCCAGCTCAGACATGATCACAGCTGGCATGGCAATGAGGGGTTCTGCACACTAGGTACAGAGGTCAAGACTTCTTCGGGGAAAAAGTCCCCCTTTGCAGTGATCTTGGTGATTCTTTATAAAACTGACTTTAAAGCACATGTCAATGGCTTATGTCTGTAATCCTAGCTACTCAGGAGGCCGAGATCTGAGGATCTAGATTCAAAGTCAACTGGGATAGGAAAGTCTGTGAGACTCTTATCTCCAATAAAATACATCGAAAAAGCTAACAATGGAGCTGTGGATAGTAGAACACTAGCCTTCAACAAAAAAAAAGTCAAGGCCACTGCCTAAGCCCTGAGTTCAAGAGCCAGGATGGCACATACACAAAAAATCAGACTTTAGAGGGCCCTGTGGATAGATAAAGTCCATAAAGGATAGCAAAACTTTGTATTCCATGTAAGTATCTTTGGACTTGAACAGCCTGAATTTCTAAGCTCAGAGGCATGGAGTATTTCTATACTGTGTTATTGAAATATAGTTCAACTTCAAAAAACATGATTTTCTTTTTCAAATGGATTCTTATTTGAATTTCTTTCTGAAGTCAGGAGAAATTCTCTGTTGGTGGGATGGTAAGCAGGCCTTGTCTTGTCAGACTACAGCGTGGCAGGAATTTGAACATTTGAAAATAGGAGTCTTTTGGACTGATAGTTCCACTTCTAAGACTATTTCTGGCAGAAACAGTCATACAGGTACACCAAGAATATTAATAGAGGGAAAAGCTCAGCAGCTTTTTGTTTTAAGCAGAGAAAGCTCCTTTAGGATGAGAGAACACAGTGTTCAGTGCTGGGCCTCACCATGCAGACTGGGCTCATCTAACAGCCATTCTCCATGTCACTGATTCAAAAATACTCCTTCCCACTCAGATGTCCATATATGTATATATATGAGAATCAAGATTAGAGGCAGGAGCAGGTCAAGATGCATAGTCCCTGACTGGACAGTTGTTTCACTATTTTGATAGTCACATACTGTTTCTTAAGTAGCCATGAGAATAGGCAATCTTTGGAAGATACTCCCATTGGTAATATAAAATAGTAGAGAACATAATTATTTTTAATAATTTTCCCAAGCTACTAATCTATTTGAATACTTGTTTAATTTACTAATAATGTTTGGATGAATAATTGATGCCCTAAATTTGTGTGAAGATCAGAATATGAGCATGTAAAGCCTACTGATAGATATAATAGATCCCTAAATAAAAAAGAAATAAATAGATCCCTAAATAAAATAAAAAATAAACAATTTATAATGTGTTTGCAGAGTTACTAAATCATCACTTTATTCACTTATGTATGTGGTTATCCTGGAGTTTGAACTCAGAACTTTGTACTGTACTGCTCAAGACTTGACCTTGGCCCTTTTTTGCTTATGTATTGTTCTAGTAGGGTCTTAGGCATTTTGCTTTGGGCCAGGCTCAAGCCTTGATTATCCTACATATGCTTCCCTAGTAGCTGGAATTACAGACATGTAACACCAAGCTCAGAGAAGACAAAATTTTCAGAGAAGGCAATAGCTAGCTTCTTTAGGCAGACAGTGTTGAGAAGTTGAAAACAGAAGAAATAATTCTAAATGGAAAAGGAACATGGTAGAACAGTAACCAAGAACCTTTTTCTTTCTATACAGGGTCAAATAGTGAATATTTTGAGTTTTGTGAGTCAGTTGGTCTCTATGACAAATACTCAACATTATTATGGTAAAATCAGCCATACACATTATATAAGTGAATGAGCATGCCTGTTTTACAATAAAATTTTATTTTACAAAATCAGGTGGTAGTTAGGACTTGGCCCCCAAATCATGGTTGTTGATACTGAAGACTAGTTAAAAGGAAAAAGTAATATTGTTTTCCCAATTTTTTTTTGTCTTTTAGCCACTGAAATTATGATAGAACTCAGGACTTTGGCCCAGAGTTTTATGTTTATTTTTTCTGACTCCAGGCAATGAATATGACATTGTTCTAAAACTCCAGAGTATTGCTGCATTTTATAGGCACTAAATTAGGTACCAAACTAGAAAAGGGAGTTTTGGAAATACAGTCATTTTAAACCCTGGGCCTAATACAAATACAAAACCTGTACATTCTAAATTTCTTTGGGTATAAACTTTACTTGGTATCTCTTTTAAAAAGTTGTACTTAAGCTGGGTGCAGTGGCTCATGCCTATAATCCTAGCTACACAGGAGGCTGAGATCTGAGGACCACAGTTCAAAGTCAGCCAGGGCACTGAAGGCCATGAGACTCTTATCCAATTAACCACTAGAAAACCAAAAGTGACTCTGTGGCTCAAGGGGTAGGGCAGTAGCCTTGAGCTAAAGAGCTCAGGGACAGCATCCAGGCCCACAGTGCAAGCCCCATGACCAACACACACACACACAAAAGTAGTACTTAATTTTGTTAACTGGAAGCTTTATGGATATAAAATTCAACTGAAAAAAGTTAAGAATGGTTAATACATTTGGGCCAATTACAGTGTTTACTAGAGCTTGCCAAGGATCAGATACATGTTTAAGTTTAATGTTTAAAATTTAATTATTTAAATTTAATAGCAACTGTTTTGATAGCAACCTGCATTTCCCTATTATGGATGAAGGAGCTGATGAAGTAGAGTCCCTCCAAGGTTTTATCTTCTGAGATTCCAACTCAGTGATAGGACTAGGCTACACTGTGTGACCTATATTTACATTGAGCCAATGACACAATTATTATTAGCTTATTAATGTGTACCCTTTGGTTCTGAGGACAGTGTCCTTTTGCAGAGACCTGTATGTTTTAGTATGGAATAAAAGGTCAAGAAAACTAAATAATGACTATATCTCCGGTCCTACCATTGATAAAGAAGAGAAGTAAAGGCAGCCCTATAGGGCCTTGTCCAGGTAATCAGGGAGTGAGAGCCCTGGAAGGAGAGCCTGGGTCACCTGACACATAGTTCTGCTTGGTGCTCTGAACAGACCGCAAAAAGAAGCTTTTTATGGAATCTGCTCTGTACAGTAACATTTTTACCTCCTCTGAATGGGGGAAATCCTGTAGTCCCTCCCTATGGTAGACATGACACACTGTAGTGGGTGGAAGGAGGATCAGGGGCTAATTCCTCAGTGACCTCTCCCCCAAAACTTTGGCATCCTGGGGTCTGGGCAATATGAGTGGAAGGTGAAAGGGCTCCAGGGGCAGAGCCCTTTCATGACCACCAAGGCATTGGGCCAGCTTCCTTTTGGAGGTCCCATATTCTAGCTAACAAATTAGATTATATCCATATCCAGTATTAAATACAATTTTTAAAAATCTTTAAAGCTTCTCAAAAGACTGTTATAACTGTGCTTTCAGTGTTGACTATGGATAGTTGTCCCCACCCCCCCCTTTTTTTGCTTGCTTCTTTATCTCTCACATGCCAAGGGAACATTCTGAAATTTCAATTTTCTTGTTATTGAGACATAATCCTTTGTGCTCACAACTGTGAACATCTCTACTTTGGCTATCTCATCTCCATGTGGAAGGTTAAACTCATACACTAATTATTCCATGAAATAAATTTTGTCTTAATAAATTATTTAAAATTAAAAAAAACTTTTTATTATCTTTAATTAGTTGCACAAAGGAGGTGCCATTTAGCAAAGCAGTTTATGAATACAGTGTATCTAAACTAGTGTCACCCATTTAGCATTCTCACTGTTCTTCAACCTTAGTCCTTCCCTTACTTTACTTAATTTTGTGATATATACAATAGTCTACCTATAAATCTATAAGTAAAAATGTTGGTGATGTGCAAGTGATTACAGATGACTTAACTGAAGAATAATAGACCCTTTGGAGAGGTCAAATACTATAATCTTTTAGAAAGATTAGGTCAGGGGCTGGGAGTGTGGCCTTGTGGTAGAGTGCTTGCCTAGCATGCATGAGGCCCTGGGTTTGATTTCTTGGTACCACATGAACAGAAAAAGCTGGAAGTGGTGCTGTGGCTCATGTGGTAGAGCAAGCCCTAGGACTGGAAAAAGAAAAGGCCAAACAAAATCGGAATCAGGGCATGGGTACTTGCAAGGAGCAAGAAGGTGGCCAAGGGGAGAGGGGTAAAAGAATGAAGGGGGAAATAGGGGGACAATGCAGTCAAGAATTCATCCTGTATGCCAGGCGCTTCAGTGGCTCATGCCTGTATTCCTAGCTACTTAGGCTGAGATCTGAGGATTGAGGTTCAAAGCCAGCCTGGGCACTAAAGAACTAAGACTAGAAAAGGGGAAGTGGGCCTGTGGCTCAAGGGATAGGGCAGTAACCTTGAGCTGAAGAGCTCAGGGACAGCACCCAGACCCAGAGTTCAAGCCCCATGATCTCCCCCCACCAAAAAAAAAAAGACAGACAGACAGACAGACAGACAGAAAGAAAGAAAGAAAGAAAGAAAGAAAGAGAAAGAAAAAATTCTGTATACCACAAAATTAAGGATAATTCACTTAACTTATGGCTGGTTTCCCTGAAATCATCAGGCAAACTCACGAATTCTTAGAATTAGGGCCAGGAGTTTGGCCTAGTGGTAGAGTACTTTCCTAGCATGACTGAAGAACCGGGCATCAATTCCTCAGTACCACATACAAATAAAAAGCCAGAAGTGGTACTTTGGTCAACTAGTAGAACACTAGCCTTGAGAAAGCCTAAGGACAGTATCAGGCCCTGAATTTAAGCCCCAGGACTGGGGGAAAAAAAGAATTCTTGGAATTAATGAATGTAATGAATGAATGTAATAATTAATAAAATTGGCCTCATATGTTTTTTGCCACTTAAACAGACATTTATGAGTTCTGACATTCTAACATTTGAAAAAAAAACAAACATTGGAGCCTTTATTTTTTCATTCTCAGGTTTCAGACATTAGTGTGTGTTCTTCAAGAGCTAGTAGGCCATAAACCAGTCCCAAAGACATAGAATAATCCTGGGCCTGGGTACAGTCTTGGCTGTATTCTCTTCTAGTAGGAGATTTTGGGAAAGATACTCCACAATATCAGCCCATCAGTGAGGGCCTTTCACACTGCTAGTAAGTCAAATCAATATTTCTTTCCCATCCCCTTTCTTTCTCTCCCTCAATCCCTCCTTCCCTTCGTCGCTCCCTCCTTTCCTTCCACTGGCATTAGAGCTTAAACTCAGGGCCTTATGCTATCTCCACTCTTACTTAGCTTTTTCACACAAAGCTGGCTGTCTACCACTCTACTTTCAGCTTTATGGAGGTTAATAGGAGATGCAGATCTTATGGGTTTTTCTGCCTGAGCTGGCTTCAAATCTCGATCTTTAGAACTCCACCTCCAGAGTAGCTAGGATTACAGCCATAAGCCAATCCAGTGACCAGTAGAGGTTTGCTTTCTTGATGTTGTGAAAAAGATCTGCACCAGGCCCCCGTGTGCCACATACCAGAGGTTAGCTAACTCCACCCTCCATGTAGGGCACAAGTGAGGGAAGCCTTTCTCCAGGCTTCATCGTCCTGCACAGGTGATAGGAACCCAGACCTCATTTGCTGGACACCTTAACACTCTTATCTGCTGCTGCTCCTTTGTCCTCTTATTTATTGGGACTCTAGTCTATATCTTTGATGACTTGATATCTTGAGTCTCCTTGCTGACACTTGAAAGACAACCCTTGTTATGATCTCTCAGAAAGAGAAAATGACTGATCTGCTGCTGCTGGGAACTGGCCATTCAATTAACAAGCCAACCAATCTAGAGCCTACACACCAGCCATTCATGTCCTCTGTGAGGCTCTCATTCTCTGGACTCCTACCCAATACCCTCATCATTTCAGCACAGGTATAAATTACTAGAAATTATCCCTACTTCTTCAAATTCACTGAAATCAAACTTGACCTTCCTACGCTCCCTTCCCCAATTTCCTTATGGAAATTACAATAAAGACACTTATTCATATGTACCTTCTCTCCTGGTTCTTTCCCAATGTTCCCCAATGCTCCCTCTGTGACTTACTGTCCTTGCCAGTCTTACATGAATAATGATGAAATTCACATTTTAAAACACCTCCTCAGCTCTCAGCTTGGTTATCAGAAAGCTATCTTAGGGAAGGTGGACCCTAGTGAGCAAGAAAACCAACTCCTAGTTCCCTCTACTCCCTGGATTGAAGTGGGGAAGAGCCAGCTGGCAGGCCACAGATGCTGCACCTACTAGGCCAGGGCTGTGATGAAGTAACCAGAAGTGACTTCTGCCTACACAGAATTAGAGCTCATCAAAGGCCTTTCCTGGCCTCCTGTTGTTTGAAGGACAGTGAGGGCAGGGGAGCAGCAATTCCATTCAGCTGGAGCAAGAAAGGGTTGACCTCAGAGAAGTGACATGCCTCTTCCTCCTGCCCTGACTTCTACCCACTCTGGCTCAGGAACATTTTGCTCAGACATCATGACTCTTCTAGACAGAGCTTGTCTCGTGTTTGTTTCAATTAGAAATGAGACATCAACATGGTATATCTTGATCACTTGTTTAAACCTGTGTGATATTTCTTCTGATTTCCTTTCCATTCATATTGCATTTCTAATAGAAAATTAATGTCAAAATCAAATTACTAGAAGCAAAACATTTGAATGTAATCTCCCCTATGTGTATGCAAGGAATGGTTTCAGTACTCCCCTGAGGATACCAAAGTTTTTGAGTGCTCAAGCTGCTCTATATAAATGTGTGATATTACAATCTAACCTGTACACATCTTCCCATAGATTCTAAATTATCTCCAGATGACTTAACTTACCTAATACAATGTGAATGCTATGTAAATAGTTATTATATTAGTTGTTTAGGGACTGACAAGAAATCTATACATGTTTGATGTTCATGTGATTTTTCTCCAATATTTTCAGTTGATTGAAAATACACATAGAACCCATAAACACAGAGGCTATCTACATAAAAGACTTTTTCTACTAAAACCTTGAATCTACATCTAATGGCCAATCTTGTCTAGCCCCTAAAATGTGTAAATATCAAAGCCCGAAGCCTACTCTGACATGTCTCTCCACTGCTCTAGTAGAAGCGGCTGCTTGTAGGTTTCCAGGGTGGTCACAGGCGACATTGGGTGGAGTTGGCATCTGTGATTCTCTGGC